>NW_027206002.1:8292134-8492134 GCF_024711535.1 Dipodomys merriami
TTAGCTTCCACAGGGCTGGGTATACATTTATCTCAACTAGGGAAGGGAGGGGGAACAACAAAATGGTGACACAAAGGACAAAGGGGGGTCAGGGCACCTATGCAACAGCGATCCTCACAAGACGACATGTTGGAAACGATCTATACAACTTGGGCAGGGCTTGGGAGGGAAAGAAGGAAAGGGGGAACAAGTTAGACAAGAAATGTACTTACTACCTTACTTAACAGTAATCCTTCTGTACGTCACCTTGACAATAACACTTAAAAACAAAAAACCAACAGCAACAGCTCAGGGCTTGGGATCGTCAAAAAGATATAGAGATTTACCTTTTTGTAGGGGTGAAAAAAATACTGCGTAGAGGAACCCTAAGGAATGTCTGAAGTGCCAAAATGAAATTCAAATTATTTCAAGAAATATCCATAAACTTACATCAGAGCTCACTTGAGAATAGTTAACATGACCTTGGGTGGGAACTTTACTTATCTCCTTTGGTCAAGAACTGGATTCAGTCTCATTAGAGATTTTATTTTTTGCTTATATGTATTTCCTCCCTCTCTCCCTCCTTTCACCTTTCCTTCCTTCTTTCTTCCCTCCCTTCTGTCCCTCCTTCCCTCCTTCTTTCCTTCCTTCCTTTCCTTCTTTCCCTTTCCTTCCTTCTTCAACTCATTCATTCATTCACTTATTCAACAATGTTTATGGAGTGATTTTTTTTACATAGACATATTCTCAACCACTAAATACTGAGGGGCACAATTACTTTATAATATGTTTAACTTAGGTTTTTTTTTTTTTTTAAGAAACCACCAATTTATCTACTAGAGTAACAGCACAATCTCACATTCCCACCAGTTATGAGTGAGAGTTTCAGTTGCTCCATATCAGTGGTTGGTGGTGTCAGAATGCTGCATTGTGGGGATTGGAGTATCTCATTTGTGTTTCTTTTGGTGTTATGGTCTTTGGCCCATTTTACAATTGGGTTGTTGTCTTTCTTATAAGTAAGTTCAAAGAATTGTTTTTAATATTTTTAATAACAGTCTTTAGCATGTATTTCCCCCCATTTTTCTTATTTTCCTTCTTTCAACATTGTCTTAGGATGCCTCACTCCTGTTGTTTCCTAATCTCTGTCTGTCTGTCTCTCACATACACACACATACACTGAACATCTCTTCTCTGTACAGGCAAGGCACCTGCAGATATCACTGTACCCTCACAGCTGTGCTTCTTGGGTGGAGCATCAGCTCCTTGGATGATCCGTTGGCTCCTACTTCCACGTTTCACTGTCATTTTCTCGTTTGACACTAATTCACTGACTAGGAAGAGAGGAGGAGCTGCAGAAAGTCAATCTGTTCCTAACAAAACCGATCATGTAACCATTTGCGAGCTCTTCGGTAGGTAAGGGGATAGGTGTTTTAGCATTTTGCTCACATGTTGTTTGCATGGTGCTCTTGTCAGCGTGGCGCTGTTCACCGTGTAGGTTGCAGGGTGCACACGGTACCATCAGCCTCCGTGTCCAGGCCTGTGTTCTCTCCCTGAGCAACTTCTCACCACCGTGCAAGTTTCAACGTTCTGATTATTGAAGTGTTAACTGCATCTCTCGCTTCTTTTTAGAACTCAGAATTATTCTTCTCAAAAGGTGTAAGATTGCTTATTATCTGTGCCTATTCTCAAAATTATGCTATTCTTTTTGTTTATTAAAAGAGCTTCCTCTTGACTCCAGCATTCTTTTTTGTGGCCACTGACACCTAAGAGATTTGCTCCATTTATACATTTTTATTCACATCTCCTTTCACCCTTGCATCACTTATATGCTTAATTCAGTGTAGGAACGGAAAAAAAAAGAGCATAGAATTCTGTTCTTGGCCATGAATGATGTGTCATGACAATAAACATAAATAGCTTGGTTTTATTCCAAGTGTTGGGTCTAGTTTGGCAAGTACTTGTTGTGAATTTTGATTACTGCTTTGAATATTGATCCCATGTTGCAACAGCGCAGGCAAGAGTGATCGTGTGGTCTTTGCTTCGATGGGTACGTCGTGGACATTCTCCATGCTTCTAGAATGTTGTCTCGCGCTTCTTTGAGGAGACACACATGCACAAGAATGTGGTAACGCAGCCCTTCTCCTAACCTTAAGATGAAAGCTCCTTCCTTCTTCATGGAAATCAGAGATGTCTCTTGCAAGCTGTCAGAACAGGTGGGCAGGATCCCAGGTTTTCACTGAGGGCTGTGTTACGTGGGTCCCATGTGAAGCAGAGTTTTGGGCATGAGAGAGAAGAGGAAAAGGAGGAGCACTGGACAGGGAAGGTTTCCAAGCACTGGGCAGATGTGACACCCCCCTCTCCCCAAAAACCTTTCTAGTTTAATAAGGGATCTTTGGGTCAACTATTTCCCATCAGCTCTTCGTCAGACTAAAATACCCTAGCTCCAGTGTCTGTCTTTGGTTGAAGTTGCTCAGGAAGATCATGCCCTCAGCTAAGAAGCTCAGGAAGTTGCTGGAGGTGTTAATAGCTGCAAGTTCTCAGCTTCCTGCCCTGCTTACAATAGGCTGATGGCAAGTTCTTTCCTGAAGGGAGGAGACTCCAGGGTCACATTTCCCTGGCCAGCCGTCAGAGTTCCCTGCCTGTCATCAGATCTCTAATATGGTTGCTAGGACTCTGACTACAGGCAGCTACCTGTGTGTGGGTGGGTAGATACAATACATACCCAGCTATCTGTACATAAACACACCAGAGCAGAATAACCTAGACATAAAACTTCCAAATCAGCCTGTGAGATGAATTCTGGGCCCTTGCTCTCTATGCCCTGCTCTCTGTGCCGAGAATGGTTCTTACCTTTCTGAGGTGGCTGGAAAGAGAATCCTATACACATGTACATGAACTCGGTAACTGGAGTGTGACTGCCACGCAGCCCTTCATGTTTACATGTTGCTTATGGCTGCACCCCAATGGCAGGTGTTGGAGAGACGGCAGAGATCCCAGGGGTGGCCATCCATGTCTGAGATATTTACTTCCTGCTTCTACAGAACACATTTGCTCTGCCCTGCATATAGAAGCCAGGGTGAACAGCACCACCATACTGCCATATCTTTTGCCCCGGGGATAATCTGAAAGGCGTGAATAACGGCTCAAGTGTCCCCCGGTCTTTCTATAAACCACAGAGAAAGAAGGTCCTGACAGCGACTTTTGCTGTGCGCATCTGGAATCCGGAAGAACCTAGGAAAATACTTTCCAGGTAAGTTATGGATTCACTCGAGAGGCCCGCTGGTTCGGCAGCAGGCAGAGCTGAGGAATCCCTGAGCTCTTTAACTCTTCCTTGAAGGGGTTTTGAAGACCGAATGAATTTTACGAAAAAGCCTCAGGTTGCAACTTTATTTTCAATTGGTTCCTGAGTACCTGTTTTAAACTATTGACTCACTACAGAAGGAAGTCAAACCAATGACTTTAAATCGTGAGATTAAAATGCTTTCCTTCTGGTTCTGAATGGTCCGGAATTAAGCGGACTCCAGAAAGCCAACTGCCATGAAAGAAAATTAGTGAAAGGCTAGTCCAAGTTATTTCCTGATTCTTTTGCTCTTTTGGAAGTAGACTTTATACATAAAAATGAGACTCATTAAAGCTAATGCTCTCACACACCCTCTGTCACTGATCTTATCCATCCTAGCGTTTACTATTTACTACGCGATCATTTAGGGGCCGACTGGGACCTCTACATTCATTGAGAGCATTTCTTTGGGATACTGCAGTAACAATGGAAGGATCCACTATTTTTTTCAATGAGGATCTCTGATCAATATATCTACTTATAAACAGAGTCGTCAGTGTACACAGCCCTGGATGACTACAGATGTTAATTTTTGAGCAGTTGTATATGGAGATGGGATGGACAGACTGACACAGGAGAAAGAGATATATGCAGGATTGAGCAGGAAACAATACAAGCATAGCACGCTCTTTCTTCAATATATTATGCAAGCCTTCTAGGCTGGCTGGCTGGTTTCCTTCCTTCCTTCCTTCCTTCCTTCCTTCCTTCCTTCCTTCCTTCCTTCCTTCCCTCCTTCCTTCTTTCCTCTTCCTTCCTTCCTTCCTTCCTTCCTCTTCCTTCCTTCCTTCCTTCCTCTTCCTTCCTTCCTTCCCTCCTTCCTTCTTTCCCAAGGATTACCACAGAGGGTTGACTTGTGGCGAACAAGCTCTATCAGTGATCATAAAAGACTATCATGTTGTCTCCTCTGGCTCTAATTCCCTTTTCATCTCTGCGGTTTCAAATCTGAACACTAGGTGAGTGCTCTGCTAGTCCCGTTTCCATCTTGGCGAATAACAGCACCCCTGCCACCAGAGTCGCCAAGGGACCACGCCATGCCATCTCCCTTCTTGTCCCTCATTTTTCTCATCCTCTGTTGGCTCCAACGAAGAACCCAGTGCTTCCTGGTGGCGTGGCGGCGTCTGATTCAGGGCTCCTGATGCTCAGGAGCACAATCGCAGAGTGGGCATAACGCTGCAGTAATTGCACCCTTCCTCCAATGGCGGAGATTGTGCTGAAGTCTTTACGTCTTTTAACCTCAGTGAAATCCTCAGGGGAAGGTGAGCCCGAGCGTTTTATCAGGCCCATCCCAGTACAGAGGGAAGGGCGATCTCTTTTACTTAGGCTATCCACTGAAAGGTCAAGCTACGAAAACCCACGCAGGGAAGTGTCTGGAGAAACTGCGGAGGTGGGTGTGGACAAAGGCGACTCATCCTACACCCAGGAAAACACACACAGCTTAGGAAAATCTCCTCTGCAGCTCTCCACAGGGCTCTGATGGCTAAGCATCGAATCTAGGGTCATTTCATGGAATAAAATGCATGACTCGGTCTTACAACCTGTCTGAAGCTTCAATGTATTTGCTAAAGAAAAAAATGTACAAATGTCTTTTACACATGCAATTGACTCAGATCCTCACAGTCAACATGGGGACCTGGCAGGGCTGCGTCTGCAGCCAAATGTAGGAAGAGCCACATGAAAGCCAAGACTGGCACGGAAAACTGGAGTAAGCTAATCTTCTCAGAGCACAAGCTCCCTTAACTATTAAATAAGGACAAGGCCGACACCCCTGACTTTCACAAGGAGCAAACAGGTATGATATGTCACCCGAGGTGACCTGTTGTTATTGGCTTTTTCAAGTTACCTAATCAGGCCTGATTCTTAATATAAAGTCATAGTCTAGGTATTGAAATTCAGTATAACATTATCATGTAGCCTTGACAGTCTTAAATAGGTGCAGCGATTTCTAGTACTAGGGTGACTGATGCCCTTGCTGGAACCTTGTATTTCTATTGCATTTGATTTTGTCATGAAGGTTTCCTAGAGAAGTCTCTGCCCCCCAACCCCCACTATAATTCTAAATAATCAGAGTAGATGTTACCTCATTTTCCTGACAAATCAGGTGATCAGAATCCACCCTCTTCCGGTTCTCTGTCATGGGAGGGGATGGATGGTAATGTCGTCAAGTTCAGAGTCTGGAGCTAGATGGACTCATCTACCCTGAGCTTGCCCTCCCTGCCTGGAAAGTCGTGCAGCCTCACCGAAAGGAATTTCCAGTCTACCGGAAGCCCTGCCAAGGTCACTTAAATAGACCTGGTTTCAGTCTTTCCTTCCAGCGTCCAATGTCACCACCTTTACTTTCCATGTTCCAGTGCTTTCCCTACGGTTGGTTACAACCCCCCCAGCGGCTTTGGAGGCCCAGCCCATATCTGAGTCTTGGGGACCCTCTGCCCCCCACCATCTGGGGCTGTTTTTCCACTTGCTCACCAAAGCCCAAGCACTGGCTGACTTCTGTGGTTGAATACAGCAAGGTCTTCCACACTATCGGACTCTAGCACATTCCTTTCTCCCAACCTCCCTTTGGGATCCATATTGACGAGCGTGGTTCTTCCACTGTGTCCTCCTGGGCGTGAATATTCCCTTCCCACCCTGACTATCGCCCGTGCTCTCCTGGACTGACATGGGCCGCCCAGGTCTCTCTCGAGTCCCACTGCTTCCTAAATACTCATCAACGCGACCCGCATCATCTGTGACCATTAGTTGCTGCCGCACCTCCTCCACGGGATGGACGCTTCCTTGAGAGCGAGGTCCAGGCTGCCGGCACCGATGGCTGCATCTCTACAGCCCGGGCAAGCCCCTCACACCCCGGGTCACTCCACATACTTATTGCAGGAATGAATCTATCCACACGCATTAGCTGTGACCTGGCCGCACGCTGCCGGGGCTGAGGAGGACTTGGGGCCCGCTGGGCGGGTTTCACTACGCTCTTAGGAGTCCTTGGTTCGATGCCGGCGTATCAAGGCAGAGTGGATTTCTACCTAGAGAGCCACACATGCAACTGGACCATCACCCCCTCAGCCCGGATATGGCTACAGAGTGCCAGCTAAACCCTCACACCATCAACTTCTAACCTGCCCTGCCAGCAGTCTGTTCATCTGCCCGGATGAGCTCCTTGAACATTTCCCACTCACATGTGGTATCACATCATGAACAATGAGATGGCCGCCTTAAGGTTGGCTGATGGGACCTGGATTGACCTGAGCTCTGCTTCCCATCGCCCCCAGCCGTTTCTGGCCTCCCTCGGGCTGACAAGGTCGGAGCTGCCTTCCCAGCTCAGCTCAGAAGACTATTTGTGAGGTACGCCATGTTAAGCTCACAAAGCTTCTAGTTACAAGTTTTTGCTCCTTGGATTTCTTCCCATACAAAGGACTCTATTCCTTTAAAAAAAATGGCTGAGAACAGGCTACATTTTAAATAAGGAAATGGAGACAAATATTCCTCGTTGATGATCTGTTCATTTCCTCTCCAGATTATAAGGCAGCGATTCTCAATTCATAGAGCTGGGCGGTGAAACCTGCTGGGAGACACTTAAACACTTCTCTAATGCACAGATTTCAGCCAGCACCAATTAAAGCAGGATCTCTAGAAGTGGCTCTCGGGTGTGTCAAGACTTGTTACAATAATAAACAAATCTCTGACCCTTCATTTCATTAGTGACTTAGGATTTCAGGCAAAATGTGAAAAAATGGTGATTAAAACTGAGAAATACTATAACTCTTAAAGGCAAGAAAACATTCAAGAATATTTCTCCTCCCTCTTTCTCTCTCTCTATTTAACTTGTAAATATAATTTGCCTGCCTGGTATTGTAACTGCTCAGGAGGCTGAGATCGGAGGATGGACGTCCAACACATCTAAGGGCCAACACATCTAAGAGACTCATCTCCAATTAATCAGCCAAAAGACAGAAACAATGGTGGCAATGCCCTGAGTTCAAACCCTACTACAGGTGTAATGAGTGAGTGAATATAAGGTAGAGCTCTACAGCTAATCAGCTTTGGGAACTGAGACACTTGCAAAGCTTGGCTCTTATTGCATCACTGGGGATGGCTGCTAGCCTCTCTCGTGTCTGACGATGCAGAACTGGCATGGTATAGAGCTAGCAGGCGCATCAGGAAAGGTTGCTAAGCCCTCCAAGACCTGGTGGTATGTGGCAGTTTTGGCCTGGGGACCGTGACCCCTGGATTTGCACCATCAAAGCTGGGTCTGGAGGACTAAGGGAGGGGAAAGTTCACTGCAGTCATCTTCTGCAGTGGCCCAGCTCGGGTCTGGCGACAAGAGTTAGCCATTTGCGAGGTTCTTGCAGAGTACACAAAAATTAGTATAGACTTAGTATAAAAATTAGTATAATGCTTGGCATATAACCTATGTTTGTGTCGGCTCTCTTGTGAAGATATTAAATTCAAAACCAAGAGGGCGGAAAATACCTGTTTAGTCCCAAAAGAAGTCTGTCGGCTCATTTGTAGCACCCCTGACAGTGTTTTATGGGTCCCTTCTATATAGTCAGCGTACACTCAAGTATTAATTAAATAAACGAATGCTAAGAAGAAAACCAAATCAAACAGTCCTCCTAATGTGCCAATTAGTTACAATACTGGCGGGTTCATTGGTTTTGCAGCTACTCACTGAAAGATTTTATGCGCTGGAAATTTTATGCATGTCGCTCATCTTATTTAGCTCTGAAAACTTTCTCATCAATTCCTTTTGGGTGGAGTTGAAGTTTCCACTGAAGGAGGGTAAGGAGGCGGCTAGAATTTCTCAGTAGAAGGATGTAGAGGAAGGGGTGTTGGCTCTTGTGGAAATGGCGGACGCAGACCACCATGATCTGCAGGGCTTGGTGTTAAGTGGACGCAGACCACCGTGATCTGCAGAGTTTGGTGTTAAGTGGAGGCAGACCACCATGATCTGCAGGGCTTGGTGTTAAGTAGGTGTAGACCACCATGATCTTCAGGGCTTGGTGTTAAGTGGACACAGAAGGGGTGGGGGACACAAGGGTGGAGCTGCCTGCAAGCATCTATGGAAAAGCCCCTTTCAAGTGTCTAAATCCTAAGGGAAAGCATATTGCGCCCATAGATCAACGAGAGCCACAGTTAAGTTCTGTCCCTGGGAGCAGCGGGAATCAGCGAGGAGGCTGCAGCATGGAGACGGGACGCCTTCAATGACAGGGTGTCATTTGGATACTCAGTTCATCCTGCCGTGCTTGAACCCAGGCAGGTGAGGCGCCAGGCTTGTGGGGCCTGGCGGTGCCCTCGCGTTCTTAGAAGGAACGCTCCACGCCGGCCCATCGGCTCCCTTCTCTTCTCTTTTTGTGGGTGTCATTGCTTCCAGGCAATGTCTGGCTGCGGACAGCAGAGCACACTCGTGTGTCCCATTCAAACCACTGGGCTGTCCCCGGGCCACACCAGAGGCTCCCAACAGCCATCTTACCAGAGACAGCGACCCCGCTTCCCTTCCAGATGTGGGCACCACAGAGAGGCTCCAGTCTCCCTGCTAGGAGTTTGGGTGAGGTGAGGGGAATGAAGGAGGGAAGGAGAGGTGGAGGACGAGACACTGAGAGTGAGGGGTCCTTTCTTACCACGCGGGTCACCACTCAAAGGTCCACACGTCTCATGTGACTGATTTATCTGCCTATGATGAATGATTCTGCACTAGGTCTTGGGTAGGACAGAAATGGGGTCACTAGTTAGTTGAGGGGACTGACATCGCAGCACTTGGTTAACAGTTGGAGGCCAGCCTACGCTACAAAGAGAGACATTTTCTTAAAAAATACTTTTTTTTTTTTTTTTTTTTTTTTTTTTTTTTGCTGGTCCTGGGGCTTGAACGGAGGAGCTGGATACTGTTCCTGAGGCGAGCGCTCTACCGCTTGAGCCACAGCGCCACTTCCGGTTTTCTGGTGGTTCATTGGAGATAAGAGTCTCATGGACTTTCCTGCCCAGGCTGGTTTTGAACCTCAATCCTCAGGTCTCAGCCCCCTGAATAGCTAGGATTACAGGTGTGAGCCACCAGTGCCCAGCTAAGAAATACCTTAAAACCTGGAACACTGTACAGACTTCAGTCGGAATAGAGTGGAACTTACACAGGGGTAGCATGGCTTCTCACTGATTTTCACACCAGTCAACTAAGAATTACCCTCCCAAATAAAACTGTCTCTCTTTGGGGATGACAGGATCCTATATTTAAAGAACCCCACAGACTCCTCTCCCAAGTTACTTGAGCTGATCTGAAACTTCAGCAAAGTAACAGCGTATAAAATTAATCACAAAAATCAGTAGCCTTTCTCTATGCCCACAATGAGAAGGGAAAGGCCGAAATCGGGAACGTAATCCCTTTTGCAATAGCCTCAAAAAAAACCCAAACAAACCTAGGAATCAACCAAAGAAGTGAAGGATCTCTACAATGAAAACTTAAAAATCTGAAAAGGGAAAGTAAAGCAAGTCTCAGGAAGTAGAAAGACCTCCCATGCTCATGGATTGGGAGGATTAACATTGTGAAATGGCAATTTGCCAAAGGCTATATACAAATTCAATGCAATAGCCATTGGTATCCCAACTTCTTCCATGAATGAAATAGAAGAAACAATCCAAAAATTCACATGGAACAATAAAAGACCCCGAATAGCAAAAACAATCCTTAGTAGGAAGAACAGTGCTGGAGGAATATCAATACCAAACTTCAAACTCTATTACAAAACTGTAATAATCAAAACAGCTTGGTACTGGCACAAGAACAGGCCTGAGGACCAATGGAATATAACTGAGGACCCAGAAATGAACCCGCAGACCAATGGCCACCTAATCTTTGACAAGGGAGCCAAAAAAAAAAAGGATGGAAGAAGACAGCCTCTTCAACAAATGGTGCCAGCAGAACTGGCTGAATGTGTGTCAAAAACTAAAGTTAGATCCTTATATATCACCATGCACCAGAATCAATTCCAAATGAATCAAAGACCTCGAGGTAAAAGCAGATATCCTGAAATATAACAGGAAGGAACAGGAGAAACACTAGGGCTCCTTGACACAGGTTGAAACTTTCTTAATAGAGACCCAGAAACACAAATCAAAGAAAGGTTGGACAAATGGGATTGCAGGAAACTTCAGAGTTTCTTGCCTGGCAAAGGACATAGCTAGCAAAATACATAGAAAAACTACAGACTGGGAGAAGATCTTCACCTGCCATACAACAGACAAGGCCTCATATCTAAAATATAGCTACAGTTTAAGAAATTAAATTCCCTCAAAACAACCCCCCCAAAGAAGAACCTTGTTAAAAGGTGGGCTAAAGGCTTTAAGAGAGATTTCTCTGAAGAGGAAATATGAGACACATGAAGAAATGCTCAACATCTCTGGCTATAAAAGAGATACAAATTGAAACAACACTGAGATTCCACCTTACACCAGTAAGAACGGCCATTGTCAAGGAAACTAGTAACCACAGATGCTGTCAGCGACGTGGCCAAAGAGAACACTACTGCACTGTTGGTGGGAATTCAAACTTGTCTAACCACTTTGGAAAGCAGTATGGAGGTTCCTCAAAAGACTCCACATAGAGCTCCCCTATGATCCAGCAACTCCACTCCTGGGCATTTACCCAAATGACCACAAACAAGGCCATTCTAAAGCTACCACCACAACCATATTCATTGCAGCATTATTTACCATAGCTGAGATATGGCACCAACCCAGATTCCCCTCAGTAGATGAATGGATCAAGAAGATGTAGCCTGTATACACAGTGGAGTTCTATGCTTCCATCAGAAAGAATGACATTGCCCCATTCATAAGGAAATGGAAAGACCTGGAAAAAATTATACTAAGTGAAATAAGCCAGATGCAAAGAAAAGTAGGATGCATGAGATCCCTCATTTTTAAGAACTAGAATATGCCTACAATATTCTTAACAGCTTTGTGCATAGGACCATATGTAATGAAGTTATATACCCACATGAACTCCAATATATGGAAATGAGAGGTTATTACTATATCCTGTACGTAGTTTTTTTTCCTAGTTTCTCTTAGTTTTCGGCACCATGCGTTTTGTATGTAAGACGGTTTGATCTGTGGAAGGGAAAGGGAATCACAGAAACAGCAGAATGAAGGATGAACCAAGGCAACGTTGATACTCACTAGACACTATGTGGGATAAGAACCTTACAACTTGGTGGGGGTGGGGGAGTGGGGGGGGGAATAGGGAGGGCTAAGTGGGAGATAGTGAGGGATGGGGAAACAGATGAAAAACAAATGTACTCATTATTAATACTCATTATTATTACCCTCCCTGGGCCAGGGCCGGGCCCTGCAGGGAGCAGATCTCCACTGAAAGCAGATGCCGTAGACCTGGGCTTGTCTACAGGCGGCTCTGGTCCTCTGAGACCATAGAGGTTTCCTTGACTCTCAAGCCAGAGCTTTCCAGGTCTCTCAGTGATTCTCACCGCTTCGCCTATCTGGGGCTCATTATTAGTCATAGGAGGAAATTACAAAGGAGGGGGGACAATGCCTTCATAAGAAACTTCTTTAATCGAGTTATAAGTGGATAATGTTTTACATCTGTTTCGGAGACGTCCCGAAGGGAGGCCTTTTATTATTAGTACCGCTGGAGTTGTGCTAAGTCTGCTGTCTGCCAACTGCTTTGGAAAACCCCACTGACTGACAGCCAGGGCTGGGGTGAGGTTAGAAAAATTACAAGTCGTGATCAAAATGTCAGGACTTCCTCCTGCTCCAAGAGGCTGAAATGGTTCCTTCGAAGGTACTAAATGGGAAGAAGTGTAAAGTTTCTCCTTGCTGCTCTTGAGAATGAGGAAGGAATATTCTAAACATTTCTAGAGCCAGGGGTGCAATATCACGTTTAAAAAAGAAAAAGGAAGTCTGGCGCTGGTGGCTCATGCCTGTAATCCTAGCTATTCAGGAGGCTGAGATCTGAGGATCGCGGTTCGAGGCCAGCACAGGCAGTAAAGTCTGTGAGACTCTTATCTCCAATACACCACTCAGAAAACAAAGTGGCACTGTGGCTCCAGTGGTAGAGCGCTCGCCTTGAGCTGAAGAGCTGAGGGACAGCACCCAGGCCCAGAGTTCCAGCCCCATGACTGACTAAAAAACAAAATGGGAGAACAAAATGTGATTTAGAATTCTTTCTTCAGCCTACCAGAATGTTCTGATCTTGGCATGCAAATGATTTATCTGAGGATCTTCACTAGATGCCCAATTTTGCTTTAAAAAGTCACAGATGAGCTCTGACACTGATTGTCAAGGAAGCAGAAGATGCTGGTGTCTAGGCCAGAACTTTCTAGAATAGCCTAGAGCCATATTATCTGTTTTAAGAAGGAGGGTGATGCCGGAGCTATTGAGAAACATTGACAAAGCGTCTTTGTCCCTAAATAACTTTCTTACTTAGAAGTCTGGGTGCCTTGCATGTGTCCAATAAGCAGTTTCCTCATGTGGTAATGTAGGCTTTTTTTCTTCCATCTTTTCTCTTCTCCAAGAATTTGGAACATTGCGAACACTATTCATATAAGTACCTTTCAGTCTTCATACTCAACCACGTGAAGTCTTTTCCTCATTGACAGTCAAACCCAACACTTTCAATTATCAACAGCCTCACACATGACCAATCTGATGGTCAGATGCTATTATTTGTATGATTGGAACATCAGACTAGCACCAAAAGTTTCATGGAAACATTATTGTACCGTGACTATATAACACTTGCATATATACATATATATATATATATGTATATATAAATATATATTTCAAATCTGGGCCTTCTCCTATCAGTAAGCCATACTCAAAATGGTTGTGGTAGTAAACACTAAAACAGCCACAAGGAAAATAAGCCAGAGTTACTCTATGTTCTGTACAGGCACACGATCAAGCGAAGATGACTAGCCACGGCGAGCCACGAGTCCCGAGCTGGCTCTCAGTGCATCAGCGGTTATGACTTTGGTCGTACGAGGTCAGGGTGATTCATTGTACAATCCTCGCTTTTGATGATCTCGTCTCATACATTTTTCCCTGAAGGGACTGGACTTTAATTCCTTATGGTGTAGTAACAAGAAAGGTGGCCAGGATGGCTTCCTTTGGAGACTAAAGTTCACGCTATGTGGATGATTTATATGACTGTGGATTGGGCATGACAGGAGAAATTCTGCAGGTAAGTTCTCTTGGGCTAGTCCTGTGGCCAAGTGGGTAGAATGGCAGCCCAACAAATGTAAGGCCTTGTTTTCAAGTGAGAGAGAGAGGGGAGGAGGGAGGGAGGGAGGGAGAGAGAGAAGGAGGGAGAGAGAGAAGGAGGGAAAGGAAAAGAGAGAGGGAGAGAGGAAGGAAGGGAGAGGGGGAGAGAAAAGGAGAGAGGAGAGGGAGAGGGAGAGAGAGAAAGAGAGAGGGGGAGGGAGGGAGGAAAAGAGAGAGGGAGAGACACAGAGAGAGCCAGAGAGAGAAAACTCATGATGGTGGACTCGTAATTAAGGAACTCATACCCTTTTATAAGGAGGAAGAGTCCGCAGCGCTTGCTCCTTCAAGCATGCGTGTGGGAACATGGCAAGGAGCGGCCTTCTGCACCTGGGGCTCTGGAGATCTCATCAGAAGTGGACCTGCCCTGGACCACAAATTTACCATCTGCAGCTCGCTGAGAAACACCTATCGCTCAGGCCACCCTGCAGGAGTTTTATGGCAGCCTGAACTAAGACCAAGTCTTCTATAATTTGAGTGAGCAGCACATATCACCTCGAGGTTATTTCTGTTTTACAAATTAGCGATATAAAAGCAGTCTACTTTAAAGAGACCGAGCAGTCCCCATCTCTCCTACCACCAGCAGACCCCACTTAAATACTAATTTAAACAAACCATCACTAAAAAAGAAACATTCAAACAATTGGAGAAGTTCGAATCTCGATTTGGTGTTAGCTAACAGTAAGAAATTTATGTTTTTTTTTCTTTTCTGTGATAATGGCATAATCATTAATAGGCAAATGTCATTTTTGAGATGGACACTCATAATATGTTAAGAATTAATTCCATAGTTGGGCACCAGTGGCTCACGCCTGTAATCCTAGCTACTTGGGAGGCTCAGACCTGAGGATCATGGTTCAAAGCCAGCCCGGGCAGTAAAGTCTGTGAGACTCTTATCTTCAATGAACCACCAGAACTGGAAGTGGCATTGTGGCTCCAGTGGTAGAGCACTTGCCTTGAGCTAAAGAGCTGATGGACAGTGCCCAGGCCAAGAGTTCAAGCCCCATGGCTGACAAAAAAAAAAAAAAAAAAAAAAGAGAAAGAATTCCATGACATCTGATATGTGCAATAGAACCTCCCAGGTAAAGTACAAAAATTAGTTATTAAGGAACAACACTGATGATTTGAAGCTGGTCAGTTTGTGGATGTAGATTTTTTTCCCACGCTCTGTTTGGTGTGTGTCTAACAAATTTCCTTAATCGACAAGAAAAAAATAACCAGTCTAAAATCTGATGTAATTTGCAAACAAACCACTGTAATGAAGACAAACATAAAGTCAGATTTGAACACTTTACTCATGAAGCCATTCATTCCTTCTACCCAACCTTTAACACACACACACACACACACACACACACACACACACACACACACACTAATCTGAGCTATATTCTCTTTTGAAAGGACATCCATCACTGATAATTTTACCAATTCACAGAAGCTGAAGAGAATAAATCACAACTGCTCTGAAGCAAGCAGTTTAGGGATAAAAAATAGGCAGCAAGTCAGAAAATATATGTTCTAAAAGACATTTGGGTTCCCCCCATCCCCAAACTCAACTCATGCATGCAACGTGAAACAAGAACTATTTAATGACCAGTGACCTGAAATGTAGCAGTGGAAACAAGAGTGGACACAGGCCGGATATGTACAATCTAGGCAATAGCTGTGTGTGTGTGTGTGTGTGTGTGTGTGTGTGTGTGTGTGTGTGTGTGTGTGTGTGTGTGTGTGTGTGTGTGTGTGTGTGTGTGTGTGTGTGTGTGTGTGTGTGTGTGTGTGTGTGTGTGTGTGTGTGTGTGTGTGTGTGTGTGTGTGTGTGTGTGTGTGTGTGTGTGTGTGTGTGTGTGTGTGTGTGACTGATGATTGAACTCAGGGCCTTGACTTTGTTGAAAGGGCCGGACCATTTGAGACATGCATCTAGCCTTCTTGCTTTCATTTAATTTTCCCGCTCGGGTCTCTACCTCCCTAGGCTGGTCTTGAACTGTGATACTCTACTTCTGCCTCCTGAGGAGCCCCAGCTACTGGGATCACAGGCATGTTTTGTGGCAAGTTCACCCACTTTTACTTGAACTCAAGGAAGCTTGAATTGTGATCTCTCCCTCCTGAATTTGATATATTCACTGCTTCTTTGAATGCTAAACCTATAAGACGGTTATTGTAATAATGCCATTGTTTTATGATAAACAAACAAGTATCCCAGAATATGTTTGCCAGAGTCTCTGACTAGGGAAGAGCTTTCAAGGATATGGAGTTAATCTCTGCTTATGAGATCTTTAGAAAAGATCTCTTTTGGTTTGCTGGCCTGGAACAAACTCTTTTTTTCTGGCCGCATAGTTTATTTTCCTGTAGAAACTGTCCCTTTCTGTATGGTTGATGCTAGGACATGCTTCTTCTATTCCAGATAATGCGTGCATGCCAGGACTGACCGCCTTTCATCACATTCCCTACAGGGGGCATCTCTGCCTGCGCAGAATTGAGTGTTAGCTGGAAAGTTCTTTGTCCGGGGCACTGAGCTGGCCATTATAGAATGCGAAGTATGATCCCCACCCTCTTACCCGCCAAATGCCAGTGCCACAGAGACAGCCAAAGTCATTTCCAGGCATTGCCAACTGTGCCAAACTGGCCCAGACCGGATTTCCTGCACATTCCTCCCTCCTCCCCTGCCCACCTCTGCTATGGCCCCAGAAACCCTTCACAAACAAGGGCTGGGACACACTGGGGCGGCCTTGGATAAATGCCCTGGCTTATCCATTATTTATAATAATAGTTATTATCTTTAAGTAGTTGTACAGAGGAGTTGCCATTTAACAAAGCAGTTAATGAATACAGTGCATCTTGATCAGTTTCACCCCTTTCACTCAGTGGAGATCCTACGCGGAGTTCTTGACCCAGTCTTCCCCCCTTCTCCTCTTCCTCGGTGTCCCCTGCTCCCCTGAACTTACCCCTCCCCTTTCAAGTACCCACTTCACGGTGTGTGTCTGTGTTGGGCCTTGGCTTGGCCTTTCTGAGGAATTCCTCTGAGTTCTCCCTCGAACCTACCCCACTTCAGTGAACTCATTCGTCACCACGCGCTTGCCGCTAACTCCAGCTTCCGCCTGGGAGGGAGGCCGGGTGACTTTTGTCTCCCTGGGCCTGACATGCTGGGCTTCCACCAGCTTGCGTCCCAGTCTCTTCTCCCAGCGCAGAAGGAAGTAGGTAGATAAGAACTCAGCTACTGCCAAATGCCTTGGGAGGGATGGCGGGCTTTTAGACCGTTAGAAGGGAAGTGTCAAGGAATGCTCTCTCAGGCCGTATTTTCATCCTTAGCGTCGTCTGGGGAAGCGTGAAAACGCGGCTTCTGGGAGGAGGCAGTACTATTGGGAAGACCCAGCCTCACTCTCCTACACAATTAACAAGCACAAAGAAATCCAACGCAGACAAAGTGCTTTGTCTATTAAAACAGAGGCCGCCGTGTCCCATGGAAAGGAGTTTTTCAATGTGTCAGTTGCCAGCAACTAAGCTGGCAAAGGAATTATTGCTACCAATCGGAAGCCTTTTAAAAAGTTGTACTGCTAGGTCTCTTGGCTCTCAAAGGCCTTGTCAGGGATGTGGAAATTGTGCTCGTGCAACAGGGCCGTGACTGCAAGACGCTAGTGAATTTGATCCCTGCCTTCTGCATCCATTCGTGGAGATGGACTTGATTACCAAACTGGCCCAGAGAAGGTAAGTGGGAGAGCGGGCTTGTGAGTTCTCTCCAGCCTCTGTGCCCGCTCCCGGGCCTCTCGGCAGCAGTCAGCAATTGCTTTCTCCTCGCTGATTACGACTGAAAATGACTCTGAAATAAAGTCATTTTCAGGAAATTTAAATTTTGTCTCTATGCTTCCTATCCAAGGGGAATTGTTATGTGATTTTTTTTTAAGATTTGGCATTGTAATAAATCACTTAATAAATCACTTCACGTACCAGAAAAAAAGATGGGAGAAACTTTCCCACCTACGAAAATATCCTCCATTCCAAAATAATATATTTTTAAGCGAGGACTGCTTATTTCCACTAACTTTAGTCCTGTTGGCATCCTCAAAGAGTTTCTGGGTCCGGCATATGGCTGGAGGGATCCAAGGCCCTGAAGCTCCATCAGGAGGACATTTGTAATATCCCACACAGATATACTGACCAGAATGGCATGGCATCACAAAGAGACCAGATCATAAACTAATGGAACAGACAAGGAACTCAGACAGCAACCCATGTTCATACAGCCAACTGATTTTTAACCAAGGTGCCAAGAACACATAGTGGAGAAAAGACAGTGTACTCCAAGAAAACATAGAGGAAACTCTGTGAAACACTAGCACAGGTAACCATTATTATAGCTAGAACCCCAAATAACACAGAGAGGAGTATAGCAAATGAAGAGAGTTCTGCACAGAATTGAGAAACAAACTAGACGACGGGAGAAAAATCTTTGCAAACTACTCGGCTGACTGGGGACCCCTTCATTCAAAATATCCACAGAATTCAAAAGCTGAGCAAATCACAACCATCATCATCCCATTTGAATGTGCTAAAGATCTAAACAGGCACTCCAAATAAGGAAGCAAACAAATGGGCAACAGGGATGAAAAATGCCAAGTCTCTCTTAATAACCAAGGAAGTAAGAGTCAAAACCAATTAAGTCTCAAAATTCACAGCGCTAGATGACAAATAACTGCCTGTGTTTAGGCGCGGAAGCACAAATAATTTATGCTGGGTGGGAGTCATTGTTTAAAATGATCTCCATGACAGCACTAGGCCAGCTCACAGCCACGGCCATACCCAGCTCGAGTCCATTGGGAAATACCTTTTCTATGGTTTCCTGTTCCTAGAGAGGACACACAGTCCACATCACAGATAGGCCTGCACTGTGCTTCAAGACTTGGCTCATGCTTCAAGGATGTGTAATTCACTTCCGCAATCCTGGAGGACCAGTAGAGGAGGTGTGAGGACACGGGGTAATGATCTCCTGCCTAGGGTCATGCCTCGTTCCTCCAGTTTTAAGCTAGGGTAACACTAGGCATCATAACGAACAAATCCCCGAATCTCAGTCGTATTAAACAGTCCATCTCTGACATTCTGTTATGTAAAGGTCAACACACACATCCCTGACTGGTGAGTGGCTCTTCTCCAAGAGCTGTGAGAATCCAGCTGTGATTTGGCCAACCTCGAATGAGTCAGTGTTCTGCCACTGTAACAAATACCTGAGTCAATCAGCTTATAATGAAAGAAGGTTCTATCTATCTATCTATCTATCTATCTATCTATCTATCTATCTATCTATCTATCTATCATCTATCTATCTATCTATCTATCTATCTATCTATCTATCTATCTATCTATCTATCTATCTATCTATAAGTTTTCTGATTCACAGTTTTACAGCTCCAGGTCTCATCATTTGCAGCCTGTAGCAGCTCATTGAGGCAAGAGGAACTGTCAGAGCAAAGTAATTTACCTCATAGCTGGGAAGAAAAAGAGAGAGTGAGAGAATGTGTGAGGAAAGGGGCTAAAATCCCATAATCCCCTTCTCCAATGACCTAAACACCTCCGGAGGTTCCACGCCAGCAAGTTTTTACCAGCTCCCCATGAGGAAGGTGTTTCTTTCTTTCTTTTTTTTTTTTTTGGTTGGGCCTGGGCGCTGTCCCTGAGCTCTTTTGCTCAAGGCTACCACTTTGAGCCACAGCACCACTTCTGGTTTTCTGGTGGGTCACTGGAGATAAGAGTCTCATGGACTTTCCTCCCTGGACTGGCTTTGAACCACGATCCTCAGATCTCAGCCTTCTGAGTAGCTGGGGTTACAGATGTGAGCCACCAGTACCTGGCCGCATGCAGGGTTTTGTATGGGTTTTATAATAAACCCAGCCTAGAAGTGGAGCCCCTTACTTTCAGAGTGCTTTGGCTAGAACTAAGTAACCAGGCCAACGTCGGCTGGAAAGCTATATACACTGAACGTCTTTTCAGAATTAAAAAAATAAAGCAAAGCCCAAAATGGTTTGGGCTACTAAGTGGCCTAGGTCTGTCATTCTTTGTGACCACGAGACACTCTCTCTCTGCTAAACTTTTCTCATGTCTAAATGAAGTTCAAAATGCCCAGGCCCCATGGCTGAGCAGTTCCTCATTGAGCATTCCTCTATGTGAGAAAGGTTGTTTTATTTTTTAAATTATTAATCATCTTATCTCCCTCCACCCACTTTTTGGCCTATTCAACATTAAACTTATTCACAATTCAAAATGTATTATTAGAATGAATGACTCCGCTACTCCTACCCTACACCAGGTGGATTTAAGCAAAGCAGGCAATCTATAAATGGCAGAGTGACAGAGGTAGAATTTATGCAGATTCCCAGAAGAGTCCCCAAATTGACTAGCGTACCATGCCTTTTCTCCTTTTGCTCCCAAGAAAGGCGCAAGCATGAATAATTCTGCTGGAATTTTCCTTCACCTACTAACAATAGGTAGGGTGGAGAGGTTTTCAGAGGAAATTACAATGCTTTTGCTTAGGATTTTTGCCTCTGCTTCTTTTGAAAATTTTTTGTGATACACACACATATTTAACTATAAAATTAAATACGTGGATTGGACACTCTGTCCTTATTTGATCCGTGTTTTCATTCTGTAATGGTCGAATCTTGATTAAACATATGCATTCCTGCAACAGTTACCACTTGTTCAATAGCAAAACGTTCAAAACACTTTCATCAGCTTTCTGAACTATACAGCACGGTGCTGTCACCCACAGTGACCTCTCTGTACAATATCTCCCCAGAACTTGCTACTCTTTCTTAACTCCCAGTATCCATCCACTGACTTTACCACCACCTCTGCCACTTATTTTTGTTGTTGCTCCTCAGGCTTGAACTTGGAGCCTGGCCACTGTCCCTGAGCTCTTTTGCTCAAGGCTAGCATGCTATCATTTTGAGCTACAGTACCACTTCTGAGTTTCTTGTGGTTCACTGGAGATAAGAGTCTCACAGACTTTCCTGCTTTGAACCATGATCCTCAGATCTCAGCCTCCTGAGTAGCTAGGATTATAGATTATAGGCATGAGTCACCTGTGCCTGGCTCCCTGCTTTTGTAAACTTTCAATTTATACAAGATTAGTTTTCCTAACCTTCTATTTGTGAATGAGATTGTTTCTTCTTTGTCTTTCTGTGCCTGGCTTAGTTCTCTCAATGTAACAATCTTCAATTCCATTCACATTGTCACAAATAACAAAATTCATTTTTTTTAGGGCTGAATAGTATTTCCTTGCATACATGGACTGCTGGTTTATTCACTGCATGACTGTTAGGTTATTTTCGTTTATAGAAGGGGAAATGTCTCTCTGACACACGGATTTCATTCTCTCCGGGTACATCTCCAGAAGTGGGGTAGCTGCATCATACACTTCTAGTTTTCTTTTCTTTTGAGGAACTTCCATACTGTTTTCTGTAGAGATTTATCTCACTAGCGTAAGTTTTCCTCCACTCCCTCCCCCTTTTTATCTTTAGTTCTCTTTCACAGTGGCTGCACTGTCTCGGATGAGGTGATATCTCATTGTGATTTATTTTTGCATTTTCTTGTTCATTAGTGACTTAAACATTTTTTTTTCACATACCTGTTGGCCATTTAAAATGTCTTCTTTTGAAGAATGTCAGGTCAGGTCTATTGCCTATTTTAACTGACTTATTGTAGCTTGCTATGTTGGTTTTGGAGTCCCTTGGTATGTTTGTCAGATGCACAGTTAGGAAAGAGTTGAGCCCAATTTGTTGGCAATCTCTGAAGTCTGTCTGCTGTTACCTCTGCTTTTTAGATCCACACAGCTCCACTGGTCTCCTTCTGCTTGTGTGTTGACTGGCTCAGTGTCAACATTCTTGTCGACACTAAGGTTCTTCTACTTGGTCCACTTTGTCTCATTTGATGTTTCTCTCAGCGCAAACCCACACGTCCCTTCTTTCCCTGGCCAGCTCTGGTTTCCTCCCCGTCTTGATTTGGCTGATGCATCTTGGAGGGGTCAGTTCCTGATCCTGAGAGGATGAGTTCCATGCTCTTCCAATGCACGGACCTCACCCGCCATGCTGTCTGTTAAAGGGCCGTGAGTTGTCTGTCTCTCTTGTAATCGCTTCTGTTCACTGCGTTCGGAGACCAGGTTGGCTTGTCAAGGGTCCCACTATCTCTGTCAAGGGTCACACGCACAGCAGGCCGTTGGCAATTCCCAAATGGATAAGGGACATGGTGTGTTCCACGCTTGCCTTGGAAGGAAATCTTGGCTTCATCCACCTTGAGCTCTTTTGAGAGCTCACTATAAAGGTGACAGATAAATGAGTCAAAACCACTAAGGATTATCTACCAGTTTCCCAATGATTTCCCTGGCTTGGAAGGGAAATATTTTTGGCACTTTCTGTGGTACATTTCTCATTTCTCCAAATCTGTTCCTTAACCCAGTCATGCAGGGTCTCAGTAAATTGTGTTTATATAAAGAAAAATGCACGGTAATCTGAGGCAGGACCGCACCACGTAGACGGGAAAGAAGCCCGCCCTGTTATCTCCTGTCAGGCTGGGAGGCTTCGCATCTGAGGTTCAGAATTAAATTATGCTGCACTCCTTATTTCTACACTGGTGATTAGAGCAGCGTCTGGGCCGGTGGCTTTCCCACGGCCAGCACGCGAGCACGTGGCGCCGCTCGACTCTGCTGCCTAAATAATCCTTCACAGAGAGGAAAGGTTAATTACCAGCTGTTCTAATGATTTGTTGTTATTGATTTAAATGCTCCATTTGTTCCAATCACATTTGTCTGATTTTATGCTACAGAAATTCCCATTAACCCTCCAAAGAGAGAGCATTCTTCCCACCAGAGACGACTGTCAAGAAGTGTCAGGCGCTGGCGGGGGGTGGGGGGGAAGGTGGGAGACCGGAGCGGCCTCTCACGGGGAGGGCCCACGGCCCTGGCTGCCCCGCTCCTCACAGACGAAGAAGATTCGACCAGCACCTCGCTTGTACACGTGTAAACCCGGCCCAGAGGTGTCTAGTTCCTATGTAAACCCATGGGGAAGTGGAAGGTACCTTTGCCAAGAATCCACCGAGAACCAAAGGCAGAGGGAAGACTAGAAGACCATCACTGAGGTCTCTTAAGTCTTTTCCTGAGTGAGAGGGGAGAGGAAAGAGGGAAAGAGAGAGTGGGGAGACCTACCCAAACTTAAGTCACAAGAGCAGCGTGGAAGGAAGCAGGTAAGTCCCAGGCTCCTGTGCCCTCCAGTCTCAGAAAGGATGGAAATAGCTGGAGGTGGTAGCTCAGAGTCCTGCTTTCTTCAGAGGTAGCGATCAGAAGGACTGCAGTCCACGGCCAGGCTCACGAGACCCCATCTCACACATGGTGGCGTGCACCTGCCATCCTATCTCCACAGGGAGCAGAAGTAGGAGGCTCACTGTCCAGATGCACCCAAGCAGAACACAAGAAAAAAGAACTACTGCAGAAAGTGCTGGAAGTGTGGCTCAGGGGGTAGAGTGCCAGCCTAGTGAGCCTCAGGCTCTGAGTTCAAACCTGAGTACGACCACCCTTACCCCCCTCCCCACATGAGCAGACACCCGCACACCCATCCCTCGCTGCCTGGAGTCCCAGCCTCTGTTCTCCGTGCGTTCCTTTCTTTTCCTTTCCTCTTGGTAGACTCGACTTCCTTTTCTTCAACCAGCTTCTATCTCTTCTTCTCCCAGGAGGAAAAGGGTGGCATTGTGACCCGCCAACCCTGGGAATCTGCTCTTGAACCCCCGTGGGTTCAAACAGAACACCAACACAGCGAGAGCCCTCACTCTGACTCCCACAGCCGGCACCCTGTTCATTCCAAGGCTACGCCTTCCTGTGCTGTCTACAGTCCCAGCTTTTGCTGTATATAGGTCATTTCAGACCCACATGCGTCCCTAAGAAGATCACCTCAGGGAGACCCTGAAGAACAAGCCTATGAGATGCAAATGGAGCCGGCCGCTGGTGGCTCCGGCCTCTCATTCTAGATACCCAGAAAGCTGAGAGCTGAGGATCGGGGTTTGAAGCCAGCTGGGGCAGGCAAATCTCTGAAACTCTTCTTATCTCCACTGGGAACCACCAAAAAAGTCAGGGCAGGCTTCCCCAGGGCAGGCCGGGGCTTCCCCAGGGCAGGCCGGGGCAGGGCCGTGAGGGCCTCTGAGCCTCAGGAACCAGGCTTGCTACCTTGGAGCTGACTGTCCACTCCCACCGGGGAAGGGCAAAGGTGGGGAGCGAGGGCTGAAGGACACTTGCTTTCCCTTGTGGCGGGAGAGTGATGGGGTGTGAGGTGTGTGTGGGGGAGCAGGAGGAGATAGGGGCACACAGAAGTCCCAGGGCAGGGGGGGGGGAGGCTTCCACATTCCTCCACTGAGCAGTCAATGGAGGACTCGCCTGCTTTCTTCCCACCAAACCCGCTCACCCAAGCAAGCACATGAGCCCTTAGAACACCGTGGGAGCTGGGCTGGGAGGGGGGCGTTTGCTGATGAAGCTAAGGAAGGGCTAGCACCTGTGATTTAGCCAGATCTTACTGGGGGGGGAGGGGGGATGGAGAAAAAAAAGAATTTGCAAAAAGACTTTCTAATCTCCTTTTCCTGGTAAGCCTTAACCGCTGGGATTACGATTCATCTGGTAAGATGTTTCCAGAAAGGCGTATAGCAGTTGCACTTGCATTCATTATGTTGATGACGCGTTATCCCAAAGCCCTTCCCACAACATCCGGATCTTCGCTTCCCTTCCGCTTATTTGTCAGGCCAGCGTGGCCGGGCGGACGGACAGTGCATCTCTACTGAAACAGCTTGTTCCCGCCACCCCTGCACACCGTGCTCCCTGGAAGCTGAGAGCTGTGGTGTGGGTGGGGCTGGGGGAGGGGGAATAGAGGGATGGAGGGGGAGACATGAAGCCGTTCTGGTCAATGTGCACCCCAGGTAATTGGAGGGGAGGGGGGTGGGGAGAGGTGGGGTAGAACATGGAAGGGGTGAGGCTGATCAAGGTGCATTGGACTCAAACTGACATGGCAAGTTCCTGCCCTGGCTGGCTTTGAACCGCAATCCTCAGGTCTCAGCCTCCTGAGTAGCTAGGATGACAGGCGTGAGCCACCGGCGCCTGGCTGAGTCACTGTTTTCTTTCTGATACGCCACATCAGAGATGTAGGCCGCCGAGTTATTACAATGCGTGCTTCGGGATGGAGCACGTTTCGGAGGGCGCCAGGCTTCTGTGTGTCCAGTAGCCTGCTTCTCTGTGAGCTCAAAGGGCTTCCTTCAAGGGACAGGGGCGTTTCAAGCTGATAGAATAATCTCACCCTATCCCTGCCTAGCCTGCAGAAGCTTTGACAGACAGACGGATGGAGTTGAGCTCTGAGCTCTGAGAATGGCTGTGTGGCCTTGGGGAAGTGAGGCAACCTCACTGAACCTCGACTGTTACGTCTCTTAGGGTGCAGGTGTTGTGGTTGCCTGGGATTTTTTCCTTGTGAGCATCAATAAGGTATGGCAGGTGCACTGTGCTTGTTAACAGCCAGCACTTACATGCAAGACGCCAGCCACGGTTGCGCGTCCGTCTCCTCTCCCCATCGCTCTGCACCGCGCTGCCTGGGCTCGTCTGTTTCCCCCACTTTCTCTGCCCATTATCTCACTCCAATTCTGGCCAGAACAAGACCTGCAGGGTAGGAGAGGAGTGAGAAAAGGCTCCTGCTGTCCTCTCCCTCTTTATGACGGTGCTGGGTTTGAACTCAGGGCCGTGCTCACGCTGAGCGGTGGCTCCACCCCTTGGCTGTGGGCAGCTTGTTTACTTGGATGGGATCCTTGGCCTTTGCACCTGCTCTGGCTCAAACCGCAATCCGGGATCCATGGGTTTCCACCCCAGTGGCTGGGCTACAGCCAAGGGTAGAACCTCCTGCGGAGACAGGCTCCGCTCCCTCCCCCACGCCGCAGGCCCCAGCGTTCCTGTCCAGGAAGACATGAGAGGAGAAGAGAGGAAGAGAGGAAGAGAGAGAGAAGGGAAGGAGGGAGGAGGGGAGGAGGAGGGGAGGAGAGAAGAGAGGAGAGAAGAGAGAAAGAGAAGAGAGGAGAGAGGAGAGAAGATAGGAGGGGAAGAGGAGGGGAGGAGAGAAGAGAGAGGAGAGGGGAGAGGAGGGGAGAAAGGGAGGAGGGAGGAAGAGGAGGGGAGGGGGAAAGGAGGAGGAGAGGAGGAGAAGAGGGGGAAGAGAGGAGGAGGAGAGGGGAGGAGGAGAAGAGGGGGAGGGGGAGGAGGGGAGGGGGAAGGGGGAGGAGGAGAGGAAGAGAAGAGAAGAGAGGAGGAGAGGAGGAGGAGAGGATGAGGAGAGGGGGAGGAGGGAAGGGGGAGAGCAGGAAGAGGAGAGCAGGGGGAGGAGGAGGAAGAGGAGGGGGAGGGAGAGTCGAGGAGGAGGGGGAGGGGGAGGAAGGGGAGGGGGAGGAGGAGGGGGGAAGGAGGGAAGGAGGGAGGGAGGGGGAGGGGAGAGCTAGCTAAGACCGGCCAGTGGCCGCAGGGCCTCCTCTTCCAATCCTGTGCACCAAGGTTTCCCAGCTGATCCTTGAGGAACCAAATGCAAATGCACACGAGGCTCCTGGCATCCGGCATCTGGCCTTGAGACGGTGACTCATTTCTCTAGAATCTTCTGCTCCCCCTCCCCCTTTGGGATGCTCACAAGCAGAGAAATGAGGCCTCCCTGACGAGGGCCTGGCGCGTGCTCCTGGGCTGCGCACCTCGCTGTCCAGCTTCTGCTGGTGAAACTGAGTCACAGACACACGATGCAAACCCACGCCCAGCCTCGGTTTCTCCCTCTGCTAAGTGAGAACGAGCCATGTCCCCACCGCCCCACAGGGCCAACGAGAGGGACAGGGGACACTTACGGGCTGGTGCAGTTCCTGGAGCGCCAGGCCGCGGCCCTCCACGTCTCTGTCAGCCATGGCACGGCGTGTGCGCGGGCGCGGGCCACGGCCACCTGGGAAGCCTTCGTAAGGTCGGAATCACCTGACACAAGCGAGGCTCGTGGAAGGAAAGCGAGAGGGGCAGGGAGGTAAAGCGGGGCCACAGGTGAGGACCAGGAAGGGGGCGTGGGCTAGCAGAGCACCCAGCCTCACCTGGCCTGGCCAGGTGGAGCCCTCTGACCCTGATTGTAACCACAGCCCTCTGTGGCTGAGCTCTGTGTGTGTGTGTGTGTGTGTGTGTGTGTGTGTGTGTGTGTGTGTGTGTGTGTGTGTGTGTGTGTGTGTGTGTGTGTGTGTGTGTGTGTGTGTGTGTGTGTGTGTGTGTGTGTGTGTGTGTGTGTGTGTGGTGGTGATGATGATGATGTAGGAAGAGCACTTGGCCAGCGCAGTTAGTAAGTGCTCAGTAAATAGTCTCACGGTGTTGGACGGAGGGGTCGGCAGCGTGCGCTGTGGCTTTGATTGGGGCCTGATTGTGTGTGTCTGTGTTCCTTTGCTTAACAGCCACTCAGTCTCCAGCGGCCGCGCCCTCCTCTTTCTGGAAAAGGATGTGGCAGGATTTATCAGGACCCTGTCACCACCCGGCTGTTGGTGACGATCGGATGCACTGGGGGACAGTCCTAGGGTACTAAGAGCCAGGGCTGCATGGTTTAGCCGAAGCACCAGTTCCACCTCCTGCTCCTCCGTCCTCCGTGGCTCCTGTTCTCTCTCCAGCGCCCCTTCTCTGTCTCTTTAGCAATTTTGCATCCCTCCTGGAGGGACGCCGAGTTCTAAATCTAACCTTCCATGACAGAAACAGACAGCAACATAAGAATTCTGTGTAGAGGGGAAAGGACTTTCTAACCCCACCAGCACACACCCAGGGGCCCCAATCCCCCCCTCTACAGAGTAATATTAAATTTCAGCCTTTATTCATTATGTGTGTGTGTGTGTGTGTGTGTGTGTGTGTGTGTGTGTGTGTGTGTGTGTGTGTGTATACCGGGGCTTGAACTCAGGGCCGTACACTGTCCTTTGTCTTTTCCTGCTCAAGGCTTCTACCCCCTGAGCCACAGCTCCACTTCCAGCTTTTTCCTGTTCACTGGAGATAAGAGTCTCACAGCCTTTTCTGACAGGGCTGCTTCAAGTTGCGGTCCTCAGCTCTCCATTTCTTGGATTACAGGCGTGAACACTAACATCCAGCTTCACCTTTATTATTATTCTGATGATTACTATTATCGTTACTATTATTATTTTAAGGATAATGTGATCCTAACGAGAAAGGATGTGAGTATACTAACTGATCGCTTCAACGGCTCTTTCCTAACACTCCTTTATTTCTTTTGAAGTGTCAGGAAATAAAACAAAGAGCTGTGGAGAGGGGTGCGTTGATTCTCCCGCAGGCCCGTGGACGTTCAATCTGACGGCGCCATTTGCATCCATGCCATTCAAATATAAGACCACGGCCAAGGTGAGCCGTGAGATGAAGAGATCTGACAGCCTGGGAGCAGCTATGGCAGAGGAGGCCACAGAGAAATGGCAGAGCCATTCGAGGGAGACTAAGAATGGAAATAATGGGCCAAGTGGAATGCTCTCCCAGCATGAGCATGGGAGGTAGAGTCCACACATGCAGGAGAAAGTATCTGTGCCAGCTATGTGATGATGATGGGCTTGCAGAATCGGATCTCCCAAAGCAAGCATGCTCATGGGGCATGAACAGGAAGGAACCTGTGTTTCTGCCCGTGGCCCAGGGGAGTTCTCAGAGACAGGAAGTCAGACGGCAGCAAGGCCACGCCCAATACAGACCTGCATCTGGGGCTTTCTGTCACTGACCAAGTCCAGACTCAGCACCTCAGGACTGGAAGTGTTGCGGGAGACAGGTCAGTTCCTGGCTCCCGTGAATGGCGGGAGAATCAGAGCAGCCTCTCTCCAGAGCTCTTTGCGGTTTTTTTTTTTTTCCCCTGAAAATTCAAAAGAAATAAATGAGTGTTAGGAAAGATAGTTGAAGCGATCGGTTGGTATACTCACATAGGTTCTCGCTGGACTGGAACCGATTCATTGAGCGGATGGATGGGGTTGCAGTTGGTGGAAAGACACACCGCAGACACAGAGCGACAAGTTGAGTTGAAACGCTCTGGTACAACCATTTAAAGATAATAAAAAGGGTTTTTTTTTTAAAAAAAATAAAAAGGTAGTTCCTATGAAGTTCACATTGAAGGCAAAGATTCCAGAAAATTCTGAGCCTTTGCCCAACATGCTCTGCCACTCTAGAAACCCTGTCAAGGTTAAAAAGGGCAATTCCGTATTTCACGCTGACCGCTGGCCTGTGTCCTACGTGTCTGCTCTTCACTTCTCCCGACCCATCAATAGCTGGATATTCTAGAAATCCTCTTCACGCTTAGCTTCTAAAGTCCGTCTTCTCTGGTCACTCCTCCACGTGCTCAGGGCTGCAGCTTGTGGAAACTGAGGCCCCGGAGACTTCCCGAGCATCTGGCGTCAGTCGCTGTGGTTGGATTCCCCCCGTGGGTTTCACAGTGGCCCTGGCGCATCGGCTGGGAAAGATCAGAGATACTGGGGACAGTCGTGTCTTGCCTGTGCTCGGATATTTTACAAAGGAGACACAGATGTGGAAAAGAGAGTTGCCAGCTTTAGGGCTTTGAGGGAGATTCATCAACACTTTTCATATAGTACCTCTCTGTACTCAGATTCTTCTTTGATATTCAACAAATAAAGAAGGATCCCATTATTGTGGGAAGACTTGGGGAAAATTACATTAGGTGAAGTAAGCCAGACCTAAAGAAACATAGGTTGCTTGGTTTCCCTCTTTTGTGATCACTAGAATGCGCCTATAAATCTACAAGTGAACACACTGGATGGTGAAAGACAAAATAAAAAGTGCACTTGGACATGATCAATTATACAGGTCTGTAGATAATTCACGCAGTGAGACCAAAGGAGGGTATTCTTGGGAGAGGATCACAAAGGCTCAATAGCTATGTGCATAGGGTCAGACAACATGATATTTATCGAAATGAACTCCAAGAAATGGAAACAGGAGGGTTTTTTTTTTTTTGTTATTTGGGTTTTTTTTCTCCTTTGTTGCTGCTTTTGTTTTCTGAATCTTTTGTCTTGCACGTAAGTTTATCTGTTTGGGGGAGGGTAAGGGGAGAACACAGAAACGAGGGACAAAGGGCGAACAAATGCGGCAGTGCTACTCACTAGAGACTATGTTGAAATGCACTATACAACTTGTGGGGGGGGGTCGAGAGGGAAAAACTGGAAGGGTGACACTGTTCAAAAAGAAACGTACTCACTATCTGACTTATGTAACTGTAACCCCTCTGCACATCACCTTTACAATAACAATAAATACATAATAATAAAACAAAAAGTGGCTCTCTCCGATGTTAGCCGGATGTGACTGGCATTCACTAGGCAGTTCTGAGAGCTCATGTCATTAGAGGCCAGCATGGGACATTGAGGGCCACAGGCATTCAGGACGCAGACATGCTGCCTCTGTGCCTTATAAACATGTCCCCGCAGGTCATTTCTGTAACTCCAACCAGCCCTGATGCTGAAAATGCTCCCTTGGTTTTTTTTTCCCCCACAGTCCGTGAGCAAAAGTGCAGCCTTTCTGACACCTGTGGGGAAATCACTGCCCAGCATTGGTTTAATCACCCAAGGACTTTGGACTCCTATCATTTAAAATAGATAAGCGACGGATTCTTTAAGGGTCATAAACTCCCTTTGTCTCCATTGGCAAAGCCATTCTTTCAAATAGGACAGCCACTCCAGCGTTTCAGAGTTGAGTTCTGCTCCAGGACATGGGCTTCTTGCCAGGATGGAGCAAAATGCAGTCACATGGAAAAGGCTAATAGCTATGAAATGTTATTACATTATTTGGACATTGCTCCGAGAGAGAGACGAACAGCAGCGACTTTAATGTGTGAACAGCCAGGCTCGGGAGCGAATGGAACTGGCTTTCTGTCCATCAGCAGCTCAGTAGGCGCGCAGACCTCATTTCGTTGCCCTGTGTGTAAACCGCATCATTGCACGTGCGTGTGTGCACTGGTGGGAAATCCTGCCACTTCTCCGTCTCATCTCAGAACTTTCCTTGGCAGACACGCTGGTTATTTTGTATTCAAGATAGCTGAGCCTTGGGCAGGGAACGTGGCCCAGTGGTAGAGTGCTTGCCTCGCATGTACAAGGCCCTGAGATTGATTCCTTGGTACCACCTAAACAATAAATAAAATTAATGAAAGAAAAGGAAAAATAGCCATTAAAATTATTTTTTTTTAATGGTTGAGCCTGGTGATCCACTGAAATGCTTAGAGAAAAAGAAAGTCCAGGCTGTCATTATAGAAAAGAAAGTGAAGGGTAAGATGATTATGGCCTGTCCTAATTTTGGGGGGTAACAACCCCAACTCATTCTCCTGGTCAGTTGCTAGAACTGGCTCCCCGATTGAATACATTTGAGCCAGTAGAGAAAGGCAGAGCAACTGTGAAACCAATGCATTCGCTCTTGAGAGTTTAGAATATTCCGCGCCTCCTCCCCCTGAAGATATTAGATTGTTTTGCTTTTTTTTTTTCGGTTGGTTGTGGGGCTTGAACTCTGGGCCTGGGCACTGTCCCTGAGCTCTTTGGTTCAAGGTGAGCGCTCTACCACTTGAGCCACAGCATCACTTCCGGTTTTCTGGTGGTTCACTGGAGATAAGAGTCTCACGGATTTTCCTGCCCGGGCTGGCTTTGAACTGAGATCCTCAGACCTCAGCCTCCTAAGTAGCTTGGATGACAGGCGTGAGCCCCCAGCGCCTGGCTTCTTTGCTATTTTAACTGAGAGGGGATTTGAACTTGGGAGCTGTGGGGTGTTTCTGTTTAATTATGGTCACAGAGCAGCAGAGAAAGGGAGGAAAGCAGAGAGGAGGATGAGACAGAAGTACTCAACCCAACGTAAAGGAAGAGGTTTTGATACAAGAGCGTCAAGATGGCCTCCTGGGTCTTCGTCCTTTCTCTGCTCTAATTGATTCTAAGGCATCTGCTGCCTTTGGATTCCTGGAGATAATACGAACCACCACCACCACCACAACCCTCAGGTATCCATATTGCGTCAGTGTGAATGCGGCTCTGTTGCTTGCAGCCAAAGGGCAAGTTCATAAACCATGGGAAAGGAAGAAAAATGTGGAAAGGAAAAGGCTGAAGAGATCTCTTAGGGAGTTTGAATACTTAGGTTTATTTCATTTGGTTTTTGAAGGACAAGTCTCAAAAATTCTCCCTATAGGAGACAGAAAGCTGAATGAACCAGATCTTTGGGGTTTCTGTTGCCAACATGATGCTAGTTTAGAAGCTAGTAGTGTGTGTGTGTGTGTGTGTGTGTGTGTGTGTGTGTGTGTGTGTGCGCGCGCGCGTGCACGTGCATGCACGCGTGTATAGGGATATCATTAAGAAGCTGACTTGAAAAGCTACTCTCAGAATACATTCATGAATTCCTTGGCAACCAAAGTCAGAATGTGAGAAACTATCTCAAAACAGAGCCCGGGTTCCAAACCAGAGCAACGAGCGCTCTGGGAAGGTGTTCAAAGTCACACTTGATCCCCCCCCCCCGGGCCCCAAGGGGTTGTTTTCTTTTACAAATATAAAAGCTCCACACAACCCTAAAAGGCAATGCAAAGTAAAAGGAGATACAAATCAAGAAAATATTACATCAGAAAAGACACAGAAGAAGAGACATGGGAAAGTGTGGGGGGCGGGAGCAGTAACGTGCATTGTAGGATCTGAGGATTTTATCTCCTCAGTGCAAGGCAGTATCATGTTTCCTCAGCAGTTATAGACACCAAAAAATAAACAGAGAAATCCTGCAGTGGGTCTGAGTGTCTCCAGCGGGCATGTGGCAGGCAGGTGACAAGCACTGCTTTGTTAAAATGACTGATGTATTTTCAAAATGTCTAACCTGTAGCTCTCTGGCAACCCTGAAAGGATTTTACAGGAAGGGTTCTGGGAAATTAAGGACTGATTCTGTTCACTGACCCCCAGATTCATAGTTTTCCTCTTCTTGGCTCTTCCTACCACAGAATTAAACACACAGAGGCTTCTGGGGAATATGAACGCATATCTGAAAAAGAAACCTGTTTTTAACTCTACAACCTTTCAGTTTCTGTGTTCCAAGATCTTCTATTCTTGAAGTCTTCTTCAATTAGACAAGGTAAGAATTTTTGCTATTCATATTAAATGAGGGTCCAAGCAAGAATATACAAAGAGGTTGCGTTATGTGCCTATGTATTTGAAGAAAGCAAAGAATATGCTTTTTTAAAGCTCATTTCTTTACCCCAGTACCTAATACAGTCGCTGACACATAACAGATGTTCGGTATGCGATACAAGAAGGGAAACGGGAAAGGAAGAAGCAAAATTTAAGCTCCAAAACCAAATGCATCCTCTCTGTCCTTTGTACTGCCTTACTGTTCCAGTCCTACCGAGGAGTCCTGGCTGGGTCCCAGACATGAGGAGAGGTCACTGGTGATGGGAGAAAGCTCAGAGAGAGCGGAGGAGGACAGGGCCGGGGAGGAGAAGCGACCTGGACGCTCTCCACGTAGCCTGACAGCCAAGAAGACAGCACGGCCGGTCCAATGGCGGTGGGCCAAGCAGAGTGACTCACCACCGAGGGTGGGAGGAGATGAACTGGATTCAAGCGCTAGATGGCTTTCCGGCCGATCTGTAACTCCATTCCCAGGGGGCAGAGTGGGGTCCGGGCCCCCCCTCACAGCAACGTTGGGGATCCGGGCACAGGCTCTGCCTCCTGGGTCCCCTTGATCTCAAACTGTTCCTTGAAACCTTATTGCTCCGTCTTCTTTGCTGCAAGCTCGTTCTGATAGCTGCCGAGGGCCAGCTGCTCAGACAATATGTTCACGGCCGAGCTCCTGGCCACCTCTTCCCTCCCCGCGCCAGCTTTGTGTGTGGCCTTTCCAGCCAACTGCGTGCTCGACAGCTGATCAAACCAGAAGCATTCCAAGCAGGAGCACGAACACAAATACCTGCAGGTATGAATCTTCCAGGGCCAGGTCGACATTAGGAGAGGGAAGCAAAGCACAGTTGTATCCGTTTCACACGCACCTATTAGTGACCACCAAAGCAACAGGGACACCCTGGGGGATTTGCTTACACTGTTTAAAAACACGGCAAATCACTGCTGAAGGCAGCCTTATATTAATAAGAAAACTCTACTGATTGTATGACTCTACAGTGAGGTATTATTTAATATTAGATATGTAATATATTATATAATCTAAAATATAACATATTTACATAAATACATGTAATATAAAATATATGTCAGATGCAATTAGGTTATATACTATAAATACAATATTACATAACATGTTATATATGCCACCCATAGGCCACATTAAGCTTTTTCTACAGGAGGATGACATTGAACTAGTAGATCTCTATATATCAATACATAATATATATTATATAAAATACATTATACATTATATAATATAAATAGAAAATAGATATAATAGTTACAGAGACATAATTTAATAATTACTACTGATTTACATATTCAAAGATAATTTAATAAGTATGTCTAATAATTTAATAATTACATCTAACATTTGCAGTTTTAATTAGTCATTTTCTTTCTTTTTTTGGCTGTGGGGCTTGAACTCAAGGCCTGGGCACTGTCACTGCGCTCTTCTGCTCAAGGCTAGCACTCTATCACCTTGAACCACAGCACCACTTTCCATTTTTGAGTGGGTAATTGGAGATAAGAATCTCAAGAGACTTTCTTGCCTAGGTTGGCTTTGAACCATGAACCTCAGATCTCAGCCTCCTGAGTAGCTAGGATTCCAGTAAAGAGTCACTAGTGCCCAGCACATTAGTCATTTTCCATCTTGGGTTTTGCTAAGTACCTATGGAATGCTGGGAAATTTATAAATATTTACAAATTTACAAAGTAGAATAAGTATTGGTCACACTTGCAAAGATAGCAAAACTGAAGATTATGAAGTTGAAGTTGTACAAGCCTGGTCTTTGAGATAAAGAGAAAGGTTCCGGCTCCAGACCAGACCCGTCTGGCTCTCAGCTCATCTAGGTCAACTCTAGGGGTACGACATTACCAATGCCTGCGCCATTGTTCTTTATCATTTGTGCAAATTTTCAGTTGGCCAGATCATACAATAACAATGACTTGAATATAGAATTCTCCATGATGTTTTGGGGAAAAGGGGAGAAATAAAAATCTGAGCTACCTTAACATCCTATTCCTCTTACAAAACAGAGAAGCAATTAATAAAACACCCTAGAGAACAGTATACAATACCATAACCCCTGGATGCTGGTTTTTGTCATGGGGCTTGAACTCTGGGGCTGGGTGCTGTTCCTCAGCTCTTCAGCTCAAGGTGAGTGCTCTACCACTTGCGTGCTCTACCACATGAGCCACAGCGCCACTTCAGGTTTTCTGGTGATTGATTGGAGATCAGAGTCTCATGGGCTTTCCTGCCGGGGCTGGCTTTGAACCGCGATCCTCAGATCTCAGCCTCCTGAGTAGCTAGGACAACAGGCGTGAGCTATGGGCACCCAACTTTTTTTTTTTTTTTTTTTTTTAAAGGAAGCTCCTTTAGATCCCAACTCCAAAGTCTATAATTCGGCAGAGCAAGATTAGAACCAGCCCAGGTGAGTTCAAATACAAGTGACCACCCAAAGCCGACCTTTTGGAAAACTGGTCTAGGGACTCAGAGTTCAATTTGAGCCTCATCAGATTTGTTCTTTGATGGCTAAATTGAACATGAGTGTCTACAGTCTCTGTTAGATTGCACCGGAAGATATCATGCACACAGAGCAGACTCAATTATGATCCAAGGGCAAATTGAGTTTTCAGACTTGCATGGCTGGAACTTCTTCTGAAGGAATGTTAATTGCTACTGAAGTTTGTTTCCCTTACTTCTTCCGTTATTCAGAAATCCAAGACGGTGATTCTGTGTCCTGAGACACAAGCCTGTTAGATGTGCGTAGTAATCATTAGAAAAAGAACAGCAGACTCCATTGAAAAAACCAGCTGTGCTTTGCCATTCATTAGCAGAAACAAACAAACAAAGCCCTTAACCATGGGGAATCACAAATATTGTAAATTCCCTATATGTTCCAGAAAAGATCATTTGAGAATACGTGGTTCAAATGAAGAAGCACAGTGTGGCCAGGGGTGTTACACTAGGAATCATCTCCAACTAGTGTGACTTAGCAAGTCCCTCTATGGGGAAGCACGGCCAATGGCAGGAAGCAGCAACTTGTCTCTGCTGGGTTTCCAGAGGCCCAGGAGCCATCCGGGTAAAGCACCGGTGGCAAGGGACGCCCTAAGGAGAGGCACCGAGCCCCGCTGCTGCCTGGTGCTCGCAGTAATGAGCCCTGAGCAGTCACGGCCGGACGCCGGGCGCAGGACACCAGTCACGATCAAACACGGATGCTGGAGTGCTGCTGGTTCTGAGGCGATCCCTCTAACCGCTCTAGCTGACGAGTTTTCAGATGTCCTAGGATTTTTCTTGACAGGAAGGTCGCAGTGATCTTCTCATGCTAGGCCCGAAGCCCTCTAGGGGAAGAGAGAAAGACTGTGGCCATTCACCTTCCAGCGTACTGTTCCCGTCGGATGTTGGCAAATGATGCCAATGATGGTAGTGATGATGATGCGAATTAATACGCTCACGGTGGGCAATAATCACCGTCATCTTTTTTTCAAAAGGTAAAGGTATACGACTCTGGCTGAACTGAACTCTTCCGTAGCTTTATTGAACGCAGGACCATTTGGGTCTGTCAAGCAACGACTCACCATCTTCTTAGGCAGGAAGTACGTCTCCTACAGTCCACTGCGACACATTGCTCTTATGAACAATACAGGTCCTGGCGTACAGACGGCGCAGCTGCGTGAAACACCAGCAAACAGGCCACTTGTGATGCAACAACCTGCGTGTTAGACCAACACCTCTGTCTGTCTTTAGCAAACAGAAGAGGAGTGAAGAATAAAATAGACAGTTGAAAAGCTGTGCAATTTCTCCACATTAGCTAATTAAGTGATTCCCAAACTTAAGAGCTAACTGATGGGATTTTTTTTCCCCTTTTGGAGTTTACCCTAATGCCAAGGCAGCACTCATTCAGTAGAAATTATACTTTGAACTTTGAACTTTAACCTGTTCCCGGGCTGGCCACGTGAGGGACAACAGTTTTTGTGCTTACCATCAGCTCCCATGTAATCATGAGGGTAACAAAACCAACTCTACCATTATCTAACTCACAGCATTCGGTAGGGCGGTTGGGTTGTTTAAGCAAATGATTCTCTTCTGGCTTCTTGACTACTTTGAGTTACGTTTCTGTTACTTGTACTCCAAAAAGCTCAGACTGGTGTAGAGATAATTTAAAAAAGTCTCGAAGATGAATGATTAAGCAAGCAAGCTTTACGATGAATGGATTTAGAAGTATCAATGATCACAGAGGCTAGGAGAACTGGGAGAATTAAGAAGGAAAGAACCTGGCTTTAATCTGCTAGCATTATGCGTGATAATGCCAGCAACACCGTGGTTTTCAAGGCTGGGACTTCCCTCGTCTATTAACACCGCCAAGCCAGTGGTAAGAACCCCTCCCCGCCACCTGGGGCTTAACTTGCACCTTCTGTCCCACAGAAATGCTACCACAGGATGGTGGAAGGCACCTGGCTTTCAGGATGATACGCCGTCTACAACACGATCGAACATGATGAATCAAGCACATGAATAACAACGGTGTTTATTTAGCGTCTACTTTGTATAGAGGACAATTTGCCACTTGTTTATCATATAATCCTCAAAAAAGAAGTTCATGAAATTAGCAATGATCCTTTCCACCTCCTTTAAGGATGAAGGTCAAAAAGCCAAGTGCCAGCCAGGTGCTGGGGGCTAACTCTGTCATCCTCAATACTCAGGAGGCTTGTGGTTTGAAGCCAGCCCAGGCGGGGAAGTCTCCCATAAACCAGCAAACAGCCTGAAGTGGAGCTGGGGCTGAAGTGGAACTGGGGCTCAAGTGGTAGAGTGAAAAGCCAAGAGAGAGTGTGAGGCCATGAGTTCAAACCCCAGACCTGGTATGCACCCATACACACGCATGCATGCGCACATGTGCACACATACACACACACACACACACACACACACACACACACACACACACACACACACACACACACACACACACACACACACACACACACACACACACACACACACACACACACACCCAAGTGTTTGGGTAATTTCCCTAGGAACTCGTATCAAAAGAATTAGGGCTTTAGTCCGGGGACTGTGACACTAAAGATCTTGCTCTGAACCATGATGCTTTGTTCTGTTAAAAACCACAGCGTAGCTCCTACTGCCTTCGCGACTTGTCATGACGTTCTGGAGAAGCTCATACTGCTCCATTTGCATAGCTGATCCCCCCAAACCTTCTCAGGGTCTTCAACTTTATTTTTTAAAACAAACAAATGTATCAACTGAACTACAGTGGATTCAAGGGAGTCCTCAAAGACTGTGATTCTGTAGAAAGGCAAAAATCGAATTTCAGAAGAATAAAACACCAGGAAGCAGGTATTTGAAAGGGGAGGGATGGGGTCAAGGAGAAAGGGGGAGACAAACGAAGAGAAGAGGGGGAGAAAATAGCCATGAACCCAATGTATAGCCTGCAAAATTAAGAAGCGTGAGGGAAGGGGTGGGTGGGGAAGAAATGGGCGAGAGAGCGATGATGTTGTTCAGGATACATGGCATTCGTATACTGCTTTGCTATTTTGTTGTTGTTAAACTGCTTTGTTAAACGATACCTCCTTTGTACAACTACTTAAAGATAATAAAAAAATAAAATGAGACACTGACTTAAAACTAAAGAATGACTGAGTTCCTATCCACTGAATGCTGACTGAGTTCCTGCGTTGCATGAGACGTAATGCTAGGCACTAGGCATTGCGTTGTTTCTATGGTTACTTCTGCCCAAAGTTCTGACTCTTCAGGAAAAATGCATTCCCATGAACAAAAACAATGAGGCTTATAGGAGATTGATCTCCCAAAGCCCGTTGCCTGACTGCTTTGAGGACAATTCTTTCCGTCCCAGGGTCTGGAAGGGTCCTGGACCATGGAGGCATTTCTAATTGCATGTTGAATCACTAGGTAAGGGAAAGGCAGGCTCTCAGAAAACTCTGCCGCTTGTGGGCACACCAGAGAGCACTGAACACAGACGCTCCGAGAGGGCCCTGGCCTGTTTCCTCCTAGCTTCTAGGGGTTTTGACAATCCACGGCACTCTCTGAGTGGAGGTATGGCGGCGTACCTCCAATCCAGTTCCATGTTTAATACGGCTGCCTCTCCCCAGTCTTTGTCTGAATTCTCTCTTATGAGAACACGGTGGATTATTTGATTAAGGTCAGCTCTAACCTACTATGACCTCATCTTCACGTGATCAGATTTGCAAATGTAATATTTCTACCTTTCCCAGACTTTATATTCACTCAGGCTATTTCTCTGGCCTGAAATGAATTTCTTCCTCTCTGCTTGTTACATCCTACTGACTTTTCATGGCTAATTCACCCTTATGTATCCTCCATGACACCCTAAATCTATGGAGGTCAGATTCTGGAAGATCTGCTCACTTCTTTAGTTTTTCTATCCAATTTGGTGTTTGGTGAATCAGCAAAACAAAGTGTTGGATATATTTTAATCAAGAAAAAAAATTTAATGATTTTTCTGGCCTGAGACCAGCTATCCTGAGTTCCTGTCGTGAGAAGTTCACCTTCGGTCCTACTGTACAGAAAGTCCTGCCTTTCCCTTGGAAGGCGGATTAAAGGGAGAGGGCGTTGCAAAAACGATCTGCTCCTTGGTATTCTAATAAATGACGCTATTAGGTCTGACTTTAGTTCTGAAGATTTCTCTAATTGGAGTCATGCCTTATTCAAAAGTCATTAAAGGTGTCATTTAGGTAAAAACTCCAACTTCTCTTTTTGATTACATCTGTAATTATAATGCATCACCGGGACAGCTATAAATACCGACATCTCGTGTGCTTTTGGCATCAAAATGGAGTTGTAAACGCAATACCAATGTTCTGCGGTGGGGGAAGCCCCAGAATGGTCTGTTACCACCGGACCAGGTGTTCCCTAAGCTTAACTTAGAGCTTTTGGCTGGTGATGGAGGGTCCCTCTTCTACACTGAAAGCAATTCCAAGGGCACCTCCCAAACCACTTTCCATCACGTGCCAAAGCATGCCGAGCTCTGCCGGGAAGAGGAGCAGTTAGAGGAAAAGGTTCGATGATGCAGCAAGCATGTGTCTGCTCAGCCCCTGTCTTACTCTGCAGCTGCAGCCGGTGGACTGGTGCGGGAGTGGTCCCTCCCGGACGCTGGGCTTCTCCCACTGAGTCCACCCCACACTTCCACCCGGGCTAACCCCGCGCTAGGGGACTCCTGGAGCTAACCCAGCAAAGCCTTCCCTGATGACTTGTGTGTTAGTGATCTTCAGAACACCAGCGACCAAAACACAAGTCCTGTCATTTGGGGATTTTCATCATCCACGAAAATCCAGGCTGGTGTCTCCACAGAATCAGATGACGCGCTCTGCTCATGCCCCCACTCTCCCCGCAACCTCCTTGTCTTGTCTTTCCTTTGATGGTACTGGGGATCGAACCCAGAAAGTTCCCCTTGCTAGGCAATGCTTTACCGCTGAGCTCCATCCCAGCGCCCTTCCCATTTCTCATCTGTGCTGTAGTTTGTATCACTCGGTTTCCAGGATGACATGACAGATAGCTGTGACACACTTTTCTTCCGGCCTGGCCTTAAATCCAGCGGAAATCTCCCCATCACCCACCGCGGTGTAGACCCGATGGGCCACTTGCCTTCTTTCCAGCAACTCAGTGGGACAGAATAGATCAACTGGTCCGCCCTGGGTCCCGTGTCCACCCACAGATTATGAGGACAAGAAGAAGTTCCACTGAGGTAGGGGGGGTGGCTACCGAGGAGTCTGACCTGTGACAGGTTAATATTTGCCCTGTGACATCAGGAGGGCTTACAGCAGCAGCAGCAACACAACAACCTTCCAAGTTTTGTTTTTGTTTTCACAGCCTGTTCTGAATTGCTGTCATGTTTCACCTCCTCAAGTGTGGCAGGCCATTTCCTCAGCAAAATAGAGACAGGAAAACACAAGAAACAGCCATCATACATGCAGACCTAGAGGACAAGCACTAGAGGTCAAAAGCTACGTACATCTGACCAGAGAAGATGATGCTGAGCGAAATGAACCCCAAGGAAGGGACACAAGAGGTTTTATCTTCGTTGTTGTTGTTTTTAATGTACTTATAATGTACCATGTGATTTCTTTTGTTTCTTTTGTATGTTCTTCTCCCACGGTAGAACCCCTGTGTTCACTGTATTTGATGTTGGTGCCCTGCATCTTGTATATACATTTTTCTAATTTGGGGAGGGGAAGGGAAATAACAAAATGCTGAAATAAGGATACAGGTTGACCCACTGTAACAATGAGATGTACAAGACACTATGTTGAAAACAACTTCAGAGGGGGGGAGGGAGGGGTTGGGGAGGTGGGGAGGGAAGGGATGGTAGGGGAAAAACAAAGGAGGGGGTAACAATGCTCGATAGGAAATGGATTCATTACCTTACTCATGTAACTGTAACCCCTCTGTACAGTATCTTTACTATATATATATATAAAGTGTAGGCCTAGAAAGTGAAGATGGCCAATGATACTGATGATTCTCTTCTGTGCACACCTCTGCATCTGGCAGAATGCTTCACCCAGACCCCTGAACATTAGCCCTTCGCTCTGATACGTGAGGAGGCTGGGCTTCAGGGAGTGCCAGCGGAGCTGAGCCTGGAGACACAGTCGGGGTTGCTAGGTAGCTTTGTGAAGTGCAGAGTTTTAAAGAAAGGTTTTTCTTTTTCTAACCTGCATGGAAGATTCCAGTCTCATTGTCACTGGCAGCCCTTTCCTTTCAGCAGGTTTCGGGACCAAGAGGAGAGAATGCCACGAGGTACCCCTTGGTGTGGCACTGGGAGAGGGGGCCCAGGGGTCCCTCAGGGTCAGTGAGAGTCCCCATAATGGACACTTCACCACACAGGGACATCAGGAGGGGATTTATTTAGCAGAATACTTTAAATATGGCTTTTTAACTGGGGGTCACAACATTACCCAGACTGCTGGGGTGCAGCCCAAACCCACCCAATGACCCTGCACTGGGTCTCCTGCACCAGAAAGGGCGTTGGTTAAGGTAGTAAGTTGTTTATTCAATACATATTTAGAAAATACTTTCTATTGGAAAAAAAATGTATCTTTTCTGCATTCAGAAATACTAATGTAAAATAAAAGCATCCAGGACCCATTCCGTTAAGACATCGAGTCTCACCGGGGGAGAGGGAGGATTTGAGAATTAGTAGATAAGCAAACTATAAAATAGCGCAGATGGGGAAAATAAAAAGTAGAACAGGGGATGGTGCCGGGAGGAAAGCTCAGGCAATATTAGATAAGGACAGTGCCTCAAGGTTCAGAGGGTTTTGGAGGACAGACGGGCACCCTGGAGGCTGGGCATGGAGGAGCGTGTGCAGGGGGTGAAGGGATGGGCGCAGGTAGCAAAGGCATGGGGTCGCGCTGCATATGGACATCGGGCCATTCCGAGAACGTCCACATTAACCCTGCCTGACAGGGGAAGCCGCAGCAGTGTCCTGAGCAAAGCAGCTCCACCCCAGCCTTGCGGGTTAAGGGCTCACGCTGGCCACTAGGCCAAAGCCAGCGAGGAAAGGAAGAATCCACGTGCAATATCAGCGTTGTGGGGACACAGACAAGGTGGGGCCAGGCACGGGTGCGTGGTCACCTCAGATGAGTAGCAGACACTAGGATTTGCAGATGGGCTAGGTGAGAAAAAGCAGCGTGAAACATGACCACAAACGCTCCCGACCACAGTCATTGAAATGAACATCCACGCGGGAGGAAAAATCGGCTCTGGACACTTTACGTTCGTGATGGCTATCCGTCATTTTAACAGCTCTGGACACTTTACGTTCGTGATGGCTATCCGTCATTTTAACTAAAGGGGAGTCACGGCTGTACATCAATGGACACGTTGAGTTGAAGTCCACCTGTACGCCCATTTAACGATATAATATAAAAAGAACATCTGGGATTTAGAAGTATGTCATGGAGATATAAATCTGAGGTGCTCTAGGATTAAGAACTGGGGGAGCAGAAGAAAAACAAGAACCCTGAAAAGGGATGAAGGGAAATAGAACACGCAGCATGCGGCTTGGGCCAGCTCCAACTTCACAGCCCCGTCCATGTCCGGGGCTACTCTCCGTTCTGTAGAACCTGTGCATTTTATTAAAAACAAATCAATAAACAGATATTAAGCATATGCTCTGTGCTGAGGAGGATGCTGGGAATAAATCAACATTTCGGATCAGGGAAAAACTCCCCTCCAAATGAAGTGATCAACAACGTTTCTACAGGAACACACACCTGGGCAGCCACGGGGAGACACTGGCTGGGTGAGGGAGCGGTGGGAGGAAAATGTTTCGGGACAACAAACCGTAAGATATTTCAGAGTATTTCAAACCATGAGCGTAAAGGGCGAGAGGCAAGAGAGGGAGGAGAGTCCCAGTAGAACTGGAAGCGATTCAACTCGGAGCCTGGATTCCAGAGCGGCATGCGACAGCAAAGCCTAGAAGTGAAGGACAAATAGATCACAAAAGGCTTTGTGGGCCAGGATCAATTTTAGGCTGAAGCAGAAGCTTAGGAGACTCACAGGAGAGCTGGCGGCATGGTTCTGTTTGCGTTCTCACAGCGTTGCCTGGCTGGGTTGTTAGGATCAGTCAAGGTGATGGCTCAAGGCCGGCTGTACCGTCCTAAGATCCTGCCGACCATTATTTCAGGGATTTTCTAGTTTCTAGAGTGTTTAAGTAAAGCTCATTCCCCTTCACAGGGTGGGAAGGGAACCTCTGATCTACTGAAGACCAGAACAGAACAAAAACCCACTTCTTTCCTTAAGCAAGAAGGAATCCTGTCCATAGATGGGTTTGAATTTGACCTTGGGCTGCATTCTGGGCTGTTCCCTGGGTCTTCAGCCTGCTCGGTTCTCCTTACAGATGATGGGCTTGTACAGTGACGTGAGCAACTGTAGCCCTGCGCAGGTGAATGCCCTGTTGCTTGTGACTCCCGGGAGACAGGCAGGAAAAGCCAGAGGCCCACCAGGTTCCGAGTGTTTTGTGCGCTTGGCAAAGCCCCCATGAATTTGCCTTTTCCTTATTGATCCCAAACCAGAGATCCCCAAGAGGCTGTCCCCAGTGCTCCACGCTGCTCCTGGCTGGAAACCGAGCCAGGTGCCGACTTCCTAACTCACCTCAGGAATTGGAAACGGAAAAGCTTTCTTCACACTGCCCAGTTTTGCAATCCTCCCTGCCTGTAATTTAATTTTAGCTACAATGCCTTAAACATTTAACATGTTTTACTTATTAATCACTGTGTACTTTTTTATGCATCAATAGTTTCTTTTCTCTTTTTTTACATTATGAAAGATTCTGTAGCTGTTCAAATGAATTTCTGGCAAGTGGAATGAGAAATTAAAATGAATAAATAAAGAGTGGGCAAAGCACTTTGGAAAGAAGGAGTGTTGATTCTTCAGGTGTAGTTGGAAGCCGACAAAGGCCACTGCGTGCAGGAGGAACTCGTCTAGTCGGAGGATGAGAAGTGTGAACTCCCGAGCCACCCACTTTGGGGCTGAGGTTATTTTCTTTCCCTGTTGGGATCTCATGCAAGCGTTGGCATTTGTTGGTCTCCGTGTTCAGATACTTACTGGATCTGTTTAAAGACTTCATCTTCCTCAAATGAGGCTGGCCAGATAGAACAGAGAGGCATGCTTTTCTTTCTCTATAAGGAAAGTTTCAGCCCTCAGTTTGAAGATGCAAAAATAAACAACCCACAACAATGACAATCACGTCGAGATATATTACATTCGTAGTTCAAAATTGGTTTCAAGGAAGAGAATGAGAGATAACCCTATCTGGACAGAAAAAGCAAGCCAGAAAGTGGACTTTCCAAAAAATTCTCTAGATGGTATATGCAAGCTACTCATCTGGGCTCTGTTGTCCCTGAGCTGCTCAAGGTTAGTGCTCTACCACTTGAGCCACAGCTCCATTCCTGGCTTTTTTTTTGTTGGTCATGAGCTTGAACTCTGGGCCTGGGTGCTGTCCCTCAGCTCTTCAGCTCAAGGCAAGCGCTCTACTGCCACTTCTGGCTTTTTCTGCTTATGTGGTGCTGAGGAATCGAACCCAGGGCCTCATGCATGCTAGGCCATCGCTCTACCACTGAGCCACCTTCCCAGCCCCACTCCTGGCTTTTTGAGGGTTATAATTAGAGGTAAGAGTCTCAGAAACTTTCCTGCCTGGGCTAGCTTCCAACTGTGATCCCCAGATCTCTAGCTGGGATTACAGGTGTGAGCCACGGGCACCTGGCTTGTTTAAGGACCCTCTCCCCTCGCTCACCTAAGAGTTTGGCAGTCCTCAGCTTCTCAGGAGAACGTCTATAAATCTAGAACTGGGACCATAAAATGGAAGTGTAAGGATAAAATGCCTTCTGTTCTTTGTCCCTTAAAAAAGTGTGGCTCGGTTCAAGGAGTCCTTCAGTAATACTTGGGGGCTCAGTGCTTTGGGGGGGAACTCCAGCAAGCGGCCTGTGTGCAGGTCAAACAGAGCTGATCTAAGGGGGTGCGATGCACACTGGGGACCCCTTTGTGTCCCCCCCGCCCCCGAGGACGCTCATTCTACTATGTGAGTCACATCTGTAGCACCGAATGGAGCATTAGTTCCATCAGGTGCTGAGATCTCCCTGACTTTCTTCCTGCCTCCCTCCCTTTCCTCTTCCTTCTCTCCCTGGTCCTCTTGGGGACAAGGCACGTCAGCCTACCGTTACCAGTGGCTCGCAATCTGATGATGTGTGACCCACTGGCCTTGTGACGGAGCTAACTTCCTCCTCCTCGACACGTTCATCCCCATCATAGCCCACCATTTCGTCCTGGGTCCTCCCCTCCCCCCAGCCCACGCTGGCTTTGGGGAGGGGGAGGGAAGGATAGGATAGTGGGGGGCGGGGAAGCTCCCATCGCCCAGGTGACTTCTGTCCCCAGGCTGCATCGCTGGGGTGTCCTGTCTTCTAGAATGAACTCAGCACCCTCTGCAGCACTTCACCCCCTTCTCCCTGCTGCCTCAGTTTCCCCCTGTGCCTCCCAACATTTTCCTACACAGCCCCTCTGCTCCTCTCCCACCACCTTCCGCCTCGGGGCGGGGAGAGCGAGGAATGGCTGGGTGGAGTTGGGGGGCTTCTAATTCAGGGCCCGGAGCGGAAGAGTGAAGGCCCTCAGCGCAATGACCTCACATCCACGCCCTCCACACGCATGCTCTCCACCTCCCGCACCTGTGCGGGCTCACAGAGCCGTCGAGCTGTTACTCGTCTTGAATGAATACAAGAAGACCCACCCACGTTCTTACATTGGCGACATGGCACCTCCGGCAAAGGGAAGAGATGGGAGCAGAAGCCACGTTCTCTCAGGAAACTTCTAGAAACACCCTCCCCACCCCCCAATGCCAGCTGAAGCCTAGGTGTGGAGACAGGAGACAGGAAACATGACATTGTCAGTAACTGACCATTCTGTAGCTGTCGGGGAGAAAGCCATTACCTTCTAAGGTTCATCCCAGTTTGTCATTCAACTCAACACGTGCGCAGGGCTGGTGCCGACGGCTTCTTTGGATGAAGAACGTTATCCTGGCGCGGGCTGAGGTGTCACCGCACCGCACCGCGTAACGCCGGTCCACGCTGCTTGTCTGCCGCCGGACGAAGCCTCCTGCGTGCACTGGGTTTGCACGACAGAGGGGAGTAAGACGGATCTACGCCTCTGCTCAGATCTGCAGTCGTGGTGGCCTTCTGACTTGCAGGCCTAGGGTCAACTCCAGCCCACGTGTGGGCGTCTACTTCAAGGAATAGCCTATTCATTCTTACATGGGATCCTCTTGGGTTTGCATCACTTCTTGGGGTACACAGACCATGGAAGGAAGGAAGGAAGGAAGGAAGGAAGGAAGGAAGGAAGGAAGGAAGGAAGGAAGGAAGGAAGGAGGAAGGAAGGAAGGAAGGGAGAGGGACTGAGGGAAGGGAGGGGAGGGAAGGAGGCATGGATTAACAGTTGGAAGGGAAGGAAGAGGGGGGCTAGAGGGAAGGGAGGGAGAGGAGAGACTGGGGGAGGAAGAGGAGAGAGGGAAGGGAGGGAGAAAAGGATGGATGTCTTCTCAGCCCCTACCTACATGAGCTTGTATACGCACATGCACACACACACACACACACACACACACACACACACACACACACACACACACACACACACACACACACACACACACACACACACACACACACACATGCATCACCAGCCACAGGAGAGTGTTCAGGTATTCAAGCAGATCTATTTGCTGCTTGCTGGACAGCAGACCTTAAAGTTAGTACGCATGATTTCAAGAGTCAATGTACTTCACAGCCCCAGATTTGACAATGTATAATGAAAAGCAAGAACTGAACCTAACAATGTCGCCACGTGGAAGGTTCTTCATGACTTTCTGATTTCAGTTTAACGATGACCCTCTAAGGGACATGAATTGTTTCTGCTTTGTGGACAGGAACATGGACCTCAGGGCTTATGGCGCTCACAATCACGTGTCTTCTGAGTTAGAAAAGCGGAGTTCCAATTCCGGTGTGGCACTGGGCGGGAAGCTTCCCGCTGCTTTAGCCCAAATCTATGGCCACGTGACTCAGACTCACAACTCCTCCCCCACCCCATCCCAGAAAGCACCCTGAACACAATGAGCCCCACACACACGCACAACCTTTTAATTTTTATTTGTATTTCTTAGGTCAAGAATTACACACTAGCCAACATTATTGTATATTTACATGCTGAAACTGGCTGCAGTTAAGTTTAAATTCAAGAAAATAATTCGTATGTGCTATTCATTTATAATCCTCGTGTTACCATCCGGTCTTGTGTATCCCAGAGATTTGTAGTAGTCTTGTTTTAAGAAACACAGGAACATAGATGCAAATGAGATCCACGTGTGTTTTGCATTTTCTAGCCATTGGTGAAGGTGAATGTGTAGAAAGGCTGCAAGGTAATTTGTAAGGCTGATGAATCAACTACCTCAAGGGAGATGATGATATCATGTCTTATAAAAAGGTCAGTTCAGAACTTTGTAGGGACAATATTTATAACAGAACCTAGGCAAAGAAAAGTTTTAACCTGTCCGGAATTCAAAATTCCAGAAATTAGTGATGATTAAAATAGCCACGGTTGAACTCTAATGATTGAACTAAACTATGAATTAAAAAAAAAAGGTACAAGAGAAGAAAATTTGACTTCAACTGGTACATGGACACAGATACAGATGTTTGACAGCAGGACTTGTGCCGGGAGAGAGACTGTAGCTTTGGAACTCAAAGAACATCAAGTTTTCTTTTTCATCATTTTGAATATTTATCACAAAAGCATTTATTTCTCAAAGAAAACTAAAATTCTGAATTTTGCCATATCTACAGAAATGTTCTACCTGTGATTTCCAAAAGAAATCGAATAGCTATTTAAGAGTGTTGTTAATCCCCCTCCCCTTAAAAAACAAACAAAACAAACAAAAGCACAATGATTTCTTTAGGACAGAATCTTAATATTCTTTCTGTTGCCTCTCTACTATTTCTATTTTACAATCTTTTCTTAGTGCATTTGGAAAATGTGTTTTTTTAAACCTTTGGTGTGAAGCAGGGTCTTTTTTTTTTTTTCCATTTCCCCCATTTTTCTTTCCTTTTTAAAAATGATTCTGGAGTCTTTGGTTGAAAGGAACAGTGCTTTCTAAGGACAAAATGCGGCTACACAAGTTTTCTAGCATGCGTGCGTGTAATAAAGTTTTGGAGCTGGTAAGAGTAAGGATTTCTGTTTTCTGAAATGCCATCAATACAAACTTCTACTTTGTGAAACGTGAGACTTAGGTTGCAAACTTTGGTTTCTTGTACTCTGGCATTTTAAAAAACAAAAACAAAAACAACTCTATTAAGGTCTCAGTACTCATTTTCTTATATTCCATTGGCCGTATCTAAGGCTCTATCTTGGTTGGTATAGTGATTACAAAAAATCACTACCAGGTTTTCTGTAGAGGGGGCGATCGTGGGATTGAGTGGGAAGGGGAAGGGATGGAGTGCATGTGTGTGTGCACGTGTGTGCCTGCGTGTGTGCACGCATGCGTGTGCGTTGATAGCAAATGAAAACCGCTATCTGGGATTCCCAAGCCGTTTATGCAAAAGGGTGTTTAGGCCGCTGGGGGCACCTCAGTAACTGTACTTAGTACAAATAAATAAAAATTGGAGGGGAAAAAAATCAATAGACCCTACATGGTTATCTGAATCTATGGACTACCCATTTACAGCAGGTCCAATTATTTACACAATATAACACACATCAACTTAAGCCATAAACAGAATGAGCACGTTGCCTTACCACAGAATACAAATTAGAAGTTAAAAATATTTAAGAAATCTGTTTTGATATTTACAGGCGTTCAGTGAAAATTATGGTTTGTCACACCATGTGGGCTGTACAATTAGCAAAATGGAATGGTCGCTACAGGTGTTCATTTCCCTAACCAATCTGGCGGAGGTTAGGTGATTTTTCTGTTATTATTATTATTTAATTTCCTCCTCTTAGGAGGAATTTAATCTTACATTTTAAAAGTTTTATTTTTAAATCACCGGTAATGGTCTTGGTGTCCTTGAAAGACAGAGCAAGTAGACGAGCAAGGTGACAGCTAGTTTAAGCCTGATATTTCAGTACAGTACTATTGCAGTGTGGAAATGTGCAATGGTTTGTCAGAACTATAGGCATTGAGTTACTGATAGAGAAATACTCAGGACCCTGCATTACATCAGTGTTTGACTGTGGGTTGCCAAATTAAAAATACTCATACATTGGTTTAATGAAGGAAATCAAACATATTAGCTTATTCCTTCCCCCCCAACATATGAATGCAAACATATGTCTATATGAATCTATATATACACATGTACACATGTAGATACATCGTTAAGACCTGTTTGTTGATGTTTTGCAGTTTCTGTGTTTGAGTGTGAAGTGAATCATTGAACTGGAGCACAGTTACTTATAGAAAAATGGAAATCATCGTAGTTGCCTATTTAATGCAGGTCTTGCTTAAAATAAACATGATTCATTTCTCCATTCTGCATTCTAGAGCACTTCCTTTATGTGTTGTGCTTTTGTAAGCTGATAGATCTTTTGCCTGTGTGTATGTGTTCCTAATGCTAGCATGTAAAATCTTTTGGTTTATAAATTATCATCATCATCATTATTATTTTACTTAGCACTGCTTTGAGGAATGGAAGAGAAAAGGTCTACATGGTACTGCTCGAGTCTTTTCCTGTTATTAAATTGCAAGAGAAAGGATTGTTAACATTCCTATGCGAACACATGATTATGTTGCATGAGTTTTCAGTTCTGAAGTGCATTTCATACCTACTAGCAGTCATGTACAATATATACAGACAGATTGAGATCCGAGATTTCATTTAGACTGTATAGTTTAGAGTCAGAATTTGCCTATGAATTTCACAAAGATGAAGAAAACACCTTAATTGCTGGCTGTCTGGCTGCTTTGAAATCCAAAGAAAAACTATACGTATGTGAGGATGGACACCATGTCAGACGGGCCCACACACACCTTTGTGGTTCTTTAGTTGAACGCCTAGAGGTCAGGCTAACTTCTCTACCTACTGGTCAGGCCTAGCACCCACCCCTGCCTCTGATGGCTGCGTCCCCACCCAACGAGATGCGCAGCGCAAGAAAATTCTATGTCTACGGTTGTTTCTGGACAGGATGAGTCAGTTGTGGTTTTTAAACCTGCTAATGCATGGTTTTCACTCTGCTGAGATTCCTGGCATGTCTGAGGACAGAAGTGAATTCCCCTCCTCTGTGCGTGTGGGAGGCCGGGGTGGCAAAGCCGTCATCCGCTCTGCTCTACGCCACTGTGGACGGACTGCCTTGGACATCCAAAGTTGTGTTGTAACCATAACTGACAATAGCAAGGATTTTTCTTATGGCTTTTATAGGAATTGTAAATAAGAGCCTGCTTCTAGAGAGATCTGGGCTCTGAGTGGTCTGTAGAAAGGTTTTTTTTTTATTATTATTATTGTTGGAACGGCCTTTGAGAGTTATGCCCTGAGTTTCCTGGTATTTTCTACTTAAACTTCACTCCCTGGCAACAAGGGGCAGGCACTTTTATTAGTGTGACACCCTTAGTGCCCGTCGGGGGAGGAGGAGGAACGTCTCTCGGGAGACCTGGGAAGTCTCTACTCTGAGCACAGGGGAAAAATTGTGGTCAGATTTCACCAGTGGTTGTACTCCGAGGTATTCATTCAAACACGCAATCACAAAGTCGGGGCCAGACTCCCGAACACAGAACCGCCATCCAACCTCGGGAGCCAAATCACAAAGTGAAGAAGTGATCACCTTTCCTTTCTTGGTTTTTTAATGTGCTCGTTCTCTGCTGGTTGGACTGGAAGCCGGAGAGCTCCAGACCTTCCAAGCTTCTGAATCATGAGAAGAAAACCGAACTTATATCTACGAGAAGATGCCGGCCTCGGCTCCTCAGAACTATTAGGGACCTTATCAGAAAAGAAACATTTTAAAAGGAGAAAAATAGCAAAGTCATCCTCTGAGGAAAAGGTCGGACCAATCAAACTTTATGAAAACTTAGTTCACTATTTTCTTCTTCTTTTAAGTGAAAATATGAGCCTCACACTGAGAGAAATAAAATATACGAAGCTTTTCTTCTTCCTGTCCAGTAAAGATGAATTCATATGTCCTAACTGTATAGGGAGCAGCGTAGGGACATCATTTGAAAGCAGAATAAAAACAACACCTCGTGCCTCATGCAAATCAACTGGGAACGCACAGTACCAACTACGCGTTGTGTTAGGGTAGCTTTGCTGTCACCCCATTGTGCATGAGTGTCCCTATTTTCCTTGAAGGCAGGTTGCAACCAACACAACAGGAGCACCCTTAAAAAATTCCAAACCCAATGAACCCACAAACTAGCTCTTGCTGGGCACATGGTCTTGGAAGTATAATACAAAGGTGAACATCGCTGCACACAAGAAAATACAGCTGCTTCTCCAAAGCCTGGGTCTCACTCCTAAGAAGATAATCAGAATTTCAGAAGCAAGAAAAGCTGCAGAGAGCTATTAATCCTTGAGAGGAAGGAGCAAATCCTCCTTTTGAAATACTCTATTAAATCCCCAAATCAACACATAAGGAGATGCTGCAGAGGAAGGCTGTGTAAGGAAAAACAATTGGCTTGTTCACTTGTGCTGTGTATTTGTACATCTGAATGACTCCTGATCTAATCCGTACATCTAAGGTACTTCTAATTCCCTTTCCTTTTCTAGCTCCTGGCTGCCTTTTGATCAGATAAGCTAGAGAAATCTCCTTAGGCGTGTGTGGTCAAAGCTAGTGAGGTCAGAAAGTAAATCCCTTTCCCGGCCACGCTTTGCCACGCATGGACCAGGCGTGGTGGGCCTGATCACCACGTTCTGCTTGGTTGCTTGCTTGGATTTTTCTGGCGGTGGTCATTTCTGGAGTTCTGACCCTGCTTTGTGTTGTTGCTCCTTACCTTCACCTCCTAAGAAATAGCTTTTTAGCAAATAAAAACAAAAGAGAATGTTCAGAGCTCTTCCTATCCTTGAAGGAGACGTCACCGCCAATTTCCCTCACGCACACAAGCCAGGAGCCTGGCTCACCTGCTTGCCGAGCGTGTGCTCCACACCCCCTCCTCTGGATACCGTGCCAACCTGCACGAGACTCCCCTGGCCAGGGCTTCCTGACACCATGATCATCTTAGGACCGGCCTGGAACGTTCTGAGGAGACACGCTCGCATGGTATGGTAGATGGCTGCCACCTCGAAGCATGCCAACCTCAGGGAGGAAGGTGGGGGGTGCCTAGAATGCCCTGATCCCAGGAAAAGGACTGACAATATTCTAGAGCCTTGAAGGCTTAAAATTGCTTCTTCCGCCTTCCCTCTCTGAGCAGGCGGCACGCTGTGCAGATGCACCGGAACCTTCCGGCTCACTGTGGCCAGCGGAGGCACCGATCCCTTGTGTTTGCAAGTGGAAAACCTCAGGGACCTGGTCCGTCACTTAGCGGAAGCAACCCGGATGGTTATGGAATGGACCACGGGAGAGGCCAGCAACTAAGGTATTTTTGCATCATTGTTGTCCTGGATTGATGTGTTTTCCAAATCCTACGTCAGTCTGTACAACTGTGGTGAGGAGGGATCTAGTCTTTGCTTCCCGGGGGGGTGGCGGCGGGGGAAGGCCATGTTTTAGTTCACGTAATAAAGCCAGTAGACGATGTTGAAGAAGGAAAAAACCACCGGGAAGAAGATGCGGGACCACCGGTCAATGGCGTTCACATCAGTCAAGTCGGGGATGGTGATCTTCAGCTGCGAGGCGCGTCGCCGCAGCCGGCTCTTCTTCTGCGCCACGTGTCGCTCCAACGCGTTTCGGCCAAAACTGTGTCTGGGCAGGCCGGCTTTCCGGTACTGGATGCTGGAGGCGTCGTAGGCCAGCATGGTGCTCCGGGGGTCCCCCAGGCCCATCACCGCGTCGGAGGTGGCCATCTCGTTCTTGATCTCAAGGGTGCTCAGTAGGATGTTCTCATGAGGGTCCATCTACAGGGGAGAAGAATCAGAAAAGACAGCCCACGCAGTGAGCCTTCATCGGGGTTCACAAGGTAAGGGGCTATCACAGTATCGCAGGAGTGGCCGTTGGACAGACAGGCACTACTGCTATCTCCTTGCTTGACTCTGCATCAGGACTCTTTGAGATTCAACATTCCCAATCTAGGAAATGGTCTGAACAGGCCAATCCAAGATGATTTTTGTACTGTCACTGGTCATCTTGTTGCTAACCTTTTCATTGGGTTTACTCAGAGCATGAAGAAGGCATGGTCATATTTTTAAAGAATGTATAAGCCTGTGGAGGTCAGGTGGTGCAGGACTGTAACTAAAGCTACTCAAGGAGGTAGGGGCAGAGGGTTCAGAAGTTTAAGGCCAGCCCAGGCAGAGTTAGGGAGAACATCTTCCAACGAAATGTAAGACAAAAAGGCCAGGGCCATGGATTAAGTGGTAGAGTGCTTTACTACCTCATGAGAAGCCCTGTCTTTAATCTCTAGTACCAAAAACATGCGATAGGAACACACAAAAAGTTAAGCTGCACTAGGTTTGAGATAATGGCAGAGAATTCATAGCATGTATGCGTGTATGTGTATGCATGTGTGTATATATGTGTGTGTATATTATATAGGTATATAGATGAAGTTGAAAAGCTGTGGGGTAATCATCCAGTGCTTGCTCTCTAGGGCGGGGGCTTTTCTGTATAATTTCACTGAACTGCTACTTCTTCATGTCCATAGCTAGAAAATGTCAGGTTAAACTTGCAATGTTGACCTAAATAAGGCACAGTGGTATTTTTCCACAATATAAAGCAGGGAATCTGTGAGCTACAGAAACACAGCTAGAATCCAGAACAACGAAGGTTTTGCAAGTAAGAGAGCAACAACGGGACGCAAGCCTGGCGATGGGGGTGTGAGCAGGCAGGCGGGCCGTGAGGGGAAGCAGAGAGCGGCGAGCACGCCACAGGTGACTACTTGTTGGATCCTGGTCTTGGGAGTAGAACTAAGTTGACTGTACAGATAGTCCAGTCATTGCTCTTAATAATTTCTCTGTGCAAAGCTTTTTGAAAAGGGTGACTCCTGACATGGTAATTTCCAGGTATGAATATATTGCATAATGCTCTGCATTGTGTTAAGATTCATGTGACTTAATAGTGAGCCTCAATTGTTATGGATAATAAAATACCACAAGAAGGTGCTATTAATGACAACCTGTTTATTTTGGTGGAGAATAGGCATACACCAGATGCCCCTAACATTTTAGATCTAAAAGGAAAGGTGGCGGGTGACAGGCACCCATGAGTGGCTACAGAAGCATTTAATTAGAAGATAGAAGGTGCTCTGAGCCTCATGGATTATGCAGGCAAAAACAGCGTTGCTGCAATTACACTCCACCCAATAGCTCTCCAAGGTGCTTTAAAGGCCTGTGACTATGAATTCAAATCGGCAGTCTTCTGAGAAACAGATTTTCCAAAGTCACACTGTGAATAAATAGGAGTGGAATTCAGGCCTGATCCTAGGTGGAAGTGGCTGTCAACACTCAGGGAAACTGATACCAATAGTGTCAGGAGAAGGGTAGCTACTGTTCCATACCTTCCTTTCCTTCCCTTCCCCTTTCTTCCTCCCTCCCTCCCTTCCCTCCTCTTCCCTTTCCCCTTCTTTCTCCTTCCCTTCCCTCGCCTCCCCCTTTCATTTTGCTATTACTAGGCTCTGAACTCATGCCTCCATTCCAGCAGCTGAGCCACACCTCCAGCCACCCTCTCCTGTTTTTTTTATTTTTTTTTCATTTCATTTTTGTTTTCTCCACTGCTTTTGCTTTCGTTGTGTTTCCTGGCAGGCTCTCACACTTTTTCACTGGGTCAGTCTCTCACATGAAGTTGGGATTGCTGGCAAGTACCGCCACCTCCAGCTTGTTCTCTGAGGTTAGAAACTTACAGACAGTATTTCCCCAGACTGGCTTGGAACTACGATCCTCCTATTTCTGCCTCACACGCATTACAGGCCTGAGCCACAAGCCAGCTAGTCTGTTCCTTGTCATTTCCACAAGTTTACTTTCTGGAGGGCTGTCCACTTCTTCAACCACTTAGAAATAACTTTTGAGTGAACTTTACTTTGGCCTCTGTGCACGGTGACAAGAAGCACCCCCCCCCCCCCACCAAAAACCAGGAGTTTGCTTTTCTCTTGTGTGATTTCAATAGCAAGAACAGTTACAAGCTGACACCAGACCTGGCTACGATTTAAAAGAACAAAACAATCACGATAACCATAATAAAAATCATAGGCAGCTATTAAGAGAGACTCATTCTAAATATAAAACAAATGATCTGTGGATAATTTAGCCTCAATGGGGTTCTCTTATTACCTAGGGAATTCAAGAGTTGAATGAGATAACTCCTGAAGACTTACACTGTACTTCTGTTCATGGACTAAGGCTGCTGTTGAACCACCACTGTCTGGCAAGGATACCACTTTGGAGTCAGAAAGCAGTTGTTTTGGCTCTTCCATTTGTTATTTTTGCCCTTAGATTTTCTTTTAAAAAGTGTCTCGGATTCTACATTCCTTCAACCATGATGGGGTCTAGGAACATGTTGAGAAGGATTTAGGGACAGAAAGCACTCTGCCAAGCTGATAGTTAGGACAGCTCTACATGAAGCAGGGGAAGTCTAACATACTGTCTTTCTTTGTGGTCTAACTGTGCTTAGTAAGCGCTTCAAATGTGGCATAACCACTATCCACTAGACGAATAAATTAGATGTTTTTTTTGTCGGTCATGGGTCTTGAACTCTGGGCCTGGGCGCTGTCCCTCAGCTCTTCAGCTCAAGGCCAGTGCTCTGCCACTTGAGCCACTGCAGCCACTTCCGGTTTTCTGATGGTTTATAGGAGATAAAGAGTCTCTTGGACTTTCCTGCCCGGCCTGGCTTTGAACCAGGATTCTCAGATCTCAGTCTCCTGAGTAGCTAGGATTACAGGTGTGAGCCACTGAGGCCCCGCTTGTAAATTAGATATTTTACAAGAGTTACAGTTGACAATCTTTCAACGCTATTGGAGATCTTGCCAAGCGAAAGGGGGAGGTGATTGTGGTGGATGAGGCGTTCTGATTGATGAACTGGTATCAGTCCATCAGTGAACTGTATCCTCCCAGCCCTCAGTCATGTTATTAGAATTCTTTCACCTTCAAGTACAACTTGTTGTATTGATTCAATTAGGGCTATTCATAATCCAGGAAGAAAAAAATTTGTTTCCAAAAAATTCTTATCTATGACCATGAGGCTGTGAAGAGGGGTAAGATACAATCACCTTTATTTGTAATACATCTCTCAACAGAGACGGTAAGTAAGGCTCCAGCAGGCTTTAGCGCACTGGCCACACCAGAGCTCAGGCCTAAGGTAGTATTCTCGTTATCCGTTCTTCTGTGAAGGACAGGTTTTCTCCACCACTGGCCCTCTTTTCTAGAAAGCTTTTCAAAAACGACCAGATTCATCTAAGAATCCCTCCCGTCACCACACCACCGTTGTCCATCTGGTCCATCGGTATGATCACCAAGACTACAAGTGCTTTGGAGCTCTGGAATGGTGGCCTGCCTGTACCTGGAGCGTCAGGTGTTTTCTAGGAGAAGAAGGGATGTGGGGCAGCGTCTCCTGCTTCCGATTCTGCACTCGGCCAACCCGTACTTTGACTTTGGTCTGACACAGTCTCTCGCTTTGCTACGCTGAGACAATCCTTCAACCTCTCTGACTCAGCCTCCCTGTGCATGGTAGGAGCACCAGCTTGGGTGAGGACACCTCCAAAGTGCCACAAAGCGCTCAGCTCACCTTCCCCAGAGTAAGCACTCAACCCAATACCACAGATGCCCACCGAGTGAAGAAATCTGCTTGATCGTTGATCAAAAAATGAAGGTGAGCAAACCAGAAGCATACAATCATCACTTAAAGACTTTTTTGGGAGGTTTGGTTCATAGATTCTGTAAAGTGCTAAGAATGAAGCCTAATCTTACTGCATGTTTTTGTTACCAAACATAAATAATTTTATTAAAATTATTTAGTAAGATGCCTAGGCTGAATTATTTCCAAAGAGAGGGTGAGGTTATTTCTTGGGTGGAGAGGCAGATATTACTAGCTTGCCAAGATTCTCAGAGAGCACAGCATCTTCCTGACCACAGAGCTCAGAGATCCGGACTAATGAGAGACATGGTCAGCGCTGGGATGACAGCTGGGAGAGAGCCTGGCGGGGCGTTCCTCTAGAAGGCTGGTCACTGGAGACCACTCCATCATCCTTCCAGACCACACTTCTTGATAATGAAATACAAAGTTCTGTCTCATTCACGGGGGCAACCGACATCTGGCTTAGCTCCAGGCACTCAGCAGGGAGTGGAAAAAATTAATCTTATGATCGTTCATAACTCAATTCAACTCTTTAGGAGTCAATGGTCGTCTGGATTTCATTTTTCAAGATCATTCTGAAGGGTGGAAATCCATGGGGCTGTATGTGAGTTTTGTGACTGCTGGGAAGTTTCTCAAATGGGTGTGGGTGGGGTTAAATACGGCACTAAAGCTGAAAATTGGGATAGACACCCGTCAACCGCAGCGCTTTTAAAGTCGGGAGAGAAGGCGGCTGTGCTTCGGCTGCGAATCAGCCCCAGTGTTTCCCTGGGAGTTCGCGCCTCTCCATTCTGTGCCTCCGCTGTGGGCCTGAGCCAAGCAGAGCTCTCCGAATAGTGTGATTGGCTCAGTGATGGGCACATGACTTTTGCTGAGCCAATCGCTGGCGAGCTGTGAACCCCAGCGTGAAAACCCTCCAATAAAGGCCGCCAGATGTGCTCCGGGAAGTACATCGCCCTGAACTATAGAATGTGTCTGGATCTTTACACTGGACAGAAGCAAACACCAACGGCAAGCTGCGGTCACCAAGTCTTTGTATGGGCACACACCTGATGACATCAAGCAAAAAATGTCCCTTCCTTCCACCTTCTTTTCTGCTTTTCCTTCCTCCTCCTCTTCCCTTGCCCCCTTTTCCTTCTTCTCTCTCTCTCTGTCTCCCTCTCTCTCATCCTTCTCCTCCTCATCTCTTTCTCTTAAACTAACCTGAGTCAAAATTTATATCAAGACCCAAAGAATCCCGAGCTCTATAGAAAGTTTTCATAACTGGGACTGGGAATACATCTTCAGAAAGCAGGGCAGTGTTGGGTTTCAATATTTTTTTTGGGGGGGGGTCAGGGATTTAAGGAACCTAGCATCTGATAGATTTAAGTAGCAGATTATTAAACTGGATGTGTTTTCTCTCCTTTTCTTTGTCTTGTTTATTGTACCTTCTTGGAACCAAATTTGCAAGGTCAAGAACCAAGTTAATGGAGGAGATTTCTAGATGCTTTTACCTGGTGTTTGAAGAGCAGAAATGGAAAGTACCTTTAAGAATTTTAAGTTTCCTTTACCATTTACACGGCTTTTTACATCTGGATTTTTAAAATTCAGCATCAGTTATCCATCTTTTGTTTTGCTCAGGTACATCCTTTTATGTAAGGTGATATTTCTGCATCCTCATAAAAAGGGAACTCCTGGCCAGGCTCATATTTGACAGAGAAAGATAAATGGAGGGGAAACGTAGGGGAAATACAGACAAAAACCCAAGGTATATCCTACAAAATTAAGAAGAGTCAGGGAAAGGGTGGGTTGTGAAGGGACGGGAGAGGGTGGCATTAAGATACAGTGTATTCACAACTGCATTGTTAAATAACAACTCCTCTGTACAACTACTTAAAGCTAATGAAAGAAATACAAGCTCAGAAAAACAAAATGAGTTGAACCCTCACTGCTAATAAGGAATTAGAAGAGTTTAATACTAATGTAACAACAATCTTAATGCACTAATACTCTGTGCTGCCGTCAGTCTGTCTTACGATCTTCCAGGGAGGTGTGGAGCTGGTAGTGGTTGGGTGGGTGCGAGTCTGCAGCACTGGCTCTCATCAGAACCCACGGAGGGGCCATATTTAAAGAGGTATCACGTCAGAAAGTCTGGGCAGCATCTCAGCAATATGCATTTCTAGCATGTCTGCAGGTGATATGGAGCTGCTAGTCTTGGGCCCATACTTGAAAGACTGAAAACATTGACTGGCAGGGGCAGAGGGGCGTGGCTTCAAATAAATGAGCGGCAGAGAGCAGTCCAAAGGAGGGAGGAAACAGAGTTGTGACTGCAGTCCAAGGAGCAAGCTGCAAAGCAGCGTTCAGAGGGCGCTTCTATTATGGAGCATTTTCCAGAGCGAGGCATTGTATTAAGAGGTTTTCACAACCCTACAACAACCATTTACCATTAATCTTGACAGCACAAAGGACAAATCACTTATGTTTTCTTCTTAAAAGGGGGGGGGGATTATGGATTAGGGGTTTTCTCATGATCTGTCTGGAGTGATACAGTTGGGTGGGATGCGGGTCGTACTTCATCTGTTTGTTCCAGAGTTCCTGCTCTGAATCACTGCGTGTCTGGACAGTCTCCTCAATTATGGGTTGCCTTGGAATGTCTTCTCTTGAGGAGACTACATGCAGGTGTCAGTTTTTAGAAAATAAAAAGGAATAGCCTTTGCCGCCTGAATCTGATTCTATCAACTGCTTCTGACAGTTCTAGAACGGAGGAAGGATATCTCAAACTGCTTCCCAGCCAATCTATGACGAAAATGGGAAACTCAAGGGGGGAAAAGAAATCTAGGCTTACATTCTAGCTCTGAACAATGGAGTGAGCGTGTGAATCGCTGGGGGGTGGGTGGGTGGGGGGCTCTGAGGGAGGACGCTGAAGGTCTCTAAGCCTGTGCGATGAGATTGGCGCTGGCCACACCCGGGAGACTCACAGGAGAGCGGTGCTCATTTGCCTTCTCTGGGCTAGATCCTTGCTATTTAGTCTCAGCCACAGATCAGAGGTGCGGGAATGCAAGCGGTGTGTGTGTGTGTGTGTGTGTGTGTGTGTGTGTGTGTGTGTGTGTGTGTGTGTGTGTGTGTGTGTGTGTGTGTGTGTGTGTGTGTGTGTGTGTGTGTGTGTGTGTGTGTGTGTGTGTGTGTGTGTGTGGTGTGCGTTTGCGTGTGTGGTGTGTGTGGTGTGCGCGTGTGCATGCGTGTGTGTAGTACAGCAGCTCAGGCTTTATCTCAGACCTACTGATAAGAATCTGTACTTTTCCCCAAGATGTCTGAGTCACCTTTAAGCACATTAGCCATGGAGAGGGACTGAGATAAAAGCTTTCTGATCCCATGATATTCCAAGTCAAAGACTATGGGATTTTTCCAAAATCAAACCACCACCACCACAATGGAATTGTTCAAGGATCTTGAGTATGGGTGGCACACTGGCCTGTTCAGGATGCTGAGCTCACTACAACCCCGGTTCCAGGCTTACCACCCTCTGCGGGAGAGGAAGAGGGATGGGGTGCCCCTCGGCCTGGGGTCCCCTCTGTGCAGCTATGGCTGGTCACTTCAGTGCACTGCTCGGATTACACGGGAGCCCCCGTTCTGCGCCCCCCCCCCCCCCCCGCGAGGGCTTGTCATACACCATCCTCTCCCACTCTGAACTCTTCCATTAGGAGAACTATTATCAACTCCTCACGCCTTCTCAAACATCCCTAACACCAAACCACCCCTGACTCTGAGACCTGAAGGCGGCCAGACCTTCAGAAGAATAAGATTTACGAAGAAAAAAAAAAATCTATGATTTAGAAGTCAAGAATCCGACAGTCTCAGGTTCTGATATCTAATGTTCTGATGATAAAAAACTACTTTTCAGTTCTGGACACTGGGTCAGACAACTATGGGGGGGAAAAACCCCTCAAAATAAAAGAAACGAAAAGCAGATTCGCATGCCAGGCTGGTGCCACGCGAGAGCTCTGGCACGTGGGAGGCTCAGCTTTGGCATCGGTGGCACTCGCGGCCTTGGTGTTGGGAGACTACCTTGTAACATCTGCCAGTTCCAAACTTCTGTGAGCCATCGGAGCCACGGAGGGATTTACCGAAGGTTCTACTCTCGGGCAGTCGGGAATTCTCATTCCGTGGCTCTGGTGACGGTCATGCGGGGCGAGGCGGGGACAGCCCCCCTCCAGTGCCACGGCCAGCTTGTAAGCTCCTGGTAAGTGTTAGCTTTCCTTCAGTATTGGGAGCAGCTCATGGAGGGGAAGTGACCTCCTCCAGGGCTGCACAGTGGGCACAGCAGGGATAGAACCTTCCAGAATGTCCCAGTTTTTGTGTCCCAGAGGTGCTTTGGACTTCAATAAAGTCCAAACTCTTTCGCATTGTCAAGTGAAGGAGTGGAAGGCAATGCTTTGTAACGGGGGAGTTATCCGCATATCTGGGCAAGGGTGGTCTTTGCTGCTTAACAGCTGCGTGAGCTCACAGGAGTCGCTAGGTATTAGCATCTCCTTTTAGCAAATAAGATCCTTTGGACGCCCTTCCCAGGCCAAGTACATGCTAGTGCATACATCCTAGCTGGACAGACAAGCCTTCTCTAGAAATGTTCTGGCCTAGAAGCCAGTAGAAGGGCTGAGAGGCGCAGACCTTGTTTAGTACTGAGGGAGAATTTTGGCATCTCCATTTTTGAGAAGTCTCCCTGGCCGCCCTTTATCCAGATCAAACAAGCATCGTAACTGCCCAACCTCTCTGAGGCAGAGGCCTGATTTCTTTAGGAACGTAAGCACTCGCTCGAGGTAGTGTTCCTTCTTTCCATAACATAATTCAAAAAACGGGTTCATAAATATTGGACGCAAGCCCAGGACTCCCAGCGCGGACCATCGAACGGTTTTCTTCTCTCCTTCCCTCCCTCTCCCTCTCTCCCCTCCTCTCACTCTTTCTTCCTCTTTTTCAATAAATAGTTCATAGGTTTTACTGAGCAGGCTCCAGGATAATTACTCCTGGGTTTTCTAGAATCCAAGAGTTTATCAAGTGTCACATAGAGAGGAAAGAAGGGAAGGAAGAAGTAATTATTTACCAAAGATACTAGCTTCTCATGCTAATTTCAAGTCTTACAGGGTGAATAGTTTAACACTGAAAATGACTGCATGCTTTTCCTTAAAGATTGTTTTAAATAATCTAGTTTAGCAAAGTTTGTACTGCAGAGTTTAGTTTTAGTTCAGTTTTATTCTATTAGAGAACCAGGAACACAGTATAAGTTAAGGAGATGTTACTTTGCATCTCTACAGTGGAAATCGAACATATTCTACTGCTTCTTTTTGTTGTTGTTGTTGCTTTGCTTATACTTGAACTCTGGGCACTCTACCACTTAAGTCATGCCTCTAGCCTAGCCTTTTGCTGGCTCATTGGAGATAAATCCTAGTATATTTTTCTGCCCTGGCTGGCTTTGACCTCTGATCCTTCAGCTTTCAGCCTCCTGAGTAGCCAGGGTTACAGTCTTCAGGCACCAGACTTGTGGCTTGTTCTACAATGAAGACAGGCAGGAGACAAAACCTTTGGTCAGGTAGATGGGTCAAGACAATGATAGAGACCAAGGCCACAAAGTACTTGTTGCTTTCTAATTCCCTGCAGAATTTTAAATTTATAGCCACTCTTGTTTTGTTAACAGGATTTTGGGTGTCTACTGAAAGAATGAAATGTTTTTCACTCTTTCTACTTGCACATTTAATAAATAATATTGCCCTCTAGTTGGAGACAGCATGCACGTTACGGCTTGCTGTCAGTGTTCTCTGGATTCGTGTTGATATATTTATCTCAGGATTCTCTCCTTCCACAGGTATCATGAAGTTTCCAGCACTTCCCTCCTAACCTTCCCCCACCCACATTCCGGGACATTCCATGACCTGTGCTCTAGGTGCCTGACTAGAGTCCTTCTTCTCTGCCAACCTCCTCCTTGTAGCAACTCATTTCTCTAACGGGAGAGAGGTGTGCACCTTGCAAAGGGAAAGTAATTTCCCTGCAAATATTCTGCACTTGGCAGCTTTATGAATACTTTGCTTTTGAGCGACGGGGAGGAGATCTCCATTTGCCAGGTGGACTGTGGACTGGTGAGAGAAAGGAGAGCTTTTAACTCTGGATGCGGTTTAACATCAGGGAGAAAAACAGCTCCCACAGTGCGTGTGTTGCTGGGCTCCCAACAGAATCTGCCAGGCCCAGGCTTTCCCTTCTCACCGTCCACCCACACACGCTCAAGCCTGATGTTCAGTGTGGGTTGAAGGAAGTTTCTCGGCAACACCTGAGCAGCTAGCTTGCAGGTGGGCAGCGGAGGGGACCAGGCAGGGCCCTCTTGCAAATGCTTCAACTTCTGTTTTGGAATATGGCATGGGGGGCATATTTGTGTGTTTCCAAATCAGTTAAAATGTTTCTCTTTCCTGCTGGGACCTTGGAGGCATTTCAGAAGCACTGAAGAGGTGTGATTTTTACAGGTTTTCCTGTAGAAACTTTCTGGACCTGATGGTTCATTCTCTGTCAGTCTTGTGATTAGGACAGAACTATAATGGTCTCAGCAACATTTGCTGAGGGGTTTTCATTAAAAAAAAATTCCTTGGCCTATTGTTTGTTTATTCCTGATTTTCCTCTCTATTCTCTTTCAGAGTTTAGTGGGAAAAAGTTATGGAAAAAGTTTAATTTACATTTTTTTGGTTCAATAAAAGGCACTATCTGCTTTTTTTTTTTTTTTTTTTTTGAGTCTACCCTTAAATCCCATTTGGTAATTTTCTCTCATAGTTGTCACATTATTTCTTTGTTTAGATTCTTTTGTTGTTGTTGTTTGATGGTACTGGGTTTAAACTTATGGCCTCAGGAACGCCAGGAAGGTACCGTACCACTTAGTCACTTTCTATTTTATGTTTCAGGTCTTGAGGTTTTGCCTAGGGCTGACTTTGAACCGTGATTCAGTCACAGTACATATATCCCATAACTCCCAGCTCTATGTATCTCATTCAGACCTGTACCTCCATACCTGGCCTATGGGGGTTTGCTAAATAGCTAGGTCAGCGCTGACCTTCAACCGCCATCTTCCAGTGTCAACCTTGGAGTATGCGGCATTACCGGTGTGAGCCACTGTGAGTCATGATGAAGAACTCGCTATTGGGTTTTCGTATTTCCTCACTGATAGCTCGGGTAGATAGGTGAATGTTTTGGGTTCTGTTGTGTTATTATTGACTTAAGCATTTCTGCTTCTCCACAGGGCCTCAATTTCTGCTGCGTATTAGCTGCGTTTGTACTATTCCTCCTGCTGTTTTATTCTCTGTGGCATTGGGATGGAGAGAAAAATGAACACAGGCATTCGAGCCTTTTGTCTTTCCACAAGTGGACACTGTTGAACATGACCATTTCCCCTGATATTCAGAAGTGGGGTGGTGGAATGGTTGTGTGTGTGTGTATGTGTGTGTACACACTGACTCAGTGTGCTAGGGTACCAGTAGGTATGCAAGATAGAGCGGGACATTTTGGGAACAAGAGGGAATATTGTCCAATATCAACATTTCCTGTCACTCTTTTCTTTGATTTGAGTTGATGGGGCCGCAGGTTTGCCAGGCAGGTACTCTACCACTTGATCCATACCTCCAGCACTCCGCATTTCATTCGAAAGACACAAAATTCTGGACCCATGACACATACCAGGAGTCGAAGATGTGCAAACATTTCAGCAATATAATGCTTAGTTTATCACTATTCATACTGGCAAATTGTTTATTAACAATCTATACAACTCCAAATAAGAGTGCATTACATACACGTGAAATTGTGGTATGCACAATAAGATATTCCCATTACAAATGCTGTGTACTTAAAAATAAGAAAGGTTAAGTAAGTTAAACTAAGTTAAAGAGAAGAATGTCACTTTAGTTTGAATAAAATGCCTTGTTCACAAGATCTGCACCAGGCTTACATGTGGTTTCTATTTCCTTTGTATCTATCAATTGTGAAATAGTTTTATAATCAGAAACCTGAGAAAGATACACACTCCCTACTACCAAGAATAATGGCGATGACTCAGTGCTCTTTCCCAGGTGGTGCATAAGATCATTAATGTAATCATCTCAGTAGCTCAATAAGGCAGAAATTAATGTTTTTAGTTGTCAGTGAGGAACTTGAAAGGTCAGAATGTCTAAAGCCACACAGCTCATAAAAGGCAACACTTCATTCTGACTCTGAAATCTACCCATCTTCCAAGTGCCTGTCATTATTGTCATGCTTTATAGAGTACACAGTTATTTAAAAAAAACTTATCATTTAAACTGTTGAATATCAATCCTTATTTCATATCTTGAATAGGAACTTTAGTGAAGACTCACAGACAGAACAAAGACACAGCAGATAAAAAGCATAAATGCCAAAGACATTCAAATTCATATCTCTTTAACCCAATGCTCACTAAAATAGTGAAAGAGTTCTTTAAAAACAAGGGTCTTAATAATTCGATCATAGAACATTCAAACTTTTAAGCCACCAGTGAAATTATTTAAAATTTGAGACAAACTTTCCTCAAAATACCCTCACGGTGTATTTTCTGAATTTTCACATGGCTTTACTCAGACATTAGACCAATTCTGTACTCTGCTTTGGTTTTGAAAATAAAACTCTTCAAACATTTCAATCAGAAATCCAAATGTCAGCGTCCATTCATGCTTGCTTCTACACAAAATAGTGCCCAATCAATTCGATCTACTTTAATTTCAGCATGAGTAACTCAAGCTTAAAAACAGAAGAGCAGCAACTGCGTAAATGAGATATCCCCCAGCCTGCACGGAGTAGACACTGGAAACTGGAAGGGATTGAGACTAAAATACCAACTTGCAAACATTCTAACATGACTCCTCCTGGAACGGTAACATTTGCCATTTCACCAAAAATTTCATAACTAGTAATAAAATTAAAAAACAACAACATTATACCACCCAAACAAACTAGCACCTAATAGACGATTCACGCTTATCTCCTCACCCAAAGGCAAAACAAGATACCATGGATTCTGAAGCCAACAGATACCATCATGGAAGCAAAGCTGCAGTTCCAGCCTCAGAGGAAACATTGACATCAATACTATCTTCTCCTCACCAAGAAAGAGAAATGAGAAACAAAGACGGCACTTAGACAAATCCTGCATGGAAAGGCGGGGTGACAATCATCAGTGTCATACTCTTCCTCTAAGTCAAAAAGCAATATGGCTGACACATTTGCCCATTAAGACCACGAACACATTAAGACTCATAAGCTCTAAATAGTAGCAAAAAAGGACCATCTTTAATATTAATTTAAATCACAAGTTTTGGCAAGGAATAATGTCAATGATTGCTTCTTGTCTACTGCATTAATAGAGGTGGGCCTGCTAGGAGAGTATTTACTCATAAATAACAATAAAGCAGCAGGGACTTGATGTACGTATCATGTTCTTAGATGCAAGATAATAACTTAGGACATACAGTAGATGTTTCTGAATCCTCAGCCAACCAGTAGAAGCAATGTTTAATTTCCTCTTCATTCAACTAAGCAAGAAAACAAACATCCACTTCCAACAAAACCAAGAAATGCCAGCGAGTAATGGCACTGTCTCCTCTGCCTGCAAACGAAAAGCAGCATCTCTAGGCCACCCGCTTTGCCTCCTTTCTCTAACACAGCGATAGTTCTTTACTGGAACACTGAGACCCAGGTCCACCAGAGCAATGTCGAAAAACCAATCTTGGTAGAATTCTACCAGGGTCTCATAAAAACACTCGACGTGTGTAACAAAGCTCTGTGGTTACATGCGCGTAAATTATCGCCAAAGAGCCCCAACATTCCTGTAAAGGGAACAGCTAAACACATTGGTCCCAACAGAAACACAAACAAAATGGATTAAAAACTGGCTATCTAACCGTATAGAGAGGGAAATCGTAATTGGTAGTCCGTCTAGCTGGGGAGAGGTTTCCAGTGGGGTCCCACAAGGACGGATATTGGGTCCCATTTGGTTTAAAATCTTTATAAAAAATCTGGAAGACAAAGTAGAAAATGTGCTAATTAAGTCGACTGATGGCACTGGAGCCGCGCTGGGGTTCAAGTTAACAGGATATAGATAAATGCTACTGGGCTTTAGAGAGCACAAAGACCAATGCTAGGGGAGAATGGGAGGTCACTAATGAGTTGACTTTTTAAACACGTATATTTTAAAATTTAATTCCAGGTAGTAAACACAGATCGAGAAGGGCTCAGTGGAGATTAGACACAATGGAGAAACACAACCGAGTCACGCCTCCCCAGAATGCAGACTCTGGCGTTTGGGGGAGCAGCTTTAGAAAACCGCTGGGGGTGGCTGTCTTAACACATCAATGATATTGTGATCCTGGAGGCATTTCAAATGTGCTCCAAGGTTGTAGAAAGAGTGACTACAGTCTCGAATCTGATCTATTGCTTATATTTGCTTCTATCTGTTTATTGGCATCATAGTAAATCAGAGATGAGTATAATTTTTTTTTTTAAAGAAGTGTGGAACAATGGAAGGTATGGACAAAATGAGGGAAGGAAATCAATCCAAAGCAAATCCTATTTGGAAACACACATGTACACATGCACGCACACACACACACACACATGCACACACACATAGACGCCCACAGACACACAAATGATGCAAAGAACAACATAAAGGATCTACTAACATGTGGGTAGAGACTGTGTATGTCTTTACTTTTATTTCTTTGGGGGTGAGGATTACGGTTTGGAACTATTCCAGGAGACATGCAGTATAAATAGATATAAATATGCACTATAGTTCATGTTGATTTCAGTTTAGTTTCATTATCTTAGTATTTTATGACAATGTGTCACGTGAAGGCAACTGTGAAATTCACACGTAAGGACTTTCACGTGGAGATAGATCAGACATTCATAAATGAAGTAAAGTCAACTAAATTGAGTCTGTCTCTAGCTGAGGCCCAGGGTTCAAGTCCCAGTACTACCAAAAGACGGTGTAGAAGAATATGTCGGGATCATAGAATGCCCAAGGGCTCCCGCCTGGGTTGGCTTATGCTTTTTAACCTTCCCTGACCTCAGGACAAAGCACAGTTTGATGATGGGGCACGCCACTTCCATCTCCAGTAAACTCTCAAAGGTGAAAAATTCAAGCCTCCTCTAGAAAGCTGATTTTTTTCCCCCATAGCAGACAATACTTGGCTGATTGTATGCGCCCAATCTTTGAAAAGAAGTTACTTGTGAATTACAGCTGAAAATAAGAGGCCTTCTTGATATTAAAAAAATAAGACTCTCATTATTCATGACGCTGACACAAAAGGAAGCACAAGACAATCAGAGCCCCATGTGCTCTTCTGGCCTTCCCTGCGGGGCGGGAAAGGAGACCCTGCGCATCTGGAATGGGGCATGAATGTCCTTCTGTTATAATCAAATCAAGATATCGATATAGATTCTGTCCTCAGAAATAACTGATAACATCTGCTATCCATTTCACTGCTAACACTCGCTGAAAAATGATTTCCTGACTTCAAGTTTGTAATTCCTGACCTACATTACATTCTAGGTAACACTCTCCTCTGGGGTATGGCTTCATTTTACATGCACGCCATAGAAAATATGTAAGCAAACATCCACCAATAGGCTTGTGGGGGGCAAGTTTTATCTTAAAGTCAATTATGTTTTTAACTTTAATATTTTATTAGCAGTTCCCACTTTCTAAGCACTTTGTATGTGCTGAGGATTCTGCTACCTGCCTCACACATGATCACCCTTTTTTTGTTTTTGGTCAGTTGTGGGGCTTGAACTCTGGGCCTGGGTGCTGTCTCTGTGCTCTTCAGCTCAAGGTGAGCGCTCTACCACTTGAACCACAGCTCCACTTCCGGTTTTCTAGTGGTTTATTGGAGATAAGAGTCTCATGGGCTTTCCTGATCGGGCTGGCTTTGAACTGAGATCCTCAGATCTCAGCCTCCTGAGTAGCTAGGATTGCAGGTGTGAGCCACTGGCACCGGCTTTTCACCCTAGTCTTATAGTGTGATAGTGCTGTAATTTTATATTCCCTAATAACACGACAGGAATTAACTCCAGTTTACAGATGAGGTATAAAGGGCCAGATAAGCTGACTTTGTCTACTGTCACACAGCTATTTAGTGAGAGGGAAAATACTGAACCGGACTGACTCCAAAACAATGACTTTGGAATGTCAAACTCCTGCCATCTTGATTATCGTGCATGTTGGTCCAAAAACAAAACCCAGTTGAAGACAATGACATGAACATGTGAATGTTCTCTGCGCCCAGGCTTCTCATGTTTGAAATTGGGGAGCTGGAGGCTTTGGGCTGGGCATTTCTTTTGTATGGCAAACTGTCCCGTGTTTAACCTCATTCAGGGCTCCACACATCTGTTGCCCATAGCAACGGCCATCTCCTCATCTGATAACCAACAAATTCAGAGGCTGCTCTGAATTCTCTGGGAGAGAAAAATCCTCTCTGCTCTGAGAATTACCGCCCTCAGAGCTCCCCATTGTCGCCTTCCATCTTCCCTAGTCTATCACCCAGTCCGTACCGGCCTCCTCGGTCAGAAAGGCTCAGCTTTTCACAAACATGACATCCCTGCAGCCAACCCTTCTGTACCGCCATCTCGGTCCTGGTGCATTCACAACAATCTGAAACTTCGGAATTAGGATGATCTAAAGGTTTCCTGTTCTGTTGATGTGAAATCTTCACCAGCCACATCTCAAACTTACTATTTGAGCGAACATTTGGTATGAAAAATAGGGTAGGTGCAAGAGGAAAAAGCTGAGCTATTATCTTCATTAAGCTGGCCCTGCCTCAGGCAGCTCTTTAAAGCCTCTCTAACTGCTTTTATGTGCTTTTTCTTCTTTTCTCCAGGTTGGCCTGTCAGGAAATGCATGAGATACGCTTAGGAGGTAGCTTCTCACTGACAGCCTCAGACTTGGAAAAGTAGGCAGCCTGTTGCTGCTGTGTGACAACCTACAATTCCAAAGGGTGAATTTGCCACATGGGAACTCGAAAGAAATGAGAAATTTCCTAGATCCCAGGGTCTCCTGCCTTCCCAGGGAAACCTATCCATATCATTAGGAACATCATCTTCTGAGAAAGAAGTGGTTTTAATTAAAATTAGTCCCAAACCAAGCATGAGACCCATGGATACGGAGAAACAAGCAAGCAAGTGAGAATCTTCCAGAGGCTTTGCTCCAAATATGTATCAGTGCTAGAAGATTTGTGCACTATCTTTGGAAATACACCAAAGTTCAAATATTAAAATGTTTACGAACTAATCAAGTATTATTATGGTTAATAATTTTAGCTGTTTTCCTACGTTCACTACTACGAATGCTTATTATACCCAATAGTACGTGCTATTACATAGCACTTCATGGGACAGATATTAAATGGAGTTTTTACTTGGTTTCTTTATTTCAAAGGGTCACAGACACACAGTTATCCTGTTTAGTGCGGGAAGTCAGGTAAAGTTATATTTAGGGAGTAAACATGGTTAGCTCCATTGGGACCACTGTCCAACCAATAATGATTCTTAAACTTGCTTGTAAATAAGAACAAGCTAGCAAACATTTAAAATGTATGATGCCTAAGTCTGAAGAAGGGACCTAGGCTTCAGTAGATATTTTAAATTTTCTGCAGGACATAATTGTGGGCGCTATTAGCTTCAAAAATGAACAAGACACTGTCCAAAAGAAAACAACAAACGCAGAAGAGGGAATATACTCATGGCCTGACGTATGAAATGGTAACCCCTCTGTATGATGCCTTAGGAATAACATCAGAATTATAAGTTAAAAATGAACAGGGCTGGCGTGGTGCACAGTGTCTCTAACTATACCTGCCGATGGCTAGGTGGCAGCCTCCTACTGCAGGGGCTTCAGAGATCAGTGGGACACGTTTCAGGAATTAAGAAATACTGTTTTGCTTGAGAAAATGATAGTTTTACCCATTATACCTCCTTGTTTTCTACCCTGCTGATTCTTCTGGGAGACAGCCTCAGTTTGTTGGTGGTGGTGCTTTTGCACACACCCATGGTCGCCTACTTCCCTGCTGAGTCAGAGAACATGCAGGCCCATCATTTAGTATAGAGTTTGATGGCTCAGCTTTTTAAGGTTACCTTCCAGCATATAATACTGAGATGAATGACACGAAGTTTCCTTTTTAACTAAGTTTAAATGAGTAAATTCTATGAAGGAAGAGTCACTTATATTCACAGATGGAAACAATCATAGGGGTAGGAGTAATGAAGGTAATGAAGATTTGGGGAACCCTGCTGTTATGGAAAAGGCGCCCTGGTCCTGGCTCTGCGTATGCTGATGATCTGTGTCATGTCGGGGAAGCTGCCTATCCCCTTCCCTGGCCCTTGGTGTCCTCATGAGCAAACCCAGGCCCTGGGCCCACAACGCCAGCATTCACCTCGAGTCTCAGAAACAACTGACCTTGTTGACGTCCAGGCGCATCTTCTCATTGTTGGCGCTGGCAGCCTTCTCGGCTGCTTTCTTCTGGCGTTGGGGTCCTCTCCCGAAAAAGATGTAGTTGACCAGCGCATACTCCAGCAGGGCCATGAACACGAAGACAAAGCACCCCATGAGGTACATGTCAATGGCCTTCACATAGGGGATTTTAGGGAGGGTTTCCCGGAGGTGGGTATTGATGGTGGTCATTGTAAGGACAGTTGTGATTCCTGCAAGAATAAAACAAATGAAAAAGTTAAGACTACATAATGTTCTGCTTTCCTTTCTGTCCTCACCATTGCTGGGAAGTTTAATTTTCCTCATATATACATATATTGGGCACATTATATTCCAGTCCTGTGATTGTTGGTGATTGTCCCTGAAGACAAAATCACTTACAAGTAAGTAGGAATCATTTTGGAATGTTCTGCTAAGTATATTTTTATATTTTTGTATATTATATATGCAGTGGGGACTAGAACTGTGATTTAGATGCCGTGGTGGGCTGTGGGTAAGATGGACCAACATGGACAGGATTCAAGTGATGTGGCAGGGACCAGATCAGGACGTGGAGATTCTTTGACCTGACTCCTGAAGGACAGACAGCCAAGGACTGGAGGTCAAAAGCCATGGTAGGCCTTTGGCCACTGGGGGGTGGAGAAAATTGCACATAAAGGTTGTATTGGGGAGAGAATTCACTGCTCATTAAAGAGATCTAAAAAAAAAAGCATAGCAGATACATGATAGAATAAGATGGAAAAAATAAGAGGGAAAGTAGAGAGTAATTCAAGGCCATGTGCGATGGAACACAGTGGGGAATTTAAGCTTCAAATTAAAGCCAAAGTGAAGCACTGGCCAGCTTTCAGCAGAGAGGACTCTGGACAGACTGAATTTAGGACAGTCTTTGGGACAGTGGTATGGAGGACGGGGGAGAAAGGCTCAAGACAAGAGGTACGGGTGCCAGGTCAGAGGACTTCAGGGTGACTCATGCAAATGATGGAGGGGGAGGAGTTAAAGTAACAGCCACAGGGCTGAGTGTGTACGTTATACAGATGACAGGGGTCAGACGTACTGCCAACACTTGGAAAATGGAAGTGGAGGGTGAGAGAGAAGGCAGCGTTATAGCTGCCACATTTCTGAGCAGGGCAACTGGGCACACAGTGGCCAGATAAAATAACATCAAGTATTGTCAGAGTTTTCGTAGGAAGTGCTATGTGAGGTCAGGCTGTAATCACATGCCCAGTTGAGCTGGTTTCTGTGGCTGTGGGGAGTACTTGCTCTCAAAGCTTAATTGGAAGGCGAGGGCACTGCAAGTCCAAAGTGTGATCAAGTCCATCAATGTAGCAAAGAGCGACACAAACGGAGACAGCTCAGAGGTCAGCATCACCCGGACAGGAAGCTCTGGAGATGCCTTTGCTACCTTAGGGACCTCTCAGCTTGTTACCCAACAGCAGATCTCCAAAGCCAAATTCTACTTTGATGTCATCTTGTCGGTGTAGTTTTCTGACTTCATTTTATCGCTCTAATAAGCAATAATCGCTTTAAAAAATATGTCCTCATGAGAATTTGGAGAAAATATAAAGTTGTCCCTTGGCTTTGCTTTCAAGTGTTTTTCCAATTTCATTTTTCTCTCCATCACTTAATTACCCATGATCCACACCACTTCCACGTGAAAATGGACCATGCTGGCTTTCTTATTTTATAATAATTGATCAAAAATCTCATTTTAAAGTGTTTCTGAACCTAATAATGGCTCATATAAAATAGATTTTTAGAAATTTCTTTTTTTTAAAGCTAGGAAACGATTTATCACTCCTGTAAGAGACAGACTAGGAAATGAGCAAATTATACTGTTCCCTTCATTCAGCAAAAATTTACCCAATACCATCTCTCTCGAGAGGCCTTACAGATACAATGCAGCAGCCAGCACCACCGCACGAGCCAGCGAGCGAGCACTCGGGCGCGGCCGCCGGCCTCTCGGCCTCTCGGCGTACCTAGTGCGCGGCTTGACGCCATCCTGGAGGTCGTTCCTGCTCCTTTCCACCTGGGAGCCATCACCACCCACTCTGAAGGGGCGGCCACGTCTCCCTTTCAATCTGAGATCAGATCGTGCTCCTTGTTTGCTCCGTCTCTCCATTTCATGGGGAATGAGAGCGAACCATTACCACCATTACCACGGCTGACAACCCCATTCGTGATCTTCCACTCCCTCTTCCCTGAGCGCACTCCATCTTGCCCTCATTAGCCCCCTGCTGATCTTCTGGCCGGTTCCTCACTTGGAATCTTTGTGCTGCAGCCTGGAACAGGTTGCTCTGGATAGGAACAAGGCTCTTCACCTTCCTGAAGCTTTGACCCCAGCCAGTGCTGAGCAGCTCAGCCGAGGCTAGGCTCACGCCCCTCTCTCCTGTCAAGCCCCCTGTCTGGACTGATCTCCATGTCTACCCTATGGCATCACTACACAGTCATGCAATTCTTGTCTAGCTTCCTTTGTTAGACGCAAGCTCCCAGAAGAGCGTGGGTATATCTGCAGTACCTAGGCTTGCTGGCATATAGGAAGTATTCAACATTCCCTGGATGAATAAGTCAATGATTTTTCTCAGGGAGTTATGACTGAACTAAAGCTCTATGGTTGAAAGAAAACATTTTAGCAAGTGGTGCTGTGGCTCAAAGTGGCAGAGTGCTAGCCTTGAGCAAAAGAGCTCAGGGACAGCACCCAGGCCCAGAGTTCAAGCCCCACCACCAAAAAGAAAAAAAAAAAAAAAGAAATCCGCCTTTCAGTGTTTGAAAGGGCACAGTATGACCCCAAAATAATGAAGGCTATGTAAAAGTTCATGAAGTGATTCATGTATAGTTAATTGCAAGTGTTTAAGGTGCCTGGAGAAAAGAAATCAGGCGTATTGTAAGTAATGCCCTCCTGTCTTCTACATGCTATGCCTATGCCAAAACATCAATGAAGCTTGGACTCATTCCTGTGTCAGAGTGCACAACCCTTCTCTCCTGCTGGGAGGGAAGGAGGGGAGGAGCTCAAACTGGACAATTACACAAGCAATATTACATGAAACGCGTCTCAATAAAAGTCTCCAACGGATGAAACGAATTTCATGACCAACAACTATATGGTCAACTAATTCTGACATGAAGGCGCTTTAATTCGTGCTTAATTGATTTAATGCGGAATCAGATCACCCACAGTGGCAGGGTTCCACTCTGTGGAGTCGACATGCATCACCAATTCCGGGGTAAGGAGAGGGTGTGAGGGCAGGAATGCACGCACACACACACACGCGCGTGCACACACGCACACACACACACACACGCACACACATACATGCACAAAGGTGAGCTCCACAAGTACTACCCAATGCCTACCTAATGCCACACGAGCTGCTGAGGCATCGTAATTAATCCAGAAGGAGACCCAGGAGAGAATGGTGATCAGGATGGAGGGCATGTACGTTTGCAGGATGAAGTAGCCGATATTTCTCTTCAGCTTAAAGCTGAGGGACAGTCTGGGATAGGAACCTAGAAAGGCAATTTCAGAACGTCATTAATCAATATTGATAGGATACGCTCCATTTAAGGTCCATAAACACTTTGTACATCTTCCCTCCATTCAATGCTAGCTTGGGGTGAAGGATATTTATTTTCTGCAGATGGAGTGTTACAGCCCTGGGGTTTCAACGAGCAGCAGTTACAATGCACCCACAGCAGTTCAGACAATCCCTGCTCGGTCTGCCCAGTCTTGCGTGGCCGCCACATCACAGATGCCCACACTCCCTGTGACCCACTCCCTCCTGAGAGGACTGGAAAGCTTCGGCTAGCTTTTTCCACTGGCATAACCCCTCCCAGGAAGTTCATCTTACAAGATTTCTCTTGTAAGGCCAGATGCTCTGATCATATGAAAGGAAGGAAGGAAGGATGGGAGGGAGGGAGGGAGGGATGGAGAGAGAGAGGGAGGGAGGGAGGGAGAGAGGGAGGGAGGGAGGGAGGGAGGGAAAGAAAGAAATAAAGAAAGAAAGAAAGCAAGAAAGAAAGAGAAGGAAGGAAGGAGGGAAGGAAGGAAGAAAGAAAAAAAGAAATCTCTTCTCCAGCTGTAGGAGATTAAAAAAACAAACAACTCTGTGATCATGGTGAGATCAGAGAGAGATGTATGTGGGTTTGCCATTTGTAAGCAACTTTTCATTCTTAATAAATTTATTATGTTCATCAGAATGCCAAAGTGATCCCTGACACACTAAAAGGCGGAGAATCACTGCTTTGGAGCCATATTCCTGGGACAAACAACCAAAAGCACATGTTCCTGCTCAGAGAGTAACTCAAGGAACATATGCTTAGCATACACAAGGTTCTGGGTTCAAAAGTTATGTATGTGCTTGTTGAATGTGGAGAGAGAGAGAGAGAGAGAGAGGAGAGAGAGAGAGAGAGAGAGAGAGAGAGAGAGAGAGAGAGAGAGAGAGAGAGAGAGAGAGAGAGAGAAAGAGAGAGAGAGAGAGAGACAGACAGACAGAGAGACAGAGAGACAGAGAGACAGAGACAGAGAGACAGAGAGACAGAGAGAGACAGAAATAGACATGGGGGAGAGGATGTGTCCTCGTTTCCAGATTCTCTGGTGGGGTAAGAGCTGCGAAGTCAATTCTTCAGATGAGACATGGAAGTCAGTGCAGTCTTTAAAAGTTTGTGATAAAAAGTTCATTTTGGTAAACAATCTGGAAGGATGCTCTAGGTATTGAAATGAAAGCCTGGGCTTTCTTCTTGAGCTATGCCAAGTGTCTAAGTATCCTACTATGAAATTATATACATATGTATGTATGTATGTATGTAGGTATATATTTTGGGGTGGGTCTATAGGCTTGTACTACCAGGCCTGATAAAGGAAGGATTCTTTAAGTAGAAACTCATCTACATGGAGTTTTAGATATTTAGAGCAGCTCACACACAGGAAAAATTTGAAACAAGAGGCAAGCTTGAATGTCCATGGTGCAGTGCTAGCTTGCTGGAAGGGGGCTGTAACTACAGAGCACGAGGCAATTCTAAACCGAGTTTCCGTCTTAGCTGTTGCTATGCTCGAAGGATTCATTCTAACCAGAAGAACATGAAGAAGTTTGGTGGTTTTTTTTTTTTTTTAAAGCTTGCTATCTTTTATTCACTATATTAAAGGCAGAGGATAGTACTTGATAGGATATTTTTGTTTTAAAAACATGAAGATCAAACGAATTCTGGCAAGGTAAAATTGGATGGCCAAAGGAGCACAGGATGAGACTGTTAACATCTGGAAGGAGTTTTAGCTTGGGGATGGGGGTTAAACGAGAGAAGTTGTTGCTCTCTGAGGGAAACATGACTTGGTGTCCCCAAGGTCGTCTGGAAGGTGGGGGGCGGCTGTGACCCAACTCTGCATTTCTCCTCCTGTCTTCTGTCTGTCTCTCCACATGAAGGCCTTCTCTGGGGAATGAGAGGCAGACGAGCCTCTCGGCTTTTCTGGGGGTGCCTGGGGGTGTACGCCTGGGCTCGGAGTGCAGCCAGGCCTAGGAGGAGGCAGGGCGTGGGGCAGAGAGATGGCTCTTCTGCAGGACACCCCCGCCCCCCGAGGGAAGAGAGCCCCGCGGGGCACCCCCCGCACCGACGTGCGCCTCCTCCCCCGGCTCCCGCTACGCACCCGTGGAGAACACCACCTTCTTGGTGATGAGCTTGTAGTCCACGATGGAGAACTGCGGGAGCTCGATCTTCGTGACGCCGGTGACGGCGTTGTCGTCGCCTCGCCAGTAAAACTCAATGTCATCGGTGGTGTACCCATCTGTGACAGGAAGGACGCACAGACACAGACACAGGACGGAGAGGACACCGGTTAGAAGATGAAGGGGACACGCCGCAGAAGCTATGGCTAAGGGCTGCGAGGGGCTCAGCCGCATCCTGGGCACTCCACGTGGGTCAGGGCTTGGAGACCTCACCCCACGACTCTCACGGGAAGGGTGGTCAGACGCCTCCCCCGAGGCACAGCGGGGTGTAATCTGGATATACTCCCGCTATCAACTGCGATGACATCATCACAGCAAGCTAGATTGTACACGGCAGTATCTGATTATGAATCTTACTCTTCAAGTATCAATCTAGATGATATCCTGAGAAGGGAAAAAAAAATCAAACAGTCAGTTTAGTGTTGAAGGCCACTAAGTATCCCTTTCTCAGATGGAATCCTTTAATTATAATGTAGTTGGGTTTTATGCCAGAAAATAACTGATCATGAAGTCATTCTTTGTTCAACATTCATGTACACCATCCCCAAGCCTGGCTCTGTATCCCATCTAGTTTAGAGCATAATTTCAATAGTTCAGAGGAGTAGATATGAACACGTGGTGCATATAGTACACGCAGCATACATACTGAGGGCTATGCTGCCGTTCATTCAACAATACTGCGTTTATCGCCTAGAACACCCACCCATCTGGACATACTGTCTGGGAAAGGATTCTATATTTTAAAGACATTCATTACACAGAATAATGCTCTGGTGTGTTCTCTGGTGTGATGATAATAATGGTTCTTTGGAATGAGAGTACTTCCATTCCATGGGTCTGGGGGGAATTTTAGCAAAGGAGCGCAGATCTCGTAAGTGCTCAGCAAACGCCTCATTGCAGTGAACGCATACCCCACTGACTGTAAGCAGTCCCTGACAAGGACTCCGGCAACATTTTACTCTTGTGCCCCAACTCCAATATTCCTGAAATAAACAGCACCCGGTATATGAATGAATGTACAACACGCGTGAAGAGAGCGTACGCTCCGCTCTGCAGAGAACCTTTGCACCTGGAGAGCTGAATCGCGCGGGCGGGCAGAGGCACGGGTGCTGCAAAGCAGGACAGGACACGGGAGAAAGCGCAGCCTTCTATACTTCAACTGTTATGTGGCTTCTCTACGTAGTCATGAGGAACTCTTAGTAAATCTGGATTTCTAAGGAAATACTCTAAGGAATATTATCTCCAAACATGTATGACAAAAAAGGGTCTCCGGACGAACTATATTTGGGAGGGGTGGAGGGAAACGGGACTCTGGTGACTTGTAGTATATAATGTCGCCCGTGAGCTCAGCCAGGCGATCTTCTGAGAGGCCACATGCCTGGTAATGGCGGTCTCTGCATGGAGAGATTTTTGGAAACTGATCTACCACCATCGTCCCCAGAGGGAGCCAAGACCCACGACTCCAATGCAATAATGCTCCCTGGTGAGAGGCGGGTAGAGTCACACGGAAGAGCGCGTTAACTCAACGGCGATAATGGAAGATGTTTAAATTAACGAGGCCAGTTGAATGGCCAAGGAGACGCGCGCAGCTGTGCAATAAAACGCCGTCAACTGTGACACCAACCCATCTGCTTTCTAATAAGGGCTGGCGAAGGGATGAGAGGAGGAACTGGCCTCGGCCTCTCCACCTCAACCCATTCCGCACAGCCCCTCTGGGCCACGGGGTCAGCTGGGGTCTCGCTCAGTGAAGGATGCAGGTAGGAGGCTCTGGCAGAAGGTTCAAGAATCTGTGAAGCCCAGAGCCGCTGCCCCTTCCTGGCATTTTAGCTCTTTGGGAGGCTGGAGTTAGGAGGTATGTGGCATTTGAGGCCACTCAATCAGAGAATTCCATGACTTCCATCTCGTCTGAAGCCATGCGGCAGGCTGAGACTGAGAGGATCGTGGTTCTGGGCCAACCTGAGCAGCAAGGTCTGTGACGGTCCATCTCAATGGAATGAGGTCAACGCTGGTGGCTTGTACCTGCCATCCCGGCTACAATGGGAAGCCTGAAACTAGGGGGATCACGTGGTCTCAGGCACGCACCTGGTGAGGGAATGACATCCTGGCTCAAAAACAATTAGCGATCACAGAACGCTGAAACAGGGACTCAGCCTGACCACTGCAACAATGATACCCACAAGACAGTATATGGGAATTCAGCCTCACAACTCTGGGGGCGGGGAGTGAGGGAGGCGGGGGAGGGAAGGGGTAATGGGAGAACAACGGGGGGGGGGGTGTAACGATGCTCGACAAGGTATGTACTCATTCCCTTACTCAGGGAACTCTGTTCAGCATCTTCACAATAAATAACACGGCAAACAAACATAAAAAAACAATTAGCACATGAAAGAGTCAGAGGAGGAGCTCGGTGGAAGAGGCCTTCCCTCCAAGTGTGAGGCCCTGAGTTCAAACCCCAGTACCAGCCCCACAAAGATACTAAATAAATACAGAAATAAATAGGTAAAAAAGAAATAGAATGGTTCAAAGTGGACTGATCCTGGTGATCGTAATAAAGAGAAACCACAGTGCGGCCACTCTCAGGCCCCGAGCTTGCGCCTGCCCGTACTCGGCCGTTCGAGGAGCCCTGCGACACTCCACAATTACCTGGGAAGGAATCTGTCTCTGTGAGTCCTTACGTAAGCAGCAGCGTGCATTCTTTAAATCTATAACCACGGCTCGAAGTGGGAAAGTGGCAAACACAGGAAGCTGGGGATGGGCTGGAATGGGGCATCTGAGGGAGGGCTGGCTGGGCTCCCGTGTGTGTGTGTGTGGGGGTGACGGTCAGTCCCTCCTGCTCACGCAGACAGATGGACACGGTGAGGTGGGGGGGGACGGCTGTGTGGTCTGGGGGAGTCGGGAAGAATTCATCAGAGCTTTACAGAGCGCGCGCTGGCTTGTGTCAGCACAACATGTGCTTCATACGCTTCCACTCCGCCCGACGCAGCAAAGACTCTGACACAGCAGCTCCGTGGCACGCCCTGTGTATGGGGATCTCAGGATCTGCCTTTGTGTTCAGCAGGCAGATGGGAAGATGACAGGGGCAGGGGGCAGGGGACCGTGGGTGTGGGTGCTGGTCGGTGGGGAGATGCGGTGAGTCCTCCGCGGGTGGTGATTCTGTGTTCTCCGTGAGGTGCAAATGAAGGTCACCGGCTGGCAGGGAGGACGGGGAGGAGGAGGTGAGAAAGGAGGAAGGGAAGAGGCGTGGGAGCCAGGGAGGACGAGCAGACCAGGCTGGTTGTGATGCCACTGGCAATCAGCATCAAAGGCTGAGAAGTTTAGGGTGAGGAACTGGAAGTAGGACAAGTCACGGGCCTCGACTTGAGCTCGTTGAAGTGGGCCTTTTCTTTGTATCCAAACCATTTTGGCCAGAATATAGAATTGCATGGGTCCCGCAGTGCATCCTGGGAGTCTGTGGGTGGCATCTGCCTATTCCGATGCTTCAGGAAGGAGAATCTAGGGCACTGGGATGTGTGGCTGTTTTTTTCTCTTGCACTGGGAGGGAGAAATTCATTTCAGCACATCTTAATACATGGAATCCTACTTAGCCCAAATTGTTACAGATTTGTGGACCAGAGATACAGTACAAAAAACACATGTATTCTTTTTAAAAAAGGATGAAATATTAAGCTATTTTGTTTTAACTATGTTATTCCATCCCTTTCTTGACCGTGTAGAGTTGACAGTAGAAGGTATCATGTTAGGGCCTGGGATCAACCTCTATAACTTCCCAATTCATTTCATCATTTTAATAGTTTGGTAGGAAAGTTTGAGTTGAAATGTCCTTCAAAAGCCTTCACAGTCTTGTGTGCACATATAGGATATAGTGGATCTGTCTGTCTGTCAATGCATCTATCTATCTATCTATCTATCTATCTATCTATCTATCTATCTATCTATCTATCTATGCATTTATATAGCTATCTATGTATCCGTCATCTATCTATGCCTCTATGTATCTATCCATGTACCTATCTATCTATATCTAATGACATACGTTGTTTCCCTCAGGTGTAAGGTAAGAGATGCACAGTATTCATAAGGCTGATGATAACGATAATGATGATGACAAATCACGAAGAAGTCTGGTTTTGAAACTTACTGTCCACTGTAAATAAACTCGATGGCAAACACCGATAGGCTTCAAATGATCTCTTAATGGAAAGACTCCAAGAATGAGTTATTCTTTTCTTCTTCTTGATTTATACAATATAAAAAAAGTTATGAACTGGAGTTTTAGGATGGCAGGAAAGAGATACAGATGAAAGGAGGGGGTCATTTAATCTGTAAGAATTCAGACTACATTTTATTTTTATTTTTTTAAGTGATAGAACTGCACCGGTGGCTCACACCTGCAATCTTAGCTACTCAGGAAGCTGAGATCTGAGGATCATGGTTCAAAGTCAGCAGGGCAGGAAAGGCTGTGGGACTCTTAGCTCCAAATAACAACCAGAAAACCGGAAGTGGCGCTGTGACTTAAGTGGTAGAGCGCTACCCTTGAAGAGCTGAGGGACAGTGCCCAGGCCCAGAGTTCAAGACCCACGACTGACAAAAATAAATCAACACATGAATGAATGAATGAATGAATGAATGAATGAATAAAGTGATGGGCCTGTTGCCAAGGTTGAGTCTACTGTGGGGCCCCAGAGGGACCCCCAAAGCAGCGGAACAGCGCACAGCTCCCTGCTTGCTGGCGTGAGCCCAGAATAATGCACAGACCAGAAAGCCAAGGCAAAGCCAAAGCGTACACGAGTTCTAGCAAAAACCTCAAGTGACATTTTAAGGATGCTCCCCCGTGGCAAAATGAGGGCATAACTTGAACACAAATACAAATGGAATCTGTAATGCAGGACACAGTGATTGGCTGAAATCTGCACACATGCTTGTAGCCTTCCGTGTCAATACTGGAGGAAGCCACTTGCTATTTGGGAAATTGGTCATTAAGACACAGGAAGAAAACCACGCTTATTACCAGATAGTTGCTGTAAGGAAATCATTGTGTTGTTTTTTTTTTTTCAACAAAAAAACTTAATCATAATTAAATGATGAAGCTTTCTCCAAGCGTGAAGAAAGGTGTAAATCTAAATGTTGAGACCACAGAGCGATCACCAAGTGCCCCGAGCATCCTGATGGAAAGATAGTTCTCACTAACAAGTGCTAACTTGTTAGTGAGCTGAAATCTGATTACATTCACAGGAAACACAAGGGGTGAGAGACAAGAGGTCAGACATAAAAACACCTTTAAAATATCCCACCACACGACGTAATCCACATTCGTTTAGCCTCTGGGAAATACTAGAGGGAAAATACCATTCAGGTATTCAACGTGAAATTTTAAGAAAGGAAGAAAGAGAAGGAAGCAAGAAATTATTATTGAAAATTAGGTAGAAGGCAGGATGTATGTAGCTATGATGGCGCATGCTTAGAATTGCAGCTACTGGGGCCTAGCATGACTGGGGCCTCACCAGTTCAGGCCCAAAGTTAGCCAGATGTCGTCCCAGGTGTGTGGATGGCTTTATCATTTACTTTTTAAGCTCCTCCTCTTTGAGCGCCTGAGGTATAACATCGTCTTTGCTCTTGACCTGGGGACCTACCCGCCATGGACGCGGTCAGGCTGGAGGAGTTGGGTCCTTGGGAACAGACAGCTGCTGAGTGCTGACTCACCAGACAGGCTGGTGCTCTGCCAGCTGTAGTGCCAACTTAATCAAAGAGGCTTCTAAAGACACTAGGTTTTTAAATATTCGTTGTTCTGCTGATAATGTTAACAAGCGGAACGGGGGAGAGCTGTGTTCTATTTTTCTTTCTTGTTTTTGGGGTGTGTGTGTGTGTGTGTGTGTGTGTGTGTGTGTGTGTGTGTGTGTGTGTGTGTGTGTGTGTGTGTGTGTGTGTGTGTGTGTGTGTGTGTGTGTGTGTGTGTGTGTGTGTGTGTGTGTGTGTGTGTGTGCTCTGTGGTGCTCCTGATCAAAGCCAGGGCCCTGAGGATGACGTCACACAGGAACGGGGGAGAGCTGTGTTCTATTTTTCTTTCTTGTTTTTGGTGTGTGTGTGTGTGTGTGTGTGTGTGTGTGTGTGTGTGTGTGTGTGTGTGTGTGTGTGTGTGTGTGTGTGTGTGTGTGTGTGTGTGTGTGTGTGTGTGTGTGTGTGTGTGTGTGTGTGCGCTCTGTGGTGCTCCTGATCAAAGCCAGGGCCCTGAGGATGACGTCACACAGTGCTCTGCCCCTGAGCACCGCAGAACTCCGAGTCAGCATCGTCTTATCGAACTCGTTTTTTCTGTTTGTACATATGTATACACACATATGTGTACATGTGTGTATATATATGTATGAAAATATAGGATGATCAGTCTATGTATTTCTGTAAAAACAGTTGCGCTCTATATAGTGTTTTCTTTAGAATCTTGTGTTAAACTCATCTATCACTGTGAAAACTGAGTGGGAAGAACTTGATTTTGTGTGTGTTGGTACTGAGGCTCGAACTCAGGGCCTTGAGCTCTCACTTGACTTTTTTCACTCAAGGCTGGTGCTCTACCACTGAAGCCACAGCTCTACCTCGGGCGCTCTCTCTCTCTCTCTCTCTCTCTCTCTCTCTCTCTGCTGGTTAACTGGAGATAAGAGTGTCACAGACATAACTCCTGGCTTTGAACATCAATCCTCAGATCTCAGCCTCCTCAGTATGTAGAAGTAAAGGCATCGGCACCCGGCTCTTCTGTTGTTCCGTTGCACAATGAATCAGGGGGACTGCTTTCCTGTCTGTCTCTAAAATCCGACTCTGTGATACAACATGGAATGACTTCTTATGGAAGAGGCAGGGCTCAGTGGGCTGTTACCACACCTAGCGGGTCCTATGTATTTTAAGTGACCGGTGGATTTGCATTGAAAGTTCTGGATCATCTACTAAGCATTCTAACAGGGCAGCTCGGCGGGGGCACTTGTAGGCTGGGGAACACTGTGTTCTACCTGATTCCCCAGAGATTCGGGGCTATAAAAAGCAACCTATACTCCAGCGACTACAATAAGCTATCTCGAAAGGAAATGGCAGTCGTAGAAAAGGGAATCTCTTTCAAACTGCAGCTCAAATGACAAGTAAGACTGCCACAGTGAGCTCGGCGGCTGAAAGCTGCTGATGAAGCCAGGACCAAAGAATCGCTGCTACCCAGCCAGGGCCTTTGGGTGTGGGGGAGAGGTGCAGGAGGGGTTAGAGGCTGGGGGGGGGGCGGGGGGGTGGGGGGCAGGGGGCAGCTTCCCTTTGCTCCTGGATCTGAAATCATCACTTGATTGTCCCCCACATTTGAATCTTATTCAAGCCCATGTGAGCAAAGAACTACAGCCTTTCGAGCTGATCATCTGAGATTACCTGAAGAACCTTAGTGCAGAACGAATGCAACAACTAGATTGCTTCCTCCTCCCCACGCCAAGCCATTGGGGTCCCTGTACAACCGACTCTCAGCTGCAAGAACGTGGTAAGGGCGACTATTTTCAGCAGCCAGGTCAGGGCATTGGCACCTGGGACGAACCAGACTTGAATCAATCTGTTGATTAAAAAAATACTAAAATATTGTTCTAAAAGGAAGGTATACTTGTATAAATTCAGGTATTTCAGTAGGATATATGTCACTGGTGAAAACAAGAAATGTCTCTCATGTAATCTTTGAAGGTCCTTTGAGGGATCTTCATGTATCTAGAGTCCACACCAAATTCCAAAGTCCATTCTGTGCTCTTTAGACCACAAATGTGCACTTTGAAAACTGTTCCTATTATGAATGAAAGGAAAATTTCTGGACGTAACTTTAAAGACACATTAAAATGTTGTAGTGCATTTCATCCACAGAGGTTGCTCAGTTGAGGGAGGCTTTGTGTATAATAAGAGCTTCATCAATGCCAGATACGATAGCTAAGAATTCACCTTCAGTGATAACAATGACCTCCCCCCTGGTTTGTGTAAGGATTCCGAGTTAGCACTGCTTATCTCTAAATGCAGTTAGAACGATCATCTACCAGCCCCTCCGATTTACACATTACAATGAATTCAAATGGTTCCCCTTTCCTGCTAGCAGTGTGATCACATGCGCGCACACACACAAGGCACAGCCTAACAGACTGTGCCCATAGTTGGCTTCATGATCTCACATTTCCTTATGATCGAAATCCCTGATGAAACGTCACTCTGAGTGTCAGAAAATGTGACGCATTGCCACGCTGTGCAGGAATGGAGTCCATATGCAAGCACCACCAACGCCAACGCCAGGAAACGGACAAGAGCGCTCATCAGCACCACCGTCTCCCCCAGAGACAAGGAAGATTTTAAAACGAAGGATTCTCAAGATGGGTTTGGAAGGAAACTTCCTATGCCCATCTGCACACATTCATTCGCTACACAGTATCCCAGATGAAGAGACCCCAAATCTACGGCCTCCTTACACAGTCAACTCAAAGCTCCTGCCAACATGTGCTCTAACTTGCCTACCTCATGTCACACCAACATCCTGCTTTCATTTATGAGCCAGCTCACTCTGTCTCTGTCTCTGTCTCTGTCTCTCTCTCTCTCTCACACACACACACACACACACACAAACACACAAACACTCATGCACATGGACGCTTTCAACTCGCAAAGTATTTACTAGACAATATTACCAGAAAACATCGAAGAATTAGAGGCCCCTCACTGAAAAGACAAACATGCCCGTGAGGTCTCCATACTTCTTTGGAATTGCTGCTGGAGAGTCTACAGCGACAGACTCGGGTGAGACATGCTCTCTGCCACTGTTGTAGGTGCTATGGGTGAACGGGTCAAATGGCCAACGTGGAAAACGTCCGCGCTGCCCGTGGCCTCCATTTTCACACAACCTGCCAAGAACAGTTTCTTCCAGACTTCAGAAACAAGTCTAAGATCAGAGTCAAACACTGACTGATATTGTGGGTTCAGACACGTGATCCTTTGTTTTAGGTCCATTTTCCTTCTTAACAGAGACCAAAAATACTCATCCCAAGTACAGCTATGTCACCAAATTTAATGTGAAGATATATGTGAATTTTCTCTAAAATAGGAAGACGTTTTTATCATAGTGCCTCATACCCAGTACGTGAAACCAGCCAGTTCTGAAAAATAAGTCAGCAAAGAAAGCAGCGAGCCCCAAGTCTCTTATGCCCTTCCCTGGTTTTGTTTCCAAACTTCAAACTGTTCTAAATGTAACAGATTTTCTACTTATCCCGAACTATACAATCTTTACAGTCCTTGTTTCCTACCTAAACGACACAGTCCATTAACTGTGTATTTATACGGCCAATTCTCAATCCTACCTCACCACTGGTATCTCAATGCTTATCATCTACGACTAATAGAGCTCCTGACATGCGAGAGACCACAGCACCTTCCAACTCAAAAGCCTTCCATGAGTATGTTTGCTTACTGCATACATATGAGCTAATTTTAACACAAAAACTAGACACTTAGGTCTTAACTCCTGGATCCTCTTTGGTGGTTTGATGATGTTATATAGGCTAGGGGAATTATTTTAAGTTTTTAAACAGTGAAGTTTTAATGGTGCCAGTGGTAGAGTCCTAGCCTACCAAAGCTGGACTCCCCTGGTTCAAACTCCACTATCACCAAAAAGTAAAGTACTTGATAGAATATGTACTATATATTCACTATATATAGAATATACATTTTATATAGTATATACTTATAGTATAGTATATATTATATATAGTATATATATGCTATATAGTATATATGTGCTATATTTAGTATATATATGCTATACTACATAGGCTATATATAGTACCTATATACTGTATGTATTACTATATCTATATAGGGTCTGTAGTATAGTCTATACACTATCTATATAGTATATATATTCTATTTTCAGCAACTTTTTCTGTCCCCGTGCTCTCAGTACTGGTTTTAGTGAAAGGAAAGTTAGAAATGGATTCCATTCTATGTGGTGACAACTCAGCAGGGTGTATGGACTCATTAGACCCACAGGTCTATATTTGGACACTTTGCAACCCTGGGGTTTCCGATTGCTTGATTTCTTTGAGTCTTACTATGGGACTTGATTTAGAAACTCTGATAAAGCGCCCAGTCTGTGTCTTGCGGCTGTGACTGGATTAGCACGCTCAAGTCGATGCTGAGCAACGCGTCCTCCACAGGGAGACAGGCAGCATGTGCCGTGATGCCACAGACTCGTTCTCCGTTCGGGGTTCTGAGGGGGCTCTCTCCTCCCTTAGCATCATATTTTACATAGCTGTGTTATTTCTGAATCTGAACATGGGAATGACTATTAAGTATGCATGCATATAGCATGCAGATTTCTCATAGAGTTGAGCAAGTTTCATCTATTCATTTATAAAGACAAAATTATTGACACATATTTGCACTTTTACCTCCATCTGGGCAATAAGGAATGATTTCTGTAATAGAGTCTGATTTTCTTCCACTGGAATTTGGTTTATTCTCATACTGTTGAAGTGACGGAGGGAGGGAGGGAGGGAGGGAAGGAGATATGGAAATTACATTTTGACACAAGGTGATTAAATTCATCAGGATGCCATAGAAAATTGCTAATACCCTAAGAAGTGTAAGGCTCTTTTAATTCTTGCAACTGGAATGGCCAGGCTACAGATAGGACTTTCATGACAAGCTAGCTAGACTGGACAATGACAACTAGACTTTAGGTGTGTTAGTACTGACCTAAAAGGTCTCCTCCAACCATATTCTTCAGTGTGTTTTTCTCCTCCTCCTCCTCCTCCTCCTCCTCCTCTTCTCAATGTACTATTAATGGTTTTCTCATGAATGTAATTTGAGAAGGTAGTTAAAGATGTCAGGAAGTTTCTTAGTGATCTCTTCAAACATTTAATTTCATAATAAATTCATCTGTTCCTGCTTACCACAGCTCCATCTTGTAAGCTGGTGATTTTATCTCTCATCTCAGTGTTTGCTAAATGAAGTCTCTGTCAGGACTAAATATCTCAAAAGCCATTGCTATGAAGCCTAAACGTAGTGGTGTACTGGCACAAAAATGAGAGGGGAAAAATTCGCACTGCATATGGATGAACAAAGGAATGACTTCTTACAAAGGAGAAATCTATCCAGTTAGAGCAAGTGTCATTTATCTGTTTGTTTGGTTTTTTTCCTTCTAGGCATCAAGTAATCCCAGTAGCTCAGTCTCTCCACCACAGTGCGAGCCCCATTTTTGAGGGACCTGGCTTGTGTAGAGGTATACTGAAAAGGAGTGTGGGAGAGCCAGGTGACCTGGACTGGTGTATGGTGAGCCGTCCGCCATCACCCCGGTGTGTACCAGAGGCGCTGGGCGCGTCCGTCTGCCTGGGGAAGCCGTGCTGGAGCGTCCCAGGGCCCTGTGTGGCATGCGCAATGCAGGCTCTCCTGCTTCCTACCCAGCATTCATTCGGTGAGGAGTCGGGCAAGGCCAGAGCATGAAATGAGGTGCCTGGCATCCACACTGCCCCGACGTTCTGTGGGCTGGTGAGGGGACAGAAGGCAACCTGGGCAGCCATGTCTCTCTCTCCCTAGGACTCTAGGGGCTTCTGAGCAGCGCTCTGGGTTTGGAAGAGCTGCGGGTACACACAGGAAGCTACACTTTAGCTGCTGTGCTACCGAGTTCCCCAAACGCAGAAGACAATGCTCTGTTTCTGGAAAAATCACCTAGCAGTATGTAGGTAGTTAAGAGTCCTAAGCTTATTATTTTGGTTAGCCCATGTTCTCCCCCCTCGCCTCTTCCTTCTCTCGGCTTTGACAGCTGGCCCCAGCCAGATGCCGAGGGAGTGCTGAGGCGTATTGCTGCCGTAACCGCCTCTGTAAAAACCAAACGCCAGAGTACAAAAGGACAGACGCCGTGCTTTCTTGGAAGGCCACTCTTTTAGAAAGCTCTTACAGCTGAAGGACAAGGTTAAAGGAGGGGCCGTTCATCTGTTTGTGTGTTCAAGCCACAGGCAGAGGATTTTCTTTTTAATAATATCCTCACACATATCATATCTTCTCTTTTTATTAATACTACCTATGCATACGTCTGCTTCGATCATATCCTATCTTCCACCTGTCTATTGTGGGCCGCTTCTAAAATTTGTATCCAAAGACAAGACAAGACCTGGCCCATTCTCTTTCTGGCCTTTAAATGCATGGTCTGGATCACGTGTTACAAAAGCCTATTGACGTGGCTTTCTATGGTTGGAGAGCTGATGTGTGAGCCCAGGACCTAGCCGGCCCAGGCCTCCCCAGGCTCCTCCTCTGGGGACGTGGGCAGCTCCCGGGGCATCTGCACAGAAAGCATGAACACACAACGCTGCTGCGGCCACCACACACTGCGAACCAACCAACACACGTGCAACCACTCTGCCGCTGCGGGACATGGTAGGAACTCAACAAAGGCTTCTTCAAGAAGCCAATCGACTGAATGCCGGTGGCTCACGTTTGAAATCCAGAGGATGACAGTTCCAAGCCAGCCCTGGCAGAATGAACCAAAAAATGCTGGACCGGAGGTTCAAGTGGTAGAGCATTGGCATGAGTAAATGAGCTGAGCAACCGTAAGTTCAAACTCTGGTATTAACAAGAGAAAAACAAAGATAAAAGAAAAAGCAGAATGTGAATAAATACTTCTGGGTAAGGTGGGGAGGGGAGGCTAGATTCTATTTTTCCCCACTACAATATTTAGCTCCCTTGTGACAGTTAGCAGTTTGATTATTTGTTTCTCACATCCTTCATTTTTCAGGAAGCTACCTGAGTGCGTGAGCTATGCGCCAGTCATTTTCCAGTTCTGAGACACGGCCATAAATCACAGCCCACACCGAGGAGGAAGCGGCTGTTTGTCAAAGGAATAACTCCAGCACAAGGAGGGAGATGTCAGCCTTAAGTCTTTGCCCGACAGGTTACACATTCGTGATCGGGGAGTGAAACCTGAGGCTGGATAATCGTTACTTAAAAATAACTGCATATAAAATTTAGGCAGCCCTTCTTTCTTGAAAAGTCAGGACGTGTCGCCACAGTGGCCTGGCACCTCTTTCTGGGGCCTGGATGTGAGGCCCTTGAATGACGTCAGAGCAGCATTTCCCCTTTTCTCCTGGAGGCGGCCCGCCTGACCCCAGGGGTGTGTTTGGCCTTTGCACCAATCACGACCTCCATCATTCTCGTGCTGAAGGCAGGGCTCATGGGCAAACAATATCACAGCAAGATTAAGAAAAGCAAAAGGCTTAGTCTCCAGTCACCACCATCACTTTTAGATATGGAGCCAGAATGATTTGGATTCTGATTCTCCCTCTTCACTTTCCTCCTACATAAAATCAAGGGTAAAGCCAGGTGTCGGCGGCTCATGCCTATAATCCTAGTTACTCAGGAGTCTGAGATCTGAGGGTTAGGGTTCAAAGCCAGCCCGGGTGGAAAAATTCAACTGACCATGCAAAAGACAGGTGGGGGAGCCATAGCTCAAGTGGTGGAGCACTAGCCTTGAGCACAAAAGCTCAGGGACAACACCCAGGCCCTGAGTTCTAGTCCCAGGACTGGCACATATGCATATACACATGTGCATGCAAACATACACAAAATAGGGGGGAGGGTCACACAAAGATGGTAGAAGAGCCAACTTTTCAATCTATAAACATGGTTGAACTAGACTCAGCTATGGTATCAAAAAAAAATTGCAAGATGTAGATGAATTTAACCTTTGTAAGACCTGACCTAATAATGCAGGGTCAGTAAGGCCCAACGGAGGTAAATGTAGACAATGAAACTCATAGAAGAAAACACGGGAAAGAATAACTCCTTTCCAAGTCAAATGTAGTTCACAAGCAGAATTAAAGAAGGTACTCAAGACATATTTGGGAGCAGGGTTTCAGAAATCCTTTGGGGAAGTAGCGCTGTGGCTCAAGCGGTAGAGCGCTCGCCTTGAGCTGAAGAGCACAGGGATAGCGCCCAGGCCCAGAGTTCAAGCCCCATGACCACCAAAAACAAAACAAAACTAAACAGAAATCCTTTGGAATGACTTGTGGTTTAGATAAGAATTATGACATGGCTTGGTTTTATAGAGAATAAACCACTGAGTTAATATGAATGTATACATAAAGGCAAATTATGTGTAAGAAAGTTCAGCATCCCCCATCCTAAGAACAAGCAGTGGCAAGGAGCCCGTCATTAATCATACTACTCATAAAAAAAAAACAGTACAAACGGCAACATACCTTTCGTTGTGTAAGATGTTCTAATCACTGCTATGATTGCTATGATCGGGGTCAGTGCTACTCCAGGTACATGGAAACAGATCATGTGACTGAAGCCTACGAGTAGTTTGAGGTCTATGTGTGTGTGTGTGTGTGTATATATATATATATATATATATATATATATATATATATATACATATATATATATATAAATATATACTGTGCATTTCAAAATACTCCGAAAGCTAGAATTAAAGGGTGGGTGAGAATGTTAAAGGGGTGACATTCATCTGGATGCACTGTATTCATAAGCTGCGTTGGTGAATGGTGACTCCTCTGTGCAACTACTTAAGGATAATATCTTTTTCTTAAAAAAAAAGTAACAAGAATGCAAATCTTGGCTACAGATTCCAGGACAGGTTATTTAAATACATCTGCCCATGGGCAACCACTCAAAATGTTATCTAAATGACAATTAATTTTAGCTACTTCGGTATCTGAAGAACGACATCTATAAACTTCCAAGTCACAAATGTCAAGTATTAAAATTTTGGTAAGTGATTTTTTTTTTTACAAACATGAATGAAGCTAAAGATCAATGGATGGGTTTCAAGTGATTAACGGGCCAACGTGTTTGTAGGTGGACAGGGTGAGGAATGAGCCTTGTCACCATACAACATTCTGCCCAATAGAGAGAAAGAGGAGCCGTGCGTCCCGAACTTGCCTCCCTACAGGGGACTCTTGCCACTCATCTTCAGGAATAGTCATCAGGCCCTGAAGTAGGCTTCTTCCCATCTCCAGTGTTTATCCAGGAAGAAATAGAACACATGCTGGCGGTGCTGAGCGATTAAACCATATCACCAGGAATGGAGCATGATCAGCAATTGAGGTCATTATATCTGACAGGACATTTTCTGCTCTTTAGCAAGTTGGAGGCTTTCACAAGAGAAAACCGAGCAGAGTTGCCAAAGAGATGCCCACTGAAAGGAAATGTACAAGAATTGTTCTAGACCAAGTTCTTTAATCTGGAATGCAATTTATGCCATGTTCCAGGGTAAGTGCCTTTCACTGAATTACTCATTTTGGCTAAGTTGTAGAGTGGAGGAGTCTGGGAAATGCCATCATGTATATTTTTTTTCTCCTTGCAAAATGTCCTTTGTTAAAACTGTGAACCACTCATGGGATAAACGAAAGTTACTCTCCTACACAGAATGCAGTCTACGCGTGCGATCTCTACGCACAATTGTCTCACGTGCTGTTTGTCTGACTATAGCATTAAAATTGCCAATACATATTTAACTAGTATGTCTAATATATTTAGGTCTGAAAACCAATCAAATTTTCCCACTTGGGCTTCGGGTTGAATTTTGGCCCCTCCTGATGTTTGGGGAGCTAAGATGTCTGGAACTGCCTATTTGGACCAACAGGCTTGCTGACTTTATACTTTTTCAAAATGTAGTTAAGGCAGTGTTTCCTCATTCACAAACCGAAAGGATAAGGAGAATCAGGAAGAAATCGCTTGGCTAAAAAGGAAGCTTAATTTAGTAATGGGTTGCGCTTGGTAAATGTTCAGTACATGTTGGTATGAATCATGAGAGCGAAAACCTTCAGTCTTGGGTATGTAATTCCAGGGTGAACTGGCAAGAAAAGCCAGTATTTCTGTATCAGTCTTAATTTTCTACAATACCTGTAATTAAATATTCCAAATGAAGTTACTTCTAGTCTACAAATGGAGCTAAAAGTAAGACAGAAACTACATATATAACTATATATATACATATACATACATATATATGTATATATACAAATATATACATATGTAATACGCATAACACATAGATACTTATACACATACACACATATATCAGCAATTCTAGGGGCACACACGTTTTCTGTAACTGGTTATTTCTGGCTTCAGGGTAGTAGCAACCCATCAGGTGCTGTTTTTTAAGTAAATCAAGAAAAATAACACAGTCCACAGTGTTTCATGACATACGTACACACCTATCTTTTCTCCAGGCACCCACAAGTAGTGAATGGAGAGGTCATGGAGACTTCACAGAATGAACAAGGTCTCTGGGAGCTGGCATCAGCGAAAGAATGATTTAATCTATAAGCCCATGAGAATCATTTAAGCAATGCAAGAGAGTAAAGCCCCAGGCAAAACCAAAATGGTGGCCAACACAAGCCCCGACTCTCATTTTGCACTCCAGAGCACATGACCAGCTGCAGGCACAGACACACCGCATCACGTCCTGCAGGTCATCACTACAGCAATGCGTGTGAACTTCCCGAGTTCAAAGAGTTAGCTTTGTGAAAAGTACACTTCTAATTGTAAATACTTCAAATAGTTAAAGGAAAAAATTAAATCATGCAGCAATCACAGAATAGTGTATCTACGACATGATCCCTAGTAAGATATTTCAGATAATACATTCTCAAATTTCATTATATGCATACACTGATTCATCTCTTCCAGGTGTCCAGGTTGTCGAGATGATGAATCAGTACTTTAAGGCTACAGGGAAGACTTTCTCACATTAATTCTAATCTCTGTTTGAATACGTGTTCACTGTCTATCTCTTCCAATAATTTCCTCTGTCTGACTCAAGCTGCAAGCGTCGAGCCTCACTTCTCTGGCTCAAATGAGACTTAGGCTTGAACACACCTGGAATTGTAAATGTAGCTTCCAGACCAGCCAACACTCAGGACCACTGTCAGCTATTTGTGCCACAGTGTGAAAGAGATATCCACATTCCTCCTTGACAGAAAATACGATTAAGTGGGGGACAGAAGGGATCTCAAAGGAAGAAAGGAAAACAAACAATGTACTAACGGCTTAGAACGTGCTCACTTTCTGGAATCTTACAATTCCTTTGTAATTGACCTATGTACTTGTCCTTAGGTTTATTGCTTTGGGTTTTACTTCTAAAACTGGAATTATGAAGCTTAAAAATTGGCCCAGATGTCTGTATTTTAAGCAAGTATCCCAGAGCATTTTAATACAAGTGGGCCAAAGATTGCACATTCACAAACATATCTTCTGAAACAGAATCTATCATTACTAAAATCAAGCCAGCATTACGTCATAATTCTGTAATGACTACATTTCCCTCCCCAATATTTTACCTCTTTGGGGACTCAATTTATCATTGCTGCGCCGATCTATCACCTGGGCACCAAAAAGCAATTTTATTATTTCATGAAAACCAGGTCACCTTCATGATAGCGTACCAAAATCCTACACTTCACAAATCTCCTTTGTCTTTCTTATTCGTGATGACATGCGTAAATCTCTGTTTAGAAGCCAATTGCACAACCGTGGTACCTGATTGTGTTTGCGAACAGCATCAGCTCCTGGCGCGGGGAGTTGAGAATGGATCTGCACTGCACCTGTCAATGGCAATTAGCTTAGCGTGCAGTTCCAGGAGCGATGGGGAATCATTTAGCTTTATGTTCAGGACAAACAATACCCTTGTAGGAAAAGAAGCCATTTTGTTAAAAAGAAAAAGTAAAGGATGGGCTGGGGTGCTATACGTGGGTTCAATTTTCAGCAGGGCAAATGAGTTTCTAGAGTTGCCTTCAATCAAGTTTTAAGACTTACTGTATGGACCCGATAATAAGAATACCTTGACTTTGCTGTTAATCGAAGAGTATTTCTGAGTAAGAGTTCCAAGGTTATATGCAAAAGATTACAAAATTTGTCACAGACGCGGTATGGTACTTCTGAAACTCTGATCAGGGTTGGAAGTATGTTTCTCCCAATGTGAGGTCCATTAGGTAATGAAAGGGGAGGAACACTTTAATTACAAAGGCTGCTGTAAAACTGAATCAGGAACTTATTCTCACAGATAAATTCCTCCCACATCTTGTTTTCTTGGGCGTGTGAGGGGAGGCTGAGCGTGCGCAGTGGTGGAGCGCCAGGCCGGGGAGCACGTTCCTGCAGGGAGGGCGGAGGCCACCCCGGCTTCCTATCGGGAGCTGTGAGCTCAGCCTCCTCTGACTCCTGGTCAGGTGGCAGGACCGCGGTGAGATCTTGTGGCTGTACGTATGAGATGACCTCAGCTCTTCATGATTCTTCACCTGGATAACAAATTTGACTCTAAAGACGGTTACGCCCCAGGGGCGCCCGCCCCGCCTCTCACGGATCACAGCCCCAGAGCTGCTCTGGCCGGTACACCCATACCCAGAGCTGCAGCGGAACTCTGCTCCTTGTCTGGGGTTGGGGCACAGGCAGGAGGCGAGATCATACTGTGGTATCTGCCATGACTGTTCTGTCATTCTAAGCCAACCCTGCCAAGGAGCAATCCATCCTCTTCATTCACACCATCCACCCACAACCCTCTTCATACACACACCATCCATCCACTCACGACCCTCTTCATACATGCCATCCACCCACGACTCTTCATTCACACCATCCATCTACCCACGACCCTCTGAACCCTGCTAGCTAGGAATCTCTGCCCTCTTCCAGAGAGCACAAGGTCCTTCTGATCTTGAATCTTTATTAAGCTAAGAATCCTGTCACAAAAATCTATGATGAGAATTCCTTTCTACTCCCCATGAAAATCGCTGTCAAAGCACCCACACCTCTAATGACTCCACACACACTCCAACTCCATTCTAACACAGCCATAATCTCTCAAGCATGTTCTGCAAAATCTTGCACACACATTTCTCTGTAAACAGCACCGTTTTTCTCTCCATTCTTTCTTTCTCTCATGACAAAATACCATGTTCCACTTGCTCCTACCTCCAAAGAATCTTCTCATCTAATTATCTCTGCCTTCGCTTTTTAGCATTCTGTGGCTTAAAATATACTGTATTTGCAAATTAGGAATTCTTTTATAAAGTCAAATATTAATTGATCATTTTCTCTGTGCAGTGCTCCATGATAATAACCAGTTCAGAAGATCGAGTAATATAAATGAGCTCCCTGTTCAACTAAGTACATATATGATCTCAATTCTTCACTGATACTTTCCAGGAAAAAAGGGTAGATCGGCCAAGAGTCTCCATGCAGAAAATGCAATTTAAGTGATGCCTACTACTGTCTGTTACTTCAGTTGTTAAACTGCCGATGTCCATGAAAGACCAGGGTGGACTCATCACCGTAGCCATGACCCAAGCGTCCAGGTTGATGCTCTGAGCCTGGTACTGGCATTCTGGCAGTTGACTTCAACGTTCTGTGCCTCAGTTTCTCCGTTTATAAAACTAGGATGTGAAGATGCCCAGGGGGTGCAGCACATGACTTGGAAAATGATGAACAGGATGAAGACAGCAAAGCTACCCTGATAGCTCTGCACGGTATACCAGTGCCTCCTAGGACCGGTCTAAAGCGGAGCTGCTGCTGGGAGATACGGAGCGCTGCGCCCGGCTCGGCGGCTGACGCGTCTGTGTCCAGACTGTCCTCCCCCTCCTCCTCCTCTCCCTCCTCCTCCTCCTCCTCCTCCTCCTCCTCCTCCCCCTCCCCTTCCCCTCCTCCTCCTCCTCCCCCTCCTCCTCCTCTTCTTCCTCCTCCTCCTCCTCCTCCTCCTCCTCCTCCTCGTGTCATCCTCAGTAACTTACAGACTGGTCTTGGCTATCTGCCGGTGTTCTCACCCACCAAACACACACAACACACACAAATAACAGTCCCCAGTGTGTACAGTGGGAATGAGGTAAGATAAGTATTCAGGACATTTACATCAGTGCTCATCACATGCTAGGTTTTAATACCTTTTACAGCCTGTACCCTCCGTGTGTGTGTGTGTGTGTGTGTGTGTGTGTGCGCGCACGTACGCGCACGTGTGCATGCGCGTGAGTTGCATGTGTGTGTCAGAAGGCCAGTGGTCCCTGAATTCCAGCACATTTCCCCAGCAGTGTCCACTCAACTTGTCTCTCTTCCGCTCTGTGCAGATTGTTCGGACGACAGGACCGCTAGGCGAGCGGCTCGGGATTGTGGCTGTTCGCGGTGGGTGGATGCCATCGCCAGCCCCAAACATCTTAGGCTTCCTAAGTGGCCCTGAGAGGCCGGCCTGTGCTCTCGGCGGCATTTTAAACAGTGACATGATTTCTCGCATACACATCTCCTGACCTAAAGGGCCCTCGTGGTGATTGTATGCCACAGGAACCACTTCAGTAATTTTCAATATTATTCAGTCGTCTCCTCAGTGAAACAGTCAAAAGGCTGAACTGTCTGGCAGCCAGACGTGGGACGCTTGTGCTACAGTGACACGGCAACTCCATGATCATGCCAGTGCGAGCACACAGGCTCTGTTTCTGCACGGCCAGGAAGCTGGCCGGCATGGAGAGACCCCTGCCACAGAAGCTACAAGTTCTGCTTGTCGTGGAAATACTGAGTTTACCCATCTATGGGAAGGGATGATAGACAGGATTAGAGAAGAAAATGCTTCCATTCATTGGGCTTAGTGAACGTCCTAAGAAAAACACAAAAGCCCAAAGTACAGAATGATCGGAGCAAAGTACTTCTTAATGCTGAAATTCACCACAAACCACAGGTAAGGCCAACTGTAACCGTGTGAAAATCTTGTACATGAATGGCAGAGGACTCCCATTGCTCAAATATAAAAAAGAAAAACACGTAAACAAAAAGAATAACATAATGATGGCCCCAAACTATTAAAAATAACACCATTTCATCTAAGTTCCTGAAGAGATGTTCAAATTCACTAATGGTTAAAGAAAAAAAAAATTTGTAGACTAACTGGAAAGAGTCTCTACTAATCAGAGTGGCAAAAAGTACAATGTCAATGACATACACTGAGGTTCTAATTTACAGGATTCTTTAGAGAGCTACCTGGTAATACCCAGAAAAATTTTAAATAGAAATTCCCAGTTTGGTCAGTAATTACAGTTCTTTTAAGCTAACATGCTCAGTGGAACAATTCATCTCAGATGGATTCAAGTCCTTCAGGGGTTGTGTCTGACATGGAAAGGCTGTAGTACATCTTGACCAAAGATGCCTCTCAGGAACTGTGCCACGGAAGTGTTATCACAAGTCAAACAGTGTGAACTGGATGTGTGGGACTGACCACCACTGAGGAGGGTCACGCTGGTCATGTGGAGAATCTGTGGCCGAGTGTCCGACCTGCAAGCGCTGAGGGTTCAACATCCTGTCTGCTCTATGGAGAATGTATCTTTTGAGGTTATGAAAGCAATATGAAACTTTTAAGGGTGCATGTGTCAAATTGCATATTTTTCTCAAAGCCAGGAACATGATTATATGCACTATAATTATCTACAATATGAATACTACATAAATGAACTGTTTTCCCCTTAATTCTAACTTGTGACAATGTTTCTGGTAGGTTCAGCAGAAATGACAGCATTCATCAAGACTATCAATAAAAGGCTTGAAAGCTCATCTTTTGGGCTGGAGGACTCAGGTGGTGGAGTGCCCACTGAGAAAGGGTGAGGGTCTGAGTTCAAACAGCAGCACTGCCAACAACAGCCACAAAACTGGTCTATTACATGGGTCAAAATGATGCTGCAGAGGATGTGCTTCTACAAATTGGTTTTTCACAGCTGAGCCACGTTCTTGAATCACTGATATAATTTGCTAATGGACACTGGCTTTCATTCTAAGCAACACATGGAAACCAAACTGTCTTATGGAAATACGTAACAGTCTTCATTAATTTTACTTCTAGGAGGTGGAGAAAGGGAGATGTATTTGCCATTATGCAATTAATAACTCTAAGGTCAGAAAAACATTCTTTGTCAAAGCAGATAACATTTTAGGCTTAAAAAAAAGCTCTACTTCTAAAGAAATAACACACGTTTTGTTACTTAACCAAATCTTTAGCCAAGTCCAAACTGCAGTTTAATTAGTTGTCAATAGAAATATGTTGATTAACTAGTATATTCCAAAATGTAGTATTTTCCCTCACTTTCTCCTTGGGAAAAATGCAGATAAAACCATGCACAATACTCACATAGCACATATATGGAGAACGAATATAATTGAAAGCATTAATACCTCACTCATTTCTGCCCCTGCCTCCAAAATCGCAGGCTATCAAGGAGAAAATGACTTACAGCAGACATATTAGCTTTGGTTCTGTCATTAACCAGATCAATGACCTGGAAAATATTGATTACTTATCTGTAAAATTGGATTGTTGGACTAGAGGATATGCAACTCAATTCAGTTCACTTTCTTATCAGTGAGGCCTGGAAGCGGATGGCTTGGTTTAGTAGGTGCATCACCAGATTGGAACTTTGATGGCTCATCCTGTCAAAACTTCTAAAATATACTCCCGAAATGCTTCATTCGGCTGAACTGTTAAAAGTGTGATATCTCAAAGCTGAGGCATGAGAAACTTCAGTAATTAAGGAGAATGATTTTTGTAGAAGTCGGATTCTACATAGATCTCACAGTATTATATTTTCAGATAGATAGTGTGCCCCTGTATGTGTGTGCACACATGTAAAAGAGAAAGGGAAGGAAGGACTCAGAGAGGGAGAGAGGCAGAGGGAGGAGCACAGGAGGGGGTGGAGAGGCAGAACTGAGATGTAGATAAGTAAGAAGACAAGGGTAGTAAGTTGTTTGGACTAGGCACTGGTGTCCCGCCTGTAATCCTAGCTACTCAGAGGCTGAGATCTGAGGATGGTGGTTCAAATCTAGCCTGGGGAAGAAAAATTCCTGGGGCTCAAGTGGTAGAGTGCTATCCTTGAGCACAAAAATGCTCAAGGACATCACTCAGGCCCTGAGTTCAAGCCCCACAACGGACCCAAAAATAAAAATAAAAATAAGTTGTTTGGGTGCATGTTTTTTACCACTATCAATTAAAGAAATCTTTTTGCGAAGATGTTTTCTCCAAAATAAAGCAACATTTGGGACAACTAAAAAAGTTTAGTATTCCTTTGGATGATACTTTTTCCCATGGGTTTCTCTCAGAGAATATAATGTATGTATGTATATATATTCTCTCTCTATATATAATCTATCTATCTATCTATCTATCTATCTATCTATCTATCTATCTATCTATCTATCTATCTATCTATCTATCTATCTTCTACCTTGGGGGCTAGGCATTAGAGCCAGGACCTAGCACATGCTAGTCAAGAGCTCTACCAATTGAACTACATCCTCAGGCCTGATTTTTCTGAGATACGTTTCACTATGTAGGCCAAACTGACCTTGAACTCACTGTAGACCAGGCTGGCCTGGAACTCTTGCTCTCTTCGCTTCTGTCATTTGAGTAATGGGATTAGAAGCATGTGCTATCACACCTGGTTGGAAGTAAATTTTTGATGTTTAACTAGCAATTATGCATTGTGTTCCTAAATTGTTGTTGAAAGACAAGTCCTTTGTACAACTACTTAGGGATAAGAATAAATTTCCTCAGCTATAAGGGCATGATAAAAATATTATCTATAGTCTAGAATTGTTTGGCAGAAAAAATTAGGCGAAATATGGTAAGCCACAGTACTTGGCAAATGTTATTTTCTTTTTGAGAAAGTATAAAATGAATTATCAAATGAGAAATTTATAGGCTGTATTTAAATTAAATGATTAGAACAGTTTAATTATATTTGCCTTTGCCTGATCAAATGTAAGTATGTGTAATATGCTAACCAGCTAGCATTTCTGAGTCAGTTCTGTTGGGTTTCATCTACTTTCTCAAGGAAGAACACCAAAGACTTTGAGTGGACCAGTCTAACCATGAAAAAATATCGGTAATCTGAAATTGGCCAGAAGTCTCCTGAAGTGTCAAGTGTCAAGGTCATGAAACAAAGATGGAGACACTCCAGTACCAGGAAGACAGTGTAAGAGAGCACCTCATTCTACACTGGATTCTTCAACAGGAAAAGGGCACTTTGGAAAAGCAGGTGAACTCCGAATACTGTCAACAGCCCAATGTCAATCTCTTGATAAAAGCATCATGGGTATGTGACACATGGACACAGGAAAGTTGGGTGAAGAGCATGAAGGAAATCTAGCCTCCCTTTGCAATGTTCTGTCAATGTAAGGCCATTTCAGAATAAAAGTTTTTAAAGCGTGGTTGGAGCCTGAGATTTGAACTTCTCACGAGGGGCCGGGCTTTTATCACTCTTCTTCATTTCCTTCTTCCTTCCCAATCCTTCACATCCAAGCTCCTATTAGTGAAAGCCTTCTGCAGTGTCTAAATCGCACCTTGGTTCTTGCATCCACACAGGATGCCAAGGAAAATGGTTTAAAGCATTCTATTTAGCCATGTGCAAAAATAGAAAATGGATGACTCCGGGGCTGTCAGTGGGCTTGGACAGAACTCATGCCAGCCGAGTTCTAAGGACACATCTTTTATTACCCTAACAAATCAACCAGCGATGACAGTTTTATGGCAATTAGGTTATATAAACTTCTTACCATAAAGACACATCATTAGGTTATATTTTTAAGCTTCCATTTGCCACTCGAAGTCAGGCAGAAAGAAACATGTAATGCAATCTTTGTGACAGACTTTTCTTAAATTCACCGGTTTCCCCTCTTCCCCTGACATTTTGTTGAAATTTTAATACTCTACACTTTGGCATTTGACAAGTTTACTTGTACTAACTTTGTCAAGCAGGAGCATATGTTTTAAAATGGCAGACCATGCCCCCCTTTTTGTGAGAACCAGGGGTCAATTTAACAAGATGAAAGTTTGTTTTGTTAATCTTCACTATTAAAGGAAGGCTAGTAGGCTATTTTCCTTGCAAAACCATGTGCATTTAGTTTCCTTAATTACTAAGATATCTTGGGATACAGGGATTAGAGGAAAAATTAAGCTGAATATAAAATAGTTTCACAGGTTGAAAAAGGCATTGTTCTAACTGAAATGCAAATCTTCAATTCTCATAAAGATTCTCTTCCTGATAGGCTTTAACTAGCTGTGCTCCAGGCCCATTTCTGTCACTTTATTCAGGAGCAAAGGTTTGATGGAGGACCTTCACAGAGAGTCTATGTGGTACTATGTACGATGATCCTGTCTCTGCTGCGTGTGGGAATGCCCAGGCAGCGAAGTAAACAAAAATACCCGTGACAATCCTAATGGTCCTAATCGTAATGATCTGATTTAAGACAGGAGAATGTTGACTAATCTTTGCTAAGACACAAGAATGGTGACTTTGGATCTCCAGGTGAGTGGGGGCTGGCTAAGCAGGCAGGGAAGGAAATAAGATTGTGGGCAAAGGGAAGAGCCAGTAGGCATTCTGAAGGCTGTACGAGAATCTATCCCAGTGCGCTGATGTCTCTCTGGGGACTACAGCTGCAGGCGTGCTGGGCAGCCTCTGTGCACACAGGTGCAATCAGTGAGGGGTAGAGCCCCTCCCCCAGCTCAATATGGTTTATAAAAATATAGTTACTATTAATGTACCTTCTCTGGGGGCATTTGTGGTTGAGAACAGAAATAGAGTCTCTAGGGAAATGTATTTTCTTTTATAATTTCTCCATATCCCATAATCAAGGCAAAAAAAAAAAAAAAGCTTACTTTCAGTGAGAATTTTAAACAATCATTTTCTATGTAGGATACTGTGTTTCAGAAACTGGTTGTATTTTTGAATTTCAGGCACATAAAGAATAGTTGGTAACCAAAAAGTTTAAAATAGCAGAAACTGAGTCCAGAAAGTAACACTTTGGATTAATTGTAAGGAAAGTATAAAAACAACTAAAGTCAAAGTCAAAGGGTTCTTTCTGGGTAGAAGTTGGATCTAGGACCACTAGTACTTTAAAATATCATTTAAACAATCTTTCTTATTTTTAGATTAAAGACATTTTCTTTCAAAAATTTCCATGATCTCCAAAGCCAGGTAAAGGCACTACTAGTAAAATGGAATTCACAGACAGTTTAGAGACTACATTGTTTTTACTGACTAGAAAAATGAATGAACACCAGCAGCAGGATTGAATTATCAGCTTCTGAGTTTGTGACTGTCATTTCACAATGTACACATTTATCAAAATATTACATAGTGTGCAGTATGGATTTTCAATTTTATTTACCAGTTATACCTGAATTAGACTTGGAAAAGTCTTTGAAAAATTACTAGACTTTGCATCTAGCTTTCAGGATCTGGATATGATCTAATGTTGTTCACATTCCATAATCCTCAGTTTCCCCATCTGTAATGTGGGATTGGCTACTGTAAGGAGTCACTTAAAGATTCCAGGTAAGGGCTGAAGGTAACAAAAAAAAGAATAAAAATAGGAAATTTTCATATTTATAACAGCGTTCATAAGGACATTTGCATATTTATAATACTGTTTCCCACCATGGAAAATGATCAGTGCAGGCAAATGGGATGTGGTTTGCATTCTGGGTGGATTCTGTCCTGTACCAAGTGATATGAACTCAGCCTGAAGGCCACGCATCCCTCTCTCCTGATAATATGGCTTGTATGACATTGATTATGGGTCTTCAAAACTTAACATCTTTCATTTAAAGTGTTCTGGAATATTCTGTTCATCTCTGTTCATCATTAATATATTACATCTATCCCCTTCTATCAATCTTCACGCAGAATTGCAAATGCCCATAGTTAGAATCACATTCTATGTCAAGAGAAAGCCAAAGAGAAGGTTATTCTGATTAAACTATTAGATGTGCCCATTTGCAATACAATGGTGACATGGCTTGGTACAATTAATACTCACTAAAAAGAATGGACCAATGCTAGGGAAGTGAAGCAGGTTCTGTTTGTTGGGCAGGTGTGTGTTAGTGATGGAGGGGGAGGGAGAAGGCGCATGGAGAACTTCATTTGCATGTATCAAAACAGACAAGGACACTGGTTGGAACTGTTGGGGAGCAGGATAGAAGGGGTGAGTTTGATTGGGGTTCAATTACATGCATGGAAATATCACCACGGCCATCCCTTTCACAACTAAAACCCTTTTAACTTTATAAAAATCAATTTATACCTGTTATCGTGATCTCTATAAAACAGTATGGGGAAAAGCTGAATTGAAAAGGCAATCAGAACAACTTTTCTGCCTGTATAAGCAATTTATCATAGTGTTTGTCTTTTGATACAATTATAATTCAAAACAGCCACCATGACTCAACTTAAAACCAGTGCTTCCTTAATGTATCTTCCCCAGTTCTGCCCACGGACCTTCCTCATTTGGCAGTGAGTTTGATTAAACGTACACTCAAGTGGTACTTTATGTCAGAGGTTTAAATATAAACAATTGACTTCAGAAATGAAAGCCATGGTCAATATTTATCTCCACTGAGGGCAAAAGGGCACATTTGAAATCCATTAATCTAACAATGAGAGTGGCTTTGTTCTGGCGAGAATGCAATCTTTCTTATTTCCTTTTTTATGAAAGGAAAATGGAGAAACAAATGGACTAGAAATGATTTAAGAGATTCTTCAACCTTCTGAGATGTAACAATACTAGGCTTTGTAGACTAACAAAGCCGAGGTGCTTCCCTCCCTCCCTTCCTCCCTCCCTCCCTTCCTCCCTCCCTCCCTTTCCTCCCCCCCCCCCTCCCCGCCGCCTCTCTCCTCAAAACTCAGAAAATGATGCTTCTGCTCCTTGGCTAGCACTGTACCAACTGAACCATGCCTCCAACCCTAGAGTGACTTAACATATCAACCTGCTATCCATATTCAGTGTTTTTGCGCTTTTATCATCATTCTGGCATAGTTTTATACCAGATACAGGTTGACAGTATGCTGCCTAAGAGCAAGACCCACAGAGAGAGGTGAGGTTGAATCCTGACTCCACACCATCAGCTCTGTGCTTTCTCTTGTTCATGTAGGTTGATATATTAAATAAGACCATGAATGTAAAGACGTTTAGTACATCGTAAGTATTCAATAAATTACAGATACACAGGTATAGAGATACATCAACATGACCATAGGACAATTCACAGAAAGTACCTAAGGTTTTCACCTAAGCAGACTATGGGTGGAGAAACTGGTAAATCCCACTAGAGATGCAAACATATTAGGGATTCCAGCGGAAGCAGATGGAGATGAGAGGGTCTTATCTCCAATGAAGTAACAAACCCAGAATGGAAGCATGGTTCAAGTGGTAGAGCATCAACTATTGGCATAAAAAGTGATGGAGAGCATGAGGTCTGGAATCAAGTCCCAGTACTGGCACTAACAAAAGAAACACATCAGCAACAAAAAACTACATTTCTCAAGCTCACTTTGTTCTATAGTAGAATGTGACCCAGAGTTTGTCCAGTCAGCTATACTTGCTGTAGACTTGAATTCAGGACTGAATTGGTGTGTGTGTGGGGGGGGGGGGTGGAAGGTGGAGAGGGGAGAGGGGAGAGGAAAGAGAAAGAGAGGGAGGGAGGACTGGAGGGAGGGAGAGAGGGGTGTAGGGGGGAGAGGCTGGGTCGGGATTCTGAGAGTCTATCTAAAAGTTGAGCCCAGGAAAGCTGGACATAGATGGCAAATAAATTCCTTTCTGCTTAAAGTAGCTACAATGGATTCTAGTTCCTACAACTACTGGAGTTCTCCAAGGCCTCCTCTGAGAAGGAGCAGTATTATCAGTAGCTGTCACAAGGAGAAAACCAGTGAGATAAAAGTCTGTAGGCACACAGCACAAGATCCGGCACAAAGCAACACGTAGCAAGCGATCGTTTCCCTGATGGGGATGGGTGGTCCTGACGTCATCTGTAACCCCCGGGGTGGGCGGGATGCAGGGCGGCATGCAGGCAGACCGCAGACACCAGGCTTAGATGAAGGAAGGCCTGTCTGTCCAAAAAAGTCTATCCAGCAATACTTTTTTGACCTTTCCCTTTTACTCATGGAAATCTAGCTGGAATATGGGGAGCCAAGTTCAGGATCCGAGCTGCAGCTGAGTGGCTGCAAGTACCCACCGAGAACCACGGTGCCCCCTGTGCGTGCCCTACGGAAGGCCCCGGGAGGACTTGCGCCCCTGGCTCATGCCAGTCACGTCAGACTTCTCTACACACACCGTGGAACCCACAAGTGTGGCATTTCCCCCTGGTGAGCGCCAAACCTGTCCTGCCAGCAAGAGCCGTGTTTGTAGGATGGCAGCATTCCCGGCATCCTGCCAGCGCCCAAGGACCATCTCTCTACACCAGGTTCCGCTCTCCATCCTCCCCAGCCACGCCTGCCATGGACAGATTTACAGTAAGCAGTGCACTAGCCTCGGTTCTTTTTTTTGTGTGTGTGTCAGTCATGGGGCTTGAACTCTGGGCCTGGGCGCTGTCCCTCAGCTCTTTAGCTCAAGGCAAGCTCTCTACCACTTGAGTCACAGCGCCACTTCCGGTTTTCTGAGTGGTTTATTAGAGATAAGAGTCTCACAGAGTTTCCTGCCCGGGCTGGCTTTGAAACCGCGATCCTCACATCTCAGCCTTCTTGAGTAGCCAGGATGGCAGGCGTGAGCTACTGGTGGCCAGCAATCCTATATTCTTCCTGTCCAGTGGGCACATTTCTCTCCCAGGCAGGAGAGAAATTAGCGGTAGAAACTTGAGAGCAGGTGGCTGGCTGTCATTTTGAGAAAGGTAAGAATAAGCAAACATGGGTTATTGAATGGAGCCGGTGTCCTGAGAGATGTAGGAACTCACCAAGTCTAAGAACCCACGGTGGGAGCCTGGGTCCTGCTACCTGCTGCTCGCTAATCTCGTAGCTGAAAGCCAAGATTTGTGCCACTAAATTCCTGAGTGTCACTGCTGAGCTTTACTACGGAGCAGGCTCTGCTCGGGGCTCCTGTGGCTCCATGGAGGCCCGTGGATGATCCTCGATGCTAGCCCTGCAAGGGGTAGCAATGCAACAAGGAGACTGTGTCTACTTCTGGAAGATTCCTTCCAGTCTCTCAAATTCTAGCTACCAAAAGGCTTCTACTGATGCCCGTGGAAGTCGTGGCCACTGTCAGGATGACAGAGCCGACCCCGCATCTGGCCCCCGGCAGCCGGTTCTAGGACGCCGCACACCTGCACAACTAAGCTCACCCACCTGGCACAGGGTCTCAGCAGCCGCCGGGGATGCCTGCTGGAGTTCCCTGTGACACACCAAGCCCCAAACACGGGGCGTTCTGCATTCCCATTGTTTTCCACTTGGGATTCATCAAGTGATTAAATTAGTTATCGTTCAATTCTAAGGTGCCCCAGGTTCCCTTTGTATTTTAGGGATTGTTCAATGGAATGCATACAGATGTATAATATATAAAATCAAGAATGTATGTAATGACAGAGCCTCAACCATAAACAAATGAGCTGTTATGTAAAACAAAATAATAAGTACTTAGGTTCCAGGAGCAGGCACAGGTTTAAAAGCAAATTATGGTTTATGCAAATGTAGAACAGCAGGTAGAAACTGCCGCTTCTGTTGTGAACAGTGCCTGAGATGTGCTTTAGAGTTTGGAGATGGGTCGCAGTGCACTGTGCACACTCCGTGAAGGAGCAGCTCCGGCGAAGAAGGCGCGTTTGTTTTACCTCATGCGCACAGAAGTCACTGCAAACAGGACAGCAGCAAGTCCACGCCAGCACTTGGAGAACGAGGGATGAAACTGTATAAAAACTAAGACACATGCGGGGCACCGGTGGCTCACGCCTGTCATCCTAGCTACTCAGGAGGCTGAGATCTGAAGATAGAGGTTCAGAGCTAGCCTGGGCAGCAAAGTCCACGAGACTCTTCTCTCCAATCAAGCACCAGAAAACCAGAAGGGGTGCTGTGACTCAAGTGGCAGAGTACTCACTCACCTTGAGCTGAAGAGCTGAGGGACAGCGCCCAGGCCCAGAGTTCAAGTCCCATGACCAACAAAAAACCAAAACAAAACAAAGCTAACCAACTAAACAGAACACAACCAAACTGTGAAGCAAGGCTTAGAACCTCTGCCCTGGGGATTCACAAACTCAGACATCAATTCACAGAGTGCAAATAGGTCCACCAACTTTCAAAGTCACTTTAAATAAATGTTAGTAATCTAGAAGACAAAGGTCTAAAGATTTTAGTTCAGATTCACGCTAGACAGGCATAGAGGTCCCAACAAGTATGCAGTGGGGAATCTCAGAAGGAGAAAATAGAGAATAAAAAAGAGGCAATAGAAACAAATCGTTTAAATAGGGATACAGGTGGATCCATTGCAACAATGAGATGTACAAGTCGTTATGTGGAAAAACAAACTTTACAACTTTGGTGGGGAGGGGGGAGGAGGATTGGGTGGAGAGGTGGGGGGGGGAGGATGGGAAGAGATGGGAAGGGGAAACAAAAGAGGAGGCTACAATGCTTGATAAGAAATGCACTCATTATGTTGCCCATGTAATTGTAACCCCTCTGTACAGTAGTTTCACAATAAAAAAAAAATTTTAAAAAACACAAAGGAGAAATAAGATTTCAGCAGGTACCAGTGGCTCATGTCTGTGCTCTCACCTACCTGTAAGCCTAGCTCCTCTGGAGGTGGAGAGCAAGACAGTCCGTGCGACTCTCATCTCCAATTAAATAGCAAAAAGTCTGAAGTGGAGTTGTGGCTGGAGTCCAAAAGTTAAGGGACGGTACCCAGCCCTGAGTTCAAGCCCCAGGACTTGCCAAAAGTGTATTCAGGAAGCTGAAATCTAAGAATTTCAGCTCGAAGCCAGGTCAGGCAGGAAAGTCTGTGAGACTCTTCAGTCCAGTTAATCACAAAAATCGGGAAGTTGGAGGTGTGGTTCAAGTGGTAGAGCACTAAGCCTTGAGCCAAGGGCCAAAGGGAGAGTGCTTGTGCCCTGAGTTTGAGCCCCAATACTGGCAGCAAAAATGAATAAATTAATGAAAGATTTCACTTTACTAGGGGGGAGAAAAGCCCACTTTGGACCGAAAGGGTTCTAAATACCAAAACACTCATTCTATCCAAGACACTGTTCAGTGATGGGAGACTTGAAGGACAGCAGTCTTCCTTCCAGTGAAGGTAGAAGCCTGCTGGTCTTATCCATGCCCACCAGCAACGCATGGTGTTAAACCACGATCACCTTCCAGCACGAAGTCTCCGCACAGCAAGGTTGAGCCTATAAAACCCCACTTCCATAATATGAGCCGCAGTTCTAGACACGAACCCACTAGGAGAGTGAGGCCAATTAAGCTTGCATTTGGTGATGCTGGGGAGCTTTCTGCCATGCAATTTGCTTTTTCCTTGATAAATAATTACACGAGGCATCGCCAGAGTTTCGCAGGAATATTTCTCTAATCGAAACGAGACGGGGAACGATGGGCGGGTGACAATGATCAAGATGCCCGGCGCGCAGCACAAGTGAAGATACTAAGAAATTAAAATTCAAAAAAGAATTCCAAGATCATCTGAAATTCTGGGAAGCGTTATTACTTCATATCGCCACTCTGTCAGCCTGACAGGGCTGATGCATGCAAACAACTTCTGTTGGGCCTTAAAAGACAGGAGTTGGGCACCAGTGGCTCACACCTGTACTCCTAGCGACTCAGGAGGCTGAGATCTGAAGATCACAATTCGCAGCGAACCTACCCAGGCAGGAAGTCTTATTAGGAGTCACATAAGAGTCTTATCTCTGATTAACCAGCAAAAAGATGGAAGTGGAGGAGTAGCATTAGTCTTGAGCACAAAAGCTCAGGGACAGCACCTAGGCCTTGAGTTCGAGCCCCCGGATCAGAAGAAAAAAGGTAAGAAATACAAAAGGCAAAGGGGGAGGGGGGGAAGGGAGTTAGATTATTTAGAAAAATAGAAAATAGTTTAGAATCTTATTCTGTGTAAATCTGAGAAAAGCAGTTTATTTGCTAGATAATAAGCCCTTCAGCAACACACACACACACACACACACACACACACACACACACACACACACACACACACACACGGAACGTTCAAGTTAAAACCTTAGCAGGGATGTGAGTTTCATCTTTTCCTAAACAGCATTGCTCCCAGAGGTATTTGCTCCAGTGCTTGTCTAATTGCCCTTTAATTAAAGTTTCCCATTTTTATTGGTACCAAGTAAACTTCAACCCACAACTACTTAGAAACAGAAATGTTCTACTCTTATCATTCGCCCAATGGTCCCAGAAAATGGCATACTGTAGGCAGCAACCATCTGATTTTTCCTAGCTATAATTGTGATGAGTTTTTCCTTTTTTTTTTTTTTTTTTTAACTTTTCAGTCTCAAATTGCCTTTTTTGCATCTTTTACCTTTAGACTGGTTCTTCCCTTAGGGAAGACACAGGCTGCTTGCTCTCTTAAGAGACAATTCCATGGCTATCTGAAAATCTCTATTCTGTAAATGTCCCTTCCTCAGGGCAAACGGGCATCCCGCACCGGAGTCCAGTGTCTTCGGGTTCTCCACCGTTTATACACCATCCGCTCTTTGCTTTGGCTGTTCTGATGGGTGAATGCTCCTCTGAAAACATGTGATTCTAATTGGGCACCATATGCCAGGTTTAATTTGGTAATGATCATGATGGTAGTATAGCAATCGGAGCTGCTACAGCAATACCCAGCACGCACAGAAGTCTACCCTTTGTGCAAGACTGCACAAATGAGAAACTTGCAGGAGCTCTATCACCTGTCTAGTTAGCTCCAAGCTAGGCCTATTTATATGATTAAAGAGCCTTCACCACCATACCACTTTATCATCACCATATCGCCATACCATTACCATATTACCGTATCAACCCCACACCAACGTCATATGACCACATCACTGTAACATCACCAGACCACCGTATCATCACCAGACCACCATGTTATCACCGCATCACCCTTCACGGAGCCCCTCCTGCTCACACCCTCCGCTGCCAGTATACCCACAACTCCAAGGTCCCTCTGACTTAAAGTCCAAAAATGCAACAGTATTTTTATTACATCTAAGCCCTTGAAAATTTTATAGTTGTGCTGACTAAAATATTATCCAGCATAACCTGGCTCCAGGATGTATGAACCCAGTGCTGTGCTAAATTTGTACTGCACACCTCCAGTATTTTACAGAAAGAAATCTGCTGACCCCTTCAATAGAATGCTCTAGAATGAAATGGTTGAATAGAGAGAGGCATTATTCTATCAATAGGCATGATATCCAAACTGGAATTCAATTAGACAATAGCAGGCCTACTTGCAGCTTCTGCTGCACACTGAGCATCTTCAGGAGCAGAGATCTTTGTACCGACGCAGTTGCGTGCCCACAGGGACTTGGGCTCCATTAGAAGAGCAGCAGGTGGCCGCCTTCTTGATCCATTTAAGGGGTTAGATAACAAAACCATGAATGGCTTATACTTACACCCAGGCTGTCCTTCCCCTTCATCTCTGGATTCTGAAGCTAGTTATTAATGCTATTTCCTAACTCGGAGGTGGTGAAAGGTATTAGTTTGATTTTACCCTGTTGGCAGCTGGCTGAATCACTCTAGAAGGCAGTGGATGGCACCGGAAGTAATGAAACTTACCTGCCGTGTCAGCTCACCTGCACATGATGCTACATGAACAAAATATGACAAACTGCCTCCGACTGCAGAGATAACGGGAATAATTAGGTAAAAGCTATTTTAAGAGTCATGGTTGGAAGCACCTCAGAATGGAGTCTCTTTTCTGGTTTGGCCTGCATGGTGATGAATACGACCAGGGCCTATTTAATTCTGCAAATCCCATTAACTACACAGAGCTTCTCGCTCCATCTCTATTTAAGTGAAGTAATGAAGTAAATGCAGTGTACACTGACCACGCAGAAACCTCAAGGTGGATCTCAAGGCTCGCTCTAAGTAGTTTAAGGTCTTAAGAGGATGAGACACTTTATCTTGGCATCACTTTTTCTTTCACTGATGCAGTTGTTTTATTCAAGTTATATCTATTAATCATCAGAAGGGAAGAGGGGAGGTATAGTATGGTGTGTTGTGCTTCTCATTATATTTCTAAAGCTTCTTATAATGCATGGTGAATAATGAGGGCTAAAGAAATACTTTTAGAATAAGTAAATCCTTGAATGACTAAATTAACAAATGAGCAAGGAACCTATTCCTGTGTTTCATCATTTCAAGCCATCCAGCAGCCAGTGTTGTTATCCTCTCTGAAACAGAACGGATGTATTTACTGACAAAATGCTGATAAGTATTCATGACTTAGTGGCCCTTAGGGCCATTTTCATTTGAGAGCGGGAACAGGACTGAGAGAGGGGAAGAAAAGGGCAGAGAGAGACAGAAGGTCAGAGAGGCCTACGACTTGCGGAAAGGAAAGGAGTAGATGAAAAAAGTGATATTTTATATTAGACAGTGATTAAATAAAACTAGCTATAGATGAAAAAATACAAAGAAGGAAAAAAGAAAGTAGAATGTCAGACAACTGGGATTTTCTTTTTTAAGGGAAAGAAGCTGAGCTCTGAGCTTATTTTAATATGCTTAATTAGTCAACTATTTATAATACAAATGCTGAATGCCACGAATGGAATACCAAATTTCATTCTCCATAACAACGATTTGTTCTCTGCTCTATATGCATAATGAATACAGAATCCAGATTTCCCCTTAAGAACAGGATATTTTCCTGATTTGGAATTAAAACACGAATCTGTCCATCTGGTTCCTCCACAATCGGCGTCTTTCCTAAGGGAAGTCAGCGTTCAGTCACCATGGCCGCTCATTCCGCCAGTAAGGGACTGGGTGGGCCTGGACAAATCACATTGTTTTCGAATCTGTGTCTCTGGTTATAGGAATATGTTCTGATGTTCACAGAAGGGCTACACTGAAAAATAACCTGTGCAAAGCATAATCAATTATCATGTTAATATTCATGTCAAGATTCTAACTTAATGACACCATGAAGTGCTCAGGTGTTATGTCCTTAGTCGTGAGTCCGCTACAAGTGAAAGGCTACGTCCTGAACGGGATGAGAGAGACTCTCATGAAGTGTGATTGGTGACAGGACTTCATCCATGTACAACCACGATCACTTAACACTCAAGTAAAATTTCACACGCGAAAGTCCAAAAATGCTCTCATGACACCAAAAATTCATTTAGTGGTACCTAGAAATATTCCCTGCAAAGTGAGAGGAATGGTGGGTGAAGAGAGTCATAACACCCACGTGTATGTGTGAAAATGGAACTAGAAAAGTTGAGGGGACAGGTGGACAGTTAGGACAGACAGGAAAAAGAAGAGAATAAAAGAAGGGCTGACACGGCTCAAGCTCATGAACGGACATGTTCAATCAAAACAAAATTGTGCAGCCATTTACAGATCATTAAGAGAATAATTAATAAAGATCATTGAGTCAATGATTTGAACCTGCTGAAGAATTTGGCCTTTGGAGAGTATTGTGCCCTAAGTTGTACTGTAAGATAAGACAGTGAAACATGAGCTGTTACCCTAAAGATATTTACATAAAATTAATCACTGAAATCCTATAGAGCCAATTCATCAAGTAGTTCTGCAAGGCAAAGATCTAATTTAAAAATAATGATGATGTGGAGTAGGCCATGAAGTTTCTTCAAAAAAAAAATCCATGCAAAATTAATTAGTCCCTAGAAGCTATCTTTTGAAATGGGCAAAAATACCCATCGTGTGCTGTGAATGCTGTATTTCTGCTCAGAGCAGCGACTGCAAGAGACAATGGCTGACACACATAAAATCCCTCACAAAGGCCCCTCACGGCAGCCCCGCTCCTCCTGATGGACAACGGCGCATGGAAAAATCACCAGTTTCCAAATTATTCATTTGATGGGACCAGGAGGGAAATCATTCCAAAGCACTGACAGAGGAAAGAAGAGTTGAGATGTTTTTCCAGCTCCTGCTCCCTCCCAAGTGACCCTGAAATAGAGACAGGTTATGAAACCAACATTTGCTGACTGACTCATCAACAGAGAGGCTCAAACCCGAGCCCAGAAAAGCAGCTACACTGCTAAACAGGTCAGTGCAGTAAATAGAGTAATGCATACACACGTGTGCACATGCACACACACACACACACACACACACACACACACACACACACACACACACACACACACACACACACACACACACACCAATCATGCTCATAGCATGGCTTTCAGCATGAATATAAGCGTTAGACCTCGATCATGGTAGCTCAACACAAAATCAACAGCCAACATCCCGTAATCTACTGGTTCTACAGGAATGTGGGCAGGATTTACTGTAGACAAGAGCTGGGCCTCTGCCCAACGGACTCTTGAAGCAGAGCTCAGCCTAGCTGGCCCCTCAGACAGACTTACAGCTCTCGATTTCCAACGTGCAGTTTTGTTCGTCCAATGGGTACCGTCTCAGGTCCATCATACAGGCAGCCGTGGTTGTGATTCTAGAAAACAAATGGCATATGTGTGGTGAGCGGATCCGCGCCTGGAGTTGAATTGATTTTTCTTTTATAGCAATCCAACGAGTTATTTTTCATGGGTCCTGACGTGTTATGAAGCAATTTAACACATCAAACCAACCTGGAAGGTTACAGGAAGGGTCACGGGGTATATTACACGATGGCGCATTACATTTCATGTTTATCTCGCTTCTCATTGTATCATGCGGTGCCTTGTGGTGTTTCTGGACATGCACATGATGTCTCTGATCCTCTTCACCCCCTCGAATGGCAGTAGGAGTTAAAGCTAAGTCTGCAGAGAACAACGCTGCTCTGCCGGGAGCCTGATTCAGCACAGGCTCCAGTGAGAAGGACAGAAGTGAGGCTGCCCGAGCACTTTCCTTCACAAGTCTTGTGCAGATTCGTGAAGTAAGAAGAGGCTAAGTCAGTGTTGCTCAGTGTGGTCTATTAACCCCCGGTGCCCAATCACACAGACTGTTGGCTACACACACAGTTCTCGGGCTTCCTCTGGGTCCTGGTGGAGAGCGGGTGGCTCGAGGACTCACAGAATGCCTAAGAATCATGACAAAGAATGTTTCTCTTCCCTTGACATTTGTTTCCTGCTTCCTTTCTCAAGCCTTTAATATCTGATCTTGTCATAAATATTAGCTTGATTCTTTATTTGCACATTTTTTCTTAACAGTGTTTTAGCAGACCCTCATTTTAGATTGTTTACTAAGAAGTCTGATATACTCTCTAGTGTTATTACAGAATGTCTTTTCTGTCTTTCTTTTTTTCTTTCTTTCTTTTTTTTTCTGTCTCTCCCTTTTTTCCTTCTTACTTCCCCTCTTTCTTTCTTGTGCTTTCTTTCTTTCTTTCCTTCCTTTCTTCTTTCTCTTTTCTTTTTCTTCTTTTTGTTCTAATACTGGGGACTGAACTCAGGGCCTTGAGTTCTTATTTTAATTTTGCACTCAAGGCTAGCACTCTACCATTTAAGCCATACCTCCACTTGTAGCTTTTTACTAGTTAATTGGAGATAAGAGTCTCATGGACATTTTGCTCAGGCTGCATTCAATCTGTGATCCTCAAATCTCAGCCTTCTGAGTAGTTAGGATTAGAGGCATGAACCACCAGGGACTAGATGTATTATCTTATTTAATCTAATTATCAATTTCATTTTCCAGATTGGAACAATGAGGTATAGAAAGATATCTGGTCTTTGCCAAGAGATAGCTTAGGTGGTAGAGCTGAGCTTTGATTTTATTTATCTGGTTTCATACAAGCAGGTAGATGACCTTGACAAAGTAAATTTAGCTTCTCTGGAAGATTGGTTGATTTCTTATACCCTGAACAAGCTTTGAAATTCTATAATTCTATGAAAATACATTCCATGTTCTGTGACCTTGTATAGATTGTAATTTGTTTTACCCACACATCCAAATACTGTATTTCACAGCTGTTCATTCTGTTTTAGTCAATTATGTAGATTAGCCCAACGCAGACAAGCAACTACAAGCCTCTTCCCAAGGCAGTCTACTTAATATTCTCCCGACTGAAGGTCCCTCTGTATTACTTTCTCATTTTTCCCATTCTATCTTCTTAATAAACCTCCCCAGAGTTCTCTTACTTAAATTAAAATCCCCAATATTCCTGCATGATTGTTGTAAAACAACAACAACAAACTCTTTTAAAACCTTCAAATAGAATCACATGCACTACTATGCTCAATTTTGTAATCACCAAAAAAAGTAAGATTGCTAGCAATCATGTGCCCACTGGATAAATCATGCATTTCGGATTAGAGCTATTTGTACTCTCCCGCAGCTGTTTGGCCTTCTGTGACTCTTGGATTTTCTGGAATCTTATGTTCTGCAAAGATACTGTGACCACTGAAGGGCTATGGAGGTTTTTCTTTTTTCCATCAATGCAGATAACGTGATGAAAGACATTTCCTTAAATAGCTAGCCTGTGGAATCCAACCAGAGTCTCTCACAAGATCTCATTTGGTGAACCTGTCAATCCCCTTTAATAAAAACATTAATAGATACAGACATATTGGTCGTAAGTCTCTCCTATTGTTCTGTGGTCAGTCTCTTCCAAACCCATCTTTTCTCCATTGTCTTCCTGGTAGTGTCATCTACACAGGCTACGCCTGTCTCAGGAATGGAATTATCTTCTCTTTCTTCCTTCTGTACCACGTGTTCAGGGAACATAGCCATTCCCCCTTTTAAAATTCATCACCTAACAACTGAAGTCTGATTTCACCATGAAATCTCTTCAAATCAGAATCTCTCCGCAAACTACAAAGACATACAGGAAGAGCTGTGATTGTATTTTTTTTTTTGCACAGTTTATATCAATGTCTCAATATACTGGATCCCTTTAAAAGCCCACTCATGAAAACAACACATTCGAGACACCCCTGCAGGATGAGTTCAGTAGTTTGATCACAGTCCTTTTGGTTTTTCAAGATTATTAAAAACACGGCTCATAGAGGTCACTTCACAGCTACCCTGTGACAAACTAAATTACAACCTCAGCTGGGTCTCTTTTGGCTGCTTCTAAATCCCTTCCAAGTATTATTTTAAAATAGAAACGAGAGCGCATACTGGATCCCTTCCTTTGCCCTCCAGTCCTGTCCTCGGGCGTCATGCCCCCTGCCCTGAACAACAGACCACGTACACTTCCCAATCCAGTTCTTGGGCTTCGGGGTGGAGCTGGCCAGTGGGGAGGAGGGCCTCTCTCAATGGAAGACTGGGAGTCTAGGAGAGCAGGGCAACATGCTGGTGACAAGCCAGAAGGATGGAGGCCAGGAGGGAGGGAAGGAGGGAGGGAGAGGAGGGAGGGAGAGGAGGGAAAGATGGAGGGAGAAAGAGAAAGAGAGAGATGGATGGAGGGAGGGAAAGAGGAAGACAGGGAGGGAGGGAAGGAGGAAGAGGGGGATGGAAGGGGGCTGCTTATCTTCCTAAGTGTCCCCTCTGTTACAATTTTTTCAAAGCCCAATGCAAAACTATACCCAAAGAATGAAGACTATGAGAAAGTTTTCTTGATTACACACTTAAAACATAGTAAAAAGCTAGTCAGATAGCATGACTTTAAGTGAGTAGACAGTTAAATGGCTCAAGGGGTTGACTGCAGGAGCAGTGAACTGTTACTTCTTCTCTAGCCTATAAGTCACTATTTCTATGATGAGTGCATTTCACTTGTTTTCTGTGATAAACATTCTGCCATTTCTCCTGCCTGCTGTGGTCTGTGCGGGCACCACTTGCTGCTGGTAGTCGACCCTGTTTGCTGTTGCGTTTGTTCTCTGCAGGAGAGCACTTTAGGGACGCGTGGCATCAGTGGGTTGGAATGTTGGCCTGGCCTTCTTTGTCTGGGGCAGGCTCGGTGGCACACTGCAGGTGTGACCAAAATGCCAGAGGAAACATCATCGCCTATTGCAGGGTCTCAACTCAGAGAAGACCATCAGGCAACATTTACGCAGTATCCGCATTCCTTCCCAAAGCTCTCTGGGATTACTGTCCTCATGAATTCCATCAGTGACTTGGAACTTGCTCTTCTGCAAGGAACTTTGGTTGGCCCATCTTTAGAGGACTGTGAAGATGGCCTTGTAAGTATTTCTCCTGACTCTCCATTACCGGGGCGGGGGGGGAGCCTTCTATTTTTAATAGCAGTTTCAGTTTCTTTAACAGTAAATTATTTATTCGTGTGCTTTGGTCTAGAGACTCTTTTTCATATTAATTTAGAGTTTTGATACATTTTTTCTCACTAAAGCTATCTAACATTTATTAATGTTTGTTTCCTGACCTGAGATAAAGCTTTCACTACATTTCTCTTTTATTGGCTCCACATATACATTTAATTCTGAAACTCTCAAGAATGGATGTCAACATATTGTGTTAAGGACACAGCCTACGTTTTACATGAGAAAAATGTGTTACTATCTTTGTCCTGATAACTTATTATTTTTTCTAACATTATAAATAATGAGGATGTAGGTAAACTGTGATCCTCAAAATGTCCGGTAAGAACTGGCTCAATCATTATCAAGGGTCACTGAGATACTCTCGGTAAGAGTTTTCCACAGGGCAGACCACTAGCTCTTTGAGTAACTTTAAAAGGGAATATCATTTAAAAGGAAATGGTGAAGGAAGAGAAGAGAGAAGAATATACAAGGATGTGTTATTGTGTGAGGGTGAGCAGGGATGAGGGGAGAGGGGGGGGGATGTGTGCTCGCCCAATGTCAATCTGTCAGGCCCACAGGCTCAGAAAGACAGAAATAAGCCTTGGAATGACGCAGCCTTGGGCTCAGGGCTTGACTTTGCCTCTTGCCATGTGACCTTGTACCAATATATATAAAGAGCAGTTGCTATTATAAAAATGGTTCTGGAGCCCTGGGTAGTTATTGATTCGGAATTCTATGACTGTATGACTATGAGAGTCTCACTACAAAGTGACGAGAATGGCTCTCTTAGGACCGATGGGGAACGGGTCTGCAGAAGTTCTCAGCGCCTGAGGTAGGCGTGGGTGTTCTGGTGGGAGGGGCGGGGCCAGTGGGTGGAAGAAACGAAAACTGGACCAGACAGAGTCCCTTACAACTGCAGACTGATTGAAACCGTTAACCAAACAAAACTAGAAGTCAGGTTAAACAAAAAAAATCCACTCGGCCATCAAGGTCCTTCCCAAACACTGCAATACAAGTTGTACCAAAAAAACCACTAGGCACAAAGAAAAATACTCTCTTTTTGCCCAGATGATCTTCAGTTAGGAAGAAGCTCAGCTGATTAACTAAAGCAGAATAAAAGAAATCAGTGCTCATTACCGCGTTCCCCAAGAACAAGTAAAAGGCTCATAAAAACAGAGTGAAAATATGTTGGAAGTGGTACCCACTTCACCATAAAAGTCATTAAGACATTAGAGAACATGATCAGAAAGACGAGGATGGAGAACATTGCACTGTATCTCTAGAAGAAAAGAGGAGAATGATTAATAGATGGTATCGGGGGATGTTCGTATCGGCAGTCCCACTCTGTGCAGGGTGGGGGCTGGAAAATGAGGGGCAGGACAGCTGCCTTGTGAACATTTCTCCCGATTCTCCATCCTGCTTTCTGGCTTTTGGCGTGCTTCTTCTGTCTCTGTTGGTCTTTAAAACGACAATTTTTTTTTAAGGGGGCAAAATGCATTCACAGCTTAGTCAGACATTACTGGGTATGAGTATGTGACAACGCATTGCTTTATGATGAGCTCTGCTGTTTCTCTTGGACCGGCAGGAGAGGGACCGGCAGGTGTCATCAACAGCCTCTGTCTATACGATGGGCTTGGAAGGGTGACCATCAGCTGTTGGCATTTTCTGTTGTGGACCTAACAGGAAGCCTTGGTCACCAATTCTAAGATGAAGGGGACAGAGGATTTAGGTTGAATAGAAGGATGACTTCACTGATGGCGGCAAGAGGGTAAAAATAACCCACCAGCTCTCCAGGGAAGATGGCGGGTTTCTGTTTCTGGACATGGTATATAAAGAACAGGCTGGGCTGGCAAGGTAACTGGGGGTGGGGTCCTGGGGACACAAAGATGGCCTCAGAGATGGTCTGAACTTTCTAGTTCACTCACACCGATTCTACCTTTAAGACCAACAGTGCTCCAATTCCTTGCTGCTCCGTACACCTTCACTAATTTGACTTGTACTGGATCTGCGCTTAATAAAGGAGACAATAATTTCAGAAGATACTAAATGTAATTACATATCTACAGAGTTGTAATACGGAGTAGAAACAGAAAAGCATTTAAATACCTGCTTAATGAAGACAAAGGCTGGGGAGAGATAGGTTTCTGTAAGGCAATTATTAATAGAAGAGATTAGGTGCATTCTCAGAGTCCTCGATTCAGCCTTTCATGGTGGAGATAATTTGCATACTCGAGTGTCCCATTTGGTAAGACATTCAGGGTGGCAACACTACATTGTTGGTCATGAATAACTGTTTCTGGAGCAATTATTAAAGATGTGCTGGGCCACACCTGACTGTACATTTGTTTTCTCAATGGCCTATTTGTCTTTCTAATGCCTCCCCCTCAGTCTGTGAGACTGGCTTTACCTAGGAGGAAAACAGATGGACTAATAATTACTAAATACTTGTCATCCCCAGAGAAACACAGGGCAATGGAAGACCCGTAATTTTTAAGTGTTTTTTTTAAATTTTATTGACATATTTCAGGTTTATAATAGGATGTGATAGATGTCTTAGATAATATTAAGCACCTCTAATCGACTTTGCATTTTATGCATGTGTATGTTACAAGAGTGACTAAAATCTACTTATTCACCCCCAAAACTTAGTCACCAAAGATCAGTAGTAGAATTTTATCGCTAGCTATCATAGAATACATTAAACCTCCTGACTTCTTCTTCCCAGCTGTTTGCCTCCATCTTTATTTCTTCCCCTTTGTAATCCAGGTTTCTTCTCTATGATTAGGGAGTTTAAACAGGTCTAAGTGTCAAGTTGGGTAATGCATACCTTCAAAAGATAAATTTGCAAGTTTATTACAACTGGTCGTTGAGCCAAGTATTGGGCTTCTGGAGTGTCATGTGGCTCAAAGTCAATGCATGGGCTGTAACCTTATCAGCCCCTCCGTGGCTGTCAATAACAGTAATTCATAGTCTCACAGAAGGATGAAATAAGGGGAGGAACCAAGTGTGGTTACAACTACAGAAGTGTGGTGTGCAGTTCTCTCCTCACCGTTACCCTTTCCACCTCCATCTTCCTCGTGTGGAAAAACAATGCAGTACTTAGAGTGAAAGTATGCAAATGTGTAGCCCTTTTATACCAGCTTATCAAGACACCAGTTCTGCTAGCCAGTGACCATGTAGACAGCTTACTGGACACCACGTGTGCACCCTCTATGGGGACCTGGGAGTCCCGGGGGGAGATCCTCTTGCCAGCCCAGAGAACTGGAGCTATGTCTGCATGCCCAAGAGCGAGCAATCTGCCTGCACCACCTACAGAGCCTCGGTGTCCTGAGGGCCCGGGAGCTCCCTGGTAGCACCTGTTTGGTGCCCACTACCTGGGTCGGACTGAAGCAGGCCCAGCATGGACATTCACCGGGCCTGCCCTGCCATTGTACTCCCTGCTCACTCTCCGCTCCAGCCCTCTGCCACGGTCCTCCATCTGTTTGTCCAGATGGTGTTCTCCAGAAGAGTCAAAAAGTCTAGTGTCCCTAAATCTCTTTGGATTAATTTGGCTCTTTAGAAATCCGAAGCCACACTCTGAAGCATGGGAAGGGTATCCTCCTGATGAACACCTGACGGGAGGTAGACCCTGCACAGACAGCCCTCACCCCGCCCTCTTCTGAGCACAGACGGTCTGCAACAGCTGGCATCACCTGGAACACAGAACCCACCCCACCCCCTTCCAACTGCGGTCAACCACCGCAGCACTCCGCTTTCGTGCTTGTCTGGGTGCATTGTTTACTCAGCCCGATCTAAGAAATCTCACAAGGATAAAATCATTTCGCTTGTAAGAGGGCTGTCACTGAATGGTAGCAAGTTGTCTTTCAGAAATTTTAAATACTACAAGAGAGGAAACTAAACAACGTATCCCATTTATGATGGGAGTGGGGGAGAGACAGAGGCCTGAGTAGCTAAGTAAAAAAAAAAATCATGCAACAGGGAAACTGGTCCATAATTCTAGCCTTTTCCATATCAAGGAGAACAGATATTTTCTCAATAAAATAAACATTGACAGTAGAAAGAATTCAGGGTCCTGAACCTAAGTTAGCTTCTTCAGTGATTCCAGAACTTAAAGTTGTAGAATCAGAATGTCTATTAATTCATAGCACTTGGAACTTGGCTTCTGCTGAGTTCCACCTGTCTTCTCTTCTGGCTTAATACAGGTGCATTTTCCCACCAGGGTTGATGCTCCCCCCCTACCCCCGCCCCCAGTTCTGTCACTGGCTGCTCCCCTGTGTCCTGCCACCCATGCAGAGGATGGCATGGAATAAGGATCAGACCAGAGACTTGTCTGCTCCCAACATCTGGAGAAATGACTGATGAGCCACTCTGGAACTTGAATTAACTTTTCACGAATCACAGTGAAGAGGCAATGGAAAATACATTCCTTCATACACTGTGTTAGCTAAGGAAGACATGTAGGATGCAGTGTTTCTCATTATCACATTATGAGCCTGTTTTACACTGGTATCATATCTAATATCCCAGAGGAAAAGTAAAACCATGAGCCCAGACAATTGGGTTCAAATACTTAAGACTCAGGAGAAATACTCTTCTGGGAAAATGTGTTTCTCTTCACTCCCTTCCCTGCCTCCTACAGACAAAAATTAGAGAATATACATGTGTGCGTGCGTGTGTGTGTGCGTGTGTGCACGCACACACACACACACACACACACACACACACACACACACACACACAGAGTATAGGCAGAATAGTCTAAGCCATGATGGGGATGGATCCTAGGTTAAGCAAGAATTTCTCTGTTCTGCAATCAATGGACACTTTGCCCATTTTAACCACATAATATTCAGCTGTCGTAAATAAGAGCAAACGTTCCCAGAAATGTAACCATAGTGAAATGGCTGCATTATGGTTTTCTGAGATACGTGTCTGAAAATACCTACCGTCCATTCAAAAGCGTTTTCTCACTTACTCAGTCCATGGGAGGAGACGATGTGTGTCACCTGAAACCCGCCTTCTTGTGACTCTCCCCCTTGACAGCTCTGTATCTTTAAACATACTACAACGATCTCAAATGGTGGGCTAGCCGGGAGAGTGCTATACTGATGCAAATTTCTGCAGAATCCATTGCTATGTACGTTTAAGACACAACTTGCTAAGCTGATTTCAAGAGAAAAACTGACCCTGTTTTTGTCTGTAAAATGCTCCCATAGCATCTGTTGGAACTGACGTTGTCTTTCGAACAAGCCTACCATGAAGGTAGTTTTCTTCACCAATAAAGAGAACTGTCTCACACTATCTATTATAGAGGACAGTGACATTAGTTTTACTCCATTAAGACAGTCTTTGATAATTGTGTTCTAAATGATATCCAAATGGTTTTATGGTCCTCGTTTTCCTTTTAATTTACCTCAGTGCTCAAAGCTACCATTGGTCGCCATTTTGCATGCGTTGTCCGCATTGAGAGATGTACAGTGATAGATCAATTTGAAATGTGAGACCAGCCCTGTGGAGACCATGGGTACCATCCAACACGTAAGCAAGGTTGGGCAGGCAGACAGATACGACTGGAAGTTCTATGTGAAAATGGAACACATCTACTCATTCATTCATTCATTCATTCATTCATTCATTCATTCATTCATTCATATATTCATTCAACAACTGCTTTTTTTACTTAACCTCTGTGGAACAGCCACTGTTCAAAATGTTGGGAAACAAACTAGGGGAACGAAATAGAGATCCTTGAACTCACAGACTTGAAATCCTATCCAAAAATGAAGGAAATGCACCAGGTAGTTCTGAAGAATAGAAAACTCTTCACAGGTAGGGAAGAGAGGCTAGCATTTCTTCTTCATTTTCCTGGGAGCAGCTAGGTCTGCTCCAGCCGCAGGAGCCCTGTGTCTCTGTTGCTTCATCCTCAGATCTCTGCCTACCTGGTTTTCAAAAATACCATCTCCAGTGCGATGCCACTTCCTAATGTGGGGCTCTGCCTCTCTTTTCTGTAACTCTTGATCAGACTTTTTTTTTTTTTTTTTTTTGGCACTGAATTCACCACTATTGGTGATTCTTGCATTCATCATCCAATATCCTTCTCACTGAATTGTGTACATTTCTCTCAGTTAGTACCAGCTTCTAGAGGCTTCTTGACTCTTGTACTTCCTACCCCCCACTTACAGCAATGAGAGATGGTTACTTAGGAGCTCATTAAAGTGATTGAGGAATAAATACATTAATTATGCAATGATTCATTCAACTACAAGGTGTCCTTTTCCTTAAACATACCTGGGCACAGTTAATTTTTTCCAGCTTTCTTTTAGAATAGTGGATACAGCTCCAATATTTAGATAGCCAAAATGAATATTCACATACAGCTTCTGGTCTTGGGGAAGTCTTAAATATGCTCTTTCACCTCCACCATCTGTACACTGGATTCTTTACCTGAATTACAACCTATCGAGGTACAAAGAACTCGGGTTCTGGAATCAAAGAGATTTGGGAAATCTGTTTCTAGCTTTGATGTGTATATCTGTGTTACATGGTAAGTTAAACGATATTACTATTTTCAATGAACAGCCATTGGTTCTAAAAAGACAGAGAGTTAGTAAAAAAAAAAAAAAAAATCAGCCCAAATGCTTTGGATTCTAAAGTTTGGCTCTTCATCTACCCTATTTCTCTTGATCTCTCCATTATATATCTCATTTCCCTACCAACTCTAAGTTTCTGAGTCCCGAGGAATGGCTATCTCATTCACCTTCCTGTATCTTCAATGCTGACATGGAGGGAGTACGTAATGATTTCTCACACCGTTTTCTCTTGTGGCAAATGATATTCTATTTATGATAAGGGAAGTACAGCATAGCAGGTCAAGATGAAGCTTATACTTACAGGTCTTTACCAACTACTTCTTAGGTACTAAGTACTCTCCTATAATGCTTGACAAGTATTTGTCCACTTAATTTCCCCAACAATCCTGCAACTGAAGTGCTAGAAGGCCCTGATCAGGACGGGGAGCTCAGAAGATGGGGTACAGCCAGGCTGTGACTGGAAGAGGACTTGAGACAAGGCACTGGGACCCAAGCCCTACTTCTCGACTCCACAGAACTGTGAGTGCGGTGCCTTTGTGTTCCCCGGCCTCTGTGCAGGTACGGGCGGCTCTTGCGATGCCCGGAGAGCCCTGCTCTTTATTCTCATCGTTTCTGTTGTTTTTGCCTTCGTTGCCAGCCTATCACAGCTGCCGAAATATAAAGTCCTCATTATTTTCTACATAATGGCTAGTGAGAACAATCCAACGTGGAATTAGTATCTTCCTCTAAGGATTTATATAGCCATTTAGCATTTTGGAGCTTTTTATTCTGTCCATAAGAATACAGATAATGAGCTACTTCTGAGGAGTAAAATAGCCTGAGCGTTTCATAATGTGGGGAATGTAATTTGAGTTATTAACGTATTACATTGGTTTGGTTTCCAAAACAAAGAGTTAGGGAGAGGCTAGAAATCAGCCCCCATCATCCATTAGGAAAATGACAACAGCTAACACGTTTACCCAAAATCTTCTAACCAAAAACTGTGGAGGTGGTTGACATAGGTTTTTCTTTTCCAGGAGAAATAAAGCCATAAGAAATAACCTGTTCCAGAAAATACAGATTTTCTTCAGTGTGCTGTGGCATCTCGCTCAATGATCTGGCAGGCACAGGGAGCTTTCTAGTTGCCTGAAAGTCAGAGATGTAGAAATGCTTGGGACGCCTTGTTTTCCCTTCCAGGATCCTAACTGATTCTTAAGCTAGGATTGAGAATCTGAGAGGGAGAAAGATGTTTGTACATCCTTCAACTAAAACTACAGGACATTTGGATAAATGTGTGCTAAGTTTCACGTGAATTAGGGGAATTCTTCACTCTATGGTCACAGGGAAGAGTGTGACTTCCTGGGGTCACGACATGAACCCCTGGCTGAGGGGTGGAGGTGCTGTGATTCTGACCCCACTGCTGTGGACCTGAATGTGAATTAATTGTCAATACTGGTCACACAAGGATGACTCTAGGTCCCAGAAGAACACTACCGGCAGCGGGGGGGGGGGGGGGGGGGCGGGGTGTAAAAAAGAGGCCAGAGCCACTCGGGGGGAGGGGGACTGCAGGAATCTGGGGGTTCACCCTGCGCTACGGCATTGACCTTCTCTGTGAGGGTAGCTACAACCCTCGGGAGGGAACTCGAAGGGGTCTCAAAGGATTTCTAAGTGCATTGATTTTTAATCAGAATAATATTGCCTGGAAATGGCAGGACAGAAAGATGTTTCAGAACTGAGCGGCGGCTCTGCAGAGCGAAGCCTTCTCCAGCCCTGGGCCAAGGTTTTCCCACGCAGGTGAGCAAGGGGAAGCGACGGCGAGGGAGAAGGCTCGCTCACTCTGGACACGAGAAATAATGTCCTTAATAAAATCGCTTCTGTTCTGCCTGACAAAAGACAGCCACTCGATTATCTGTATGAAAATGAATTCAAACCAAGGAGGACACTCAAGTTACAAATTGACACGTGAATGTTTAATAGACTATATTTCCGTGTGGCACGACTCCTGGCTTATCCCGCAGTAATACTTCTGCGTTGAGAAAGAAGATGGAATGAATAAAATCCGGACTGTCTAAACTCATTCTGGGCAAACATTATCCTTTGCCATTTTTCCAGTGACACAAACAGACAAAGCGGGAGGTGGTTGGACTGCCTTCCACTTCCTACTGAACCCTTCTTGAGGAGTATGAACTTTGAATCAGAGTGCTATGTCTGCGATCTAATGTCACAGACGGAGGTGCGCACAAGGCTTGCTGTCTTCCTCCCCATCTGCAACACAACAACACAAACAGCGACATTCAGACGGGCCAGCTACTGCTTCGAGGAAGAAGCTACCCTTTCCAGAACTACATCTGCCCAGCCATTCAGTAGGCAACAGAGACTACAAAAGAACAAGTGTAAAATTAGAATTTGGGTCACAAATAGCTTTGTCTGTGTCTCATAAAATATTGCAAGTCAATTTTAAGCAACATGCCTGCATTTTGCAACATTTTTCACCATATATTGAAGTCATAAACCCTGTTCTATATTGCGTGAGGAGACACACTGATGTGCCCTATCATAGCGGAGGAATGAATGGGAGCAAGGTTTCGTGAGCGTGGAAACTAGGTTTGCATATATCCGTTGTCGGAGAAATCAGACCACAAAGTAGTATACATAATGTTAGTATCTTTTCAACAAAAACTTATATACATAACATATCAAATTATATGTATATACGTGTATATATATGATTTTAAGAGAAAATTAGTTGTAAGAATATAGGGCAAGCACCGATTGGGAGAAGATCTTTACTAGCCATACAACGGACAAGGGTCTCATATCTAAAATATACTTGGAACTCAAAAAATTAAACCACCCAACAACAAATCCTCAAAGAAACAACTGCCCAATAAATAAGTGGGCGAAAGACTTAAAGAGAAACTTCTCTGAAGAGGAAAGAAGGATGGCCAATAGACACATGAAGAAATGTTCAACATCCCTAGCCATAAAAGAAATGCAAATCAAAACAACATTGAGATATCACCTCACTCCAGTTAGAACAGCAAAAATCAAGAACTCTAACAACAACAGATGCTGGAGGGGATGTGGACAGAAAGGAACCTTACTTCATTGTTGGTGGGAATGTAAACTTGTTCAACCACTTTGGAAAGCAGGATGGAGGTTCCTCAAAAGACTTCACATAGATCTCCCCTATGATCCAGCAATCCCACTTTGGGGCATTTACCCAAATGTATACAAACAAGACCACACTAAAGCTACCAGCACAACTATGTTTATTGCAGCATTATTTACCATAGCTAAGATATGGAACCAACCCAGAAGCCCCTCAGTAGATGAATGGATCAAGAAAATGTGGTATATATACACAATGGAATTCTATGCCTCCATCAGAAAGAATGACATTTCCCCATTTGTTAGGAAATGGAAAGGCTTGGAAAAAATTATATTAAGTGAAGTAAGCCAGGCCCAAAGAAACATAGGTCCCATGGTTTCCCTTATTTGCAATATCTAGTATAGGTATGAGTCAAGCGGAAAAGGTCAGATAATGTGATGTTAGGAAAACGAACCCTTAAATATGTATTTTAATGTTTTCGTTTCTTTCATGCATGTGTTTCTAACGCATTTATAAGATTATTTCTTTGTTGCTTTGTATGTCCCTCCCCCACAGTGTAACCCCCGCTTTCACTATATTTGATGTCAGTATAACATGTGGAGGAGATGGGGACAAACAAGTCGTTTAAGGATTCAGGTGGACCTGTTGCAACAAGGAGAATTACAAAATGTCATGTCAAAGCAAGCTTTACAATGTCGGTGTGGGGGGGAGGGGGGTATGATTGGGTGGGGGGGGGAGGGGGGAGGCTGGGAAGGGAGGTGAAGGGTAAACAAAGGAGGAGGCTGCAATGCTTGGTAAGAAATGTATGCATTATCCTGCCAATGTAATTGTAACCCCTCTGTACAGTATGTTCTCAAATAAAATAAAATTTAAATTAAAAAAAAAAAGAATATAGGGCAAGGCATGAGCAATAGTTATCTCTAGATGGCAAGATGGGAGATAATTTTCTTAACTTTATCATTTCAATCGTCAAGCAGAAAGAGGTATCATCTGATGTGTTATTTTATTTGTGTTGGTTGGATAGTTTGTAAGAGGACAATGTGCTTATAATGCTAATAAATTGGCATAAATAATATACTGCCTGGTACTTTAGTATGGTCTTGTTTGCGATCATTTGGGTAAATGCCCCAAAGTGGGACTGCTGGGTCATAGGGGAGCTCTATGTAGAGTCTTTTGAGGAACCTTCATACAACAATGCAGTAGGGTTCCCTTCTGTCCACATCCCTTCCAGCATCTGTTGTTATTAGAGTTCTTGATTCTAGACATTCTAACTGGGGTGAGGTGGTATTCAATGTTGTTTTGATTGGCATTCCTTTTATGGCTAGAGAGGTTGAGCATTTCTTCATGTGTCTATTGGCCATCCTTCTTTCCTCTTCAGAGAAGTTTCTCTTTAAGTCTTTAGCCCACTTATTTATCGGGCAGTTGTTTCTTTGAGGATTAGTTATTGCAGCATTATTTACCATAGCTAAGATATGGAACCAACCCAGATGCTCCTCAGTAGATGAATGGATCAAGGAAATGTGGTATATATACACAGTGGAATTCTATGCCTCCATCAGAAAGAATGACATTGCCCCATTTGTTAGGAAATGGAAAGGCTTGGAAAAAATTATATTAAGTGAAGTAAGCCAAGCCCAAAGAAACAAAGGTCCCATGGTTTCCCATATTTGCAATAACTAGTATATGTCTGAGTCAAACAGAAACTGTCAGACAAGTTGATGTTAGGTGAAATGAACCCCAAGATAAGGATTCAAATGTTTTTTTCTTTCTTGCGATTGTTTCCAACATATTTATAAGATGATTTCTGTGTTGCTTTGTATGTCCCTCCCTCACAGTACAAACCCTGTTTTCACTGTATTTGATGTTGATATAATTTGTGGAGGGAAAGGAAAAAAAAAACAAATCGTTTAAATACGTTTACAGGTGGGCCCATTGCAACAATGATATGTACAAGACATTATGTCAAAAAACGAACTTTACAACTTTGGCAGGGTGGGGGGTATAGGGGTGTGGGGAGGTGGTGGTAGGGGGGTGTGGAGGTGGGGGGGTGGAGAAAGGAAGGGATGGTATGGGGAAACAAAGGAGGAGGCAATAATGCTTGATAAGAAATGTACTCATTATCTTGCCCATGTATTGTAACCCCTCTGTATGGTATTTTCACACACACAAAAAAACCCACTGAGAACTAGAGATAAATATTATCACAAAGAATAATAGACATTATATCCATTAAAAATGTTCCCAGTCAATAATAATAATAATAATAATAATAATAATAATAATAATATACTGCCTGATTTACATTTAGATCCCAATTCTAATAAAACATATATTGTTGCATTCACAAAAATGAGTATCACCAATAATTCAGGTTGACTGCTCTTTTTTGTTATTTTCTGGTCCTGGGTCTTGAACTCTGGCTGGGCTCTGTCCCTGAGCCTCTTTATGTTCAAGGCTAGTGCTCTGACAGCTTTTTCTGAGTAGTTTATTAGAGATAAGAGTTTCATGGACTTTTCTGCCTGGGCTGGCTCTGAACCACGATCCTCAGATCTCAGCCTCCTGCGTAGCTAGGATTCCAGGAGTGAGCCACCAGCACTCAGCCTGATTGCTCTTTTGTATAGCTCTGTAAGTATCATTCCTGCTTTCTTGAATCAGAAGATTTTTTTTCAAAGAAATCAGTTTAATTGCCCAAACATTAAATCTGTTAAATATTGACACACCACACATTACCAAAACCACCCAGTTAAAGGGCTTTTGAGAGTTGGAATAATCACTGAGAAAAGATTTACGTGAGTAATTAGATGAACCACTAGTTTTTCAGACTGGATGCCAGTCTCCTCTTTCTCTGTCTAGAATCTAATAAATGGGACATGGGAAGGAAATAATAACTGGAATTACACTTGTGTAAGACTCTCTACGTGGCCATTTCAACACAAGTTCAACTTGTTTTTGCTGCACTTGCGGATTCAGAGTTCTGTATTTCCATGTCATTTTTCCTTGAAGTCTTCCTGCTTGGGTCCATGTTATTTGAGAATATGATCTAACTTATCTGTATGAAATATCCGCTTCATAAAATGCCGGGAGTTCTTCTGCCTTGCCAACTGAAAATCTTTTCCTGTCACTTCTGTGGCTGGGTTATGAAAGCATTCGTGCCCAAGTTTAGCCAAAGCTCCTGATGGAAATCTCTTAGGGAGTGAGTAAAGTACCAGAGATGGGTGAACTTATTATGAAAATGGGATGACTGAGCTATCTACTACGGCCAAGGGTGCCGGTGAACGTGAAGGTTTCAATGTTTGTTTCCTTCTCGTTCACGACTGGACACATCACCAGTGGGATGATGGTAGGGATGAGGCATTTCAGGCGGTGATTGGATTGTCAGGTGGAGCCCTCAGGAACAGGATTAGGATTAACAGGATTCTGTTTTTCCAGGTGAGGACTGAGGGGGCTCTTCCCTGAGTAAGCCACAGCTCCTCTTTGCCCGGGATTCCCTAGCCTTCAAAACTATGACAAGGGGCTGGGGAGGTGGCTCAGTGGTAGAGCACTTGCCTTGCATGCATGAGGCCCTGGGTTCGATTCCTCAGTACTACATAAGCAAAAAGAAAAAAAGCTGAAGTGGAACTGTGGCTCAAGTGGTAGAGCGCTAGCCTTGAGCTGAAGAGCAGAGGGACAGCGCCCAGGCCCAGAGTTCAGGTCCCATGACCGACAAAAAAAAACCAAAAAAAAAAACAAAAAACCACGACAAATGTTCTTTAGAAGCAATGCACTTTGTGGATACTATTTCTGCTAGAAAAGCTAGGATGGAATAAAACAATTGAGCCCTATGTTGAGAATATCGATATGGGGCTGGGAAGGTGGCTCAGTGGTAGAGCGCTTGCCTTGCATGCATGAGGCCCTGGGTTCCATTCCTCAGCACCACATAAGCAAAAAGAAAAAAGCCGGAAGTGGTGCTGTGGCTCAAGTGGTAGAGCGCTAGCCTTGAGCTGAAGAGCAGAGGGACAGTGCCCAGGCCCAGAGTTCAGGCCCCATGACCGCCCCCCCCCCCAAAAAAAAGAGTATCGATATGGTTCGAGTCTAAAACAAAACCTTATTCAAACCTGCTCCTGAATCTGCCATAGGCAGTTCGGCGGCCTCAGCCCGGGGTCCTGGCTGCCGCTCGAGGAGTCCTCAGGGCTTTCTGGCTGGAGCACGTTTCATGTTGCTGCCTTATTAGTGACGCACTCGCCACAGAGTGGAGAGGCAGCCTTTCCAGTGTGAGGAAAATGAGCACAGCAAGCACCCACTGCCCCTCCCTTCGGAGTCTCATAGACAAAACTTAGATGTTAGCAGCCTCAGCCCAGGACTTTCTTTCCTGTCGACATAATTCGCCTTCCCACTGAAAATAACAACTTGATAGTTTCTCCCCGACATGCCCCAATGGCTAGCATTAGTACGCTGCACTTGAAGGCGCTCATGAAGAATGAATGGGATACCGTGCTACCCTGATGTTGGCATGACGACCAAGATGGCTGCGGGTTGGGGAACAGGGCAGCTCGGGGCACTGGCCACGGACAACTCCCACCCCAGCGGGGCAGAGCAGGAAGACGCCAAGCGAGGATTCAATGCGCTGCTCAGAACGGCGCACATGTGAAAACTTATAGTTGGTTCCCAGTCTACTTGATGTTTTTCAGACCACAGCTGACCTGACCTAGGGCAACTAAAACCAAAGAAAGCGAAATTGCCAACAGTGAGGCTGATACTGAAGTGAATGAATACCAAGTTCAAATGTTCCCTCAACAAATAATGATATTCACATGAGCACATCGCCACTATCGCCGTCACGGTATTCATGTAACGCAGACTGGATCAGAGGCAAACTAAAACGCTGAAGTTGAGAAGTTGTAACGCAGAAAAAGTCCTTGACACTGGGAGATTACCAGGATGAGATACAGAACCATTTTCCTCATCCATGTCCGGGAAGCCATTTAGTGTTTTTAGTTTAAAATAAAATTTTAAAAAAGATGCTGCCTTATTAAAAAAAAATATATCCCCACCCAGCGAGCATCACATCATGATCTTTGCACAGGGAGCATGCTGGGAGGGTACAGACTCACCATTAATACATGAGGCGGCTCCTGGGTTCACTGGCCAGGCAGACTGCTCCTGAGAGGGAGCTCCCTGGCGCCGGAGGGCAGTGACCAGTTGGGCTGCTCAGGAGCAACTTGGAAAGCGGGGCATCCGCCACATTCCCACAGTCACGTGAGATCCCTATGTTCTTTCCACGCTAGAGAAAAATCCTGTGTCTGGGTTCTTTCTAGGTTTTGTACCCCCATTCCTTTCAGAAAGCAGCGACAGGATCAGCCGCTGGACGATAAGTCAGGAGAGACTTTGCCTAGGCCCTGGCTGAGGCTCTGGGTACCTGGAGCTCTCTACCCTGGCTGGCCAGGAGCCCACGCCCATGTCCAGCGTGTGTGTGTGTGTGTGTGTGTGTGTGTGTGTGTGTGTGTGTGTGTGTGTGTGTGTGTGTGTGTGTGTGTGTGTGTGTGTGTGTGTGTGTGTGTGTGTGTGTGTGTGTGTGTGTGTGTGTGTGTGTGTGTGTGTGCGCGCGCGCTGTCAGGCCCCCCTCCCACCCGGGGGCCGTCAGCTCCTGGGGCGGGTGAGTTATAACTACGTTATAACTACATACCTGAGGCCGTACAGGACCGTGCCGTCCGGGTGCAGGCGGATCATGCGGTTCTTCACCGTCACGCCGTGGACAAATGACTTCTTGTCGTTCAGGAAGTAGGTGTCGGGCACCCACAGCTGGTCTGCCACTCTGTTGTCCAAGGTCAAGTTCAAGGGTATCACGTTGTAGGACAGCCGCTTGTCCCTCCAGGCTTGCTGGAAGTACATGGTCAAGGTGTAATCCTGTGGACGAGAGGAGAGGGACCGTTATTCACACCGCAGGAGACTCGGGACACAGAATCACTCCAATAGTAGAGTGCGTGCGTGTGTGTGTGTGTGTGTGTGTGTGTGTGTGTGTGTGTGTGTGGTGTCCACATGCTAAGAACATACATGATCTGCATATCTATTTATCACATGTGCGTGCTTCCTAAGTACTAACTTTCCATGATTCTAGACATAAATAGTTTGTCCATATTACAGATGTATTTCCCAAGTAGAAAAAAGTCAAGGAATAAATGCTTAATAATTAACTGTATCTCCTAGAGCACATGCACGCGTGCACACACACATGCACACATATACACAGAGTTATTGGAGCACACATTATTTCACATGAAACTTGAAGTTCAATCGTTTTGTGCGGGTTCTTCTGTGTACTGAAAGGAGGAGCTAGCCAGTGAATCTAAGATTGTAGGCATTCATTCATTCCACAAGTGTTCAATTTGTGCCTAGTATGTGACAGGCACTGAGGAGGGTCTGAGATCCAGTGGGGAAGCAGACAGACCATTGCCTGCCCTCAGTGAATTTATACTCCAGGCACCCATAAATGAACAGAATAATATCGAACAACACTGCATTCCATGAAGCAAGGAGAGGTGAGAAATGTAACGTTGGAGATAAGCCTCTCTAAGGAGGTTAAAGTGTGCGGAAACCAGATCAGTGTCTCTTAGGAGCACATCCCCCGCTCCAGGAGGGTATACAAAGGCCCAGGGGTCAGTGGGGTCTTGGCATGTTTGAGGATGTGTTCCTTAGAAGGCAGTGATTCACAGAAGGAGGTAATGGGGCAGTGAGAATATGGAGAGAATTAGCCTCCTGAACTTCACACTTCATGGAAGAATGGAAACCTAAAATAACTGCTTGGAAAGTGGTTAGTTTATTTGCTGCAATTGCCAGAGTCTGCAAACGGGAGCGTGTCCATCAGCGTAGCCACGGTGGGCTTCCCAGCAGAGGTGGCATCTCTTCGAGCTCAGACAGCTTCCCAGCGATCTGAATTGCGTGGACGTAGTCAACGCCTCCTGAGGCCGCAGACCGGGAGGCCCGAGGCAGTGCGTGTCTGTGACATGCGCACCGGCCTCCACCCCTCACCTCTGCCATCACTCAGCTCTGCTTCCAGGCTGTGCTTCGCGTTGGTTAATTACACAGAGATTCCCATACACACCTGACCTCCTGAGAAAACGATGATGAGATCTGAGTGTGTAACTCAAACGCGACTTACAAACTACAAAAGCTGCGGGTTATGAGTAAAGGAGTTACGCATCAATTATGATCTAGTTTATCCACGAGAGGCCTGTGGGCATAATGTCACCGTGTCTCACCTTTATTGAAGGGACTAAGTGAAGAGCCAAATCTTCATTTGCAAAAAGTTAATTCTACTTCTAATTTAAAATCCTTCCACAATGGCCTAATCGATGGATCAGAGAAAACAACAGAAGAAATGAGCACCACGAGTCAACCATTTCCCTGACACGGAGTTCTGAGATTTCTCCAATTGAGATGTCTCTACCGTCATTTAGCGAGGTTGTTTCAAAACATGACTGGAAGGTATTTCCTGCTTCACTGAACAGTTTTCACAAGAAATCCATAATCACTCACAAAAGATACTGAAAGATTTCCGAATCTATACATTCTGATTTCATTCCAAAGTCAATGTGGGACCTTTTCAATTTACATCAAACTTAAGAGTCTCATAATGTCTTTATAAATTAATATGCGGTAAGTGTGAGTGGAATTCCCCCCTGGGTAACTTTGGACAGAGTTCTGGACTGCTTTTCCACATTTTGCTCTAGTAAAGAATCTATAGGAAGGTCTCTAAGACAGTATTTTGATTTGAAAAATAAAAAATAACCCACCTAGAAGAGTCAGGATTTTTCTAATCAAAGAAAGGATCCTATTTTTTGCTTATGTCTCTGTTACAAATAACCTAAGAACAGGGTTTAAGAAATCAGGCAGTTGGGCTGGGAAGGTGGCTCAGTGGTAGAGCGCTTGCCTTGCATGCCTGAGGCCCTGGGTTCGATTCCTCAGCACCACACAAGCAAAAAGAAAAAAGCCGGAAGTGGTGCTGTGTGGCTCAAGTGGTAGAGTGCTAGCCTTGAGCTGAAGAGCTGAGGCACAGTGCCCAGGCCCAGAGTTCAGACCCCACAACCGGATCCCCCCCCCAAAAAAAAGAAATCAGGCAGTTCATATGGTAAGAAAATGAAGTTATTGATTTTTTTTAATTCATGGGGATCAAAAGGAAAATTTCATCATTATTCCTATTAAAGGTTTCGGATTCACTCCCTTAGGATTTAGGACAGACGACACTGGAAAGAGCTGGAGTTTATCCATCAGCCGAGATGAGTTTGGGCACTCGAAATTACATTCTCTTCTGGGCTAACACGTGGTGATGTTGCGAGACCCTGTGTTACAGGCGACTCCTGGTAGCTGTCACCATGGGGCCGCTGTGACATGCTCCTGGACAGACTCCGCTGGCTCTACAAACTGTCACATCAATGTTCATTATGTCTATTTTTAAATCTGCCGTCACGACACTGCAGAGGAACGAAGAGGATCCTGAATCCGAGCGTTACATGACAAGAAAAGGTGGTCCATGTCCCACTATGTGCCTCAGATGGAGCCTTGGAACGTTCACCTTGACAGTGAACCCTTCCCAAGCGTCTCACAGTGGGTGAATTCACACCAGAAAATCCCAAATAAATCACTCTGAGTATCCCACAATGCAGGTCGCACCAGGCCAGAAGGATTAATCGCAATTAAAGCCAATTGATTCTTAATACTGAGCAAGTCAATCCCCTATAGATTATGTCTCCTACTAATTGCAACTGAAAAATCCTAGAAGGTATATGTACAATCTCCTACTTTAAGACTAGCAGAGTAAATAGCATATAGATCAGGGGAGAGGCAAAAGACCACCATTTGTTTTATTTTTGTTTATCCTCTTAAAGGAATTCTAGTACACACACACACACACACACACACACACACACACACACACACACAGAAGATTATATAACTAGTGGGAGATATATATCATATTTTATTTTTGTTTTTTCTGGTCCTGGGGCCTGAGCTCTGGACCTGGGTGCTGTCCCTCAGCTCTTCAGCTCAAGGCTAGTGCTCTACCACTTGAGCCACAGTACCACTTCCGGCTTTTTCTGCTTCTGTGGTGCTGAGGAATCAAACCTAGGGCCTCATGCATGTGAGGCAAGCACTCTACCACTGAGCTACCTTCCCAGCCCCTACCCCATGTCTTTGATTCAAAAGATGACTATAAAGATGGCTGACTGCAATGCACACTTACTCTTTGTGCTTGTTTGGCGGATAAGTGTCTTTCCTGTTCTACTTTTCACTATTTTTAATTTTAATTTTCAGTAGTATAAATTAATTATGCAAAGGGGTATCACTGTGATATTTATACCATGCATGTAGTAAATCTGGTCCCTATCTGTACTCTATAATCCTTCTTGCTTTTACTTATTTCTTTGTATTTATTTATTTATATTATTGCTCAGATAAACTGTGAACTTAGCCAAGGTGCCCAACAATTACTAAATAAGACAGCTATTACAAATATGTCTATCTCCTGTATAATTTTATATAATATATGTGCATGGCTTAATGTAACATGCATCCTATGTAATATAGAGAGGGTCACAGAACAGATAGGTCTGATTTTGCATAACATAAATATGTATATGCCGTGGACTATTATTTGGCCATCAAGGAAAATGAAATTATGCTACGCTCGCTTGTGATGTGAGGAACTTACCCAGTCTTAAGTGGCTACTTCATCTTTTTTTTCCCTTCCACCCTGAGCAGTGATTTTATAAGGAGAGTGGGAGAGTCTGAGCAGCCTGGCAGAGACACGAGGGGCCGGCCATGCATTTCAGACCCTGCCGCGGCCGCGCTGCGAGGGCTGACTCACGCTCTCTGAAGCTGCAGCCCGAGGAGATCTGACAGAACTAAAAGGAACGGGCATTTTAAAGTGAGTGCGTGTTGCTGTTTTCTTCCTTTTGACAAGCTTGTACAAGCTGAGAAGAAGGCCAATTTCCAGAGCGAGGTGGGAGAGAGAAAATGCCAGGCCCTGCTTCCAAGAGAATGCCTGATGGGCCGAGAGGCCGGGTGGACGCACGTGACCGCGGGGAGGGCAGGGCCCGCTCTGCACGCGGACGGCCACGCTGCACTGAGCACAGGGCGTCAGCGTTCCTGAGCCCCCGGGCTGCGGTGGTGCCCCGCTCCTCTGTGTGTGTCGTCACCACACCTCGCCTTCTGCAAGCTCTCGGTCAACACCCCGGGACCCTCGCGGCCGGACAGCACAGCTCCTATGCATCTAACAAGATTGCCAGCAGCCATCTCCAATCACTATCAAAAATCTGAATAGTATGGGGAAAATGTGACAAAAGGAACAACATGTCACACAGGGATGGAAGGGAGGGCCTTGACCACAGAGCGGGGCCCGCGCCTCTTTTGTTTTGAGAAAGGGTCTCGTTGCTACCTTTGCCACGCTGTCTCAGACTTGCAATCACCCTGCCTCCACCTCCCGAGACGCCGGGATTGCAGCTGTGAAGCATCATGCCCGGCTTCGATGAACTTTAAGAAGCTCCAAATAGCACAGGATCCTCGAGCTCACTGGACCTTTCTCTCGGATAGCAAGGGTTTGGCAATGATAGTGAGCTAAACCATCAAATATTCCTTACTATCCTAGCTATTGTTTTTCTCCTGGTACTTCTCCATCACTTTATATTTTGGTACTCAGGTACTTCTTAAGGGTATTTTGGTCAGCTGATTACAAAATATATGTACTAGGAAGCAGATATCAATAAAAGTGCGACTGGATAGCTCTCGGCCACTAGTACATTTTAAACAGTACCTCTGCTACCCATTAAGAAGAGACATCGGAGTTTTGATGATGGTGAAGGTGATCATGATTGTCACTGTAACATATTAAAAAGGAAATCCCAGGAAAATAATTGTTGACTAAACAATAGGGCCATCAATTCCAGTTTTAATCAGCAGTGAATCTGTATTTCATTCTAGTCTAACAGATACATTTGAGAAAAATATGAAACACACGTAAATCATCAATAACCTAAATAAAACCAGAACCTTTAAGAAAACATATGGCTTTCCCTCATATATCAAGTATTATGTGTTACAAACCACAGGACGGAGTTTCAAGGGCAATAATTTGTTCATAAGTCTATTTTCCTTGAAAACATAGACTAATGGCATTAGATAAAAGGAATTGCATATTATATATCTCCATATACAGAAGACTATGGGTACATTCTTTTTTTTTTTTTTTTTTGTCGGTTGTGGGGCCTGAACTCTGGGCCTGGGCGCTATCCCTTAGCTCTTCAACTCAAGGCGAGTGCTCTACCACTTGAGCCACAGCGCCACTTCCGGCTTTTTCTGCTTTTGTGGTGCTGAGGAATCAAACCCAGGGCCTCATGCAAGCGAGGCAAGCACTCTACCACTGAGCCACCTTCCCAGCCCCTGAATACATTCTTTTTTTTTCCATCCTCCCCCCTCCCACCAAAGTTGTAAAGTTTATTTTTCGACATAACGACTTGTACATCTCATTGTTGCAATGGGTCCACCTGTATCCCTATTTAAACGATTTTTTCCCCTTGAATACATTCTTTTTATGAGAGATTCTGATACAGAATGCTTATCATTTCCCTTTCAATACTGTCTCCTTTACTAATGTACTTACTTCCATAATGAAAATGCTATGGAACTGTTCGCAATAGCTAGGATATGGAAACAACCTAGATGCCCCACCACAGATGAATGGATCCAAAAATTGTGGTATCTATACACAATGGAATATTATGCAGCCATTAGAAATGACAAAATAATGGCATTTGCAAGGAAATGGATGGAGCTAGAAGGAATCATGTTGAGCGAGATAAGCCAAGAGAAAAGAGACAAACGGTACATGGTCTCCCTGATAAGTGGATGCTAAATCCAAAATGTTAGGCGATACGACAAAATTAACAGGACTTAAGAAACAAAGAACTCCCACTCATCTGGTCGAACCACTACTAAATATCCCCATGCTGCTGATCACATGTATGGTGTATATGTGTACACCGTTATATGTTATAGACTGTGATAGACAATTTGCTCCAGGAAAGTTAGAATGAACTTGTGACTAAATGAACATCATTATTCCACAATACTGTGAAATTCCGGAAATTATGTAATCACTTAATCACAATTTAAAAAAAAAAAGAACCTCGGGGAAAGTAGGGAGGGAAGGGATGGTAGGGGGAAAACAATGGAGGGGGTAACAATGTTCAAGAGGAAGTGTACTCATTACCTTGCTCATGTAACTGTAACCCTCTGTATAGTATCTTTACAATAAAAAATTTTTTTAAAAAAAGAAAAAAAAAGAAAATGCTATGGGATATACCAGGGTGCCTTGCTGAAGAAAGGTGTTCTTAATATTGAAATAAATGCCTGACTTTCCCAGGTGAACTTTAAATGCTGATTTAAAACCAATTTCCATATATGACACCGATAACGCTCAGTACTGTTTTCAGAACCATGTTGTCTACACAGAAGACTATCTAGCCTCACCAAAAGCAAAAAGCATGCTAATCAAGTGTCGTTGATTTCATCCAAATCTGGTATTAACCATGATTAGCTGTAATCCATGCGAGAGAAATTAATCAAATATGGTTAAGACTCTTATCAAACTTCACGCGCATTGGATCTGATGGATTTCGAGGGGAGAACTGTTGCGGTGAAAATGCATTGTCACACGGGAATGAGTCAGCCCATTGTGGACATTCAGCTCCGCTGGGCTCCTCTGGCCCATATACCTGAATCACCCCCAGGAAATCTGTTCTCAGAGCGGTCCTTACTCCAGTGCTCTCAAATTACCCCCAGCCTTGAGGAGCGATCACATTTCAGCAAACGCCACCTCAGAGAGTTCTTCCCATTTCTATGGGAAACACAAACATGGAAAGACCTGTTGGTTCTTATTCCCATGTTAGCCTATAAGCTACGCCAAGGCAAGGCTCCTGGGTGCTCTCGTTACTGATGCAATCCCAGGACAAATACAGGGACCTGTGAGTGTGATTTCTCCAACCATAATTCTAAAATGAGCATATGAAAGGGTTAAATGATTAAAATCATTAAAACACTGGGGAGGCGGGGAGAAAATACAAGCCAAGGACCCCGCTCCTTATGGAGCCTGTGTTAGAATAAAGGGGAGGAAATTAATTACATTAAGATAAACATTAACTCTCACAAGTGTTACAATCCTGGATTTAGAATAGGGGCTAGGGAAATTGTTGAGGAAATTTTAGATTGCTTTAAGCACAAATACAGTTGCAATAGAAAGATAGAAAGGTTTGTTCGTGTAAAGCACAGTATCAAAAGGCATATTTTTAGCTTTGACTACTAAAAAAAATACCTAGGAGAAAATGTGGGAAAATGTTCAATGTGATAGGATTATTATGAATTTATTCTCTTTCTCTGACTTGAATCACTAATCAGACACATTCAGACCAAAGACCCTTTCCTTTGCTTTCTCTTGAAGTCCTTGAGTCTCTTCTGTACCTCCATTGATAGTGACTTTCTCAAGTGACACATCAATTAGGATTTTTAAGTCAAAAATTCACATGAGATCTGCCCGTGGATAAAAGTCACAGAGAGGGGCTGGGAAGGTGGCTCAGTGGTAGAGCACTTGACTTGCATGCTCGAGGCCCTGGGTTCGATTCCTCAGCACCACATAAGCAAAAAGAAAAAAGCCGGAAGTGGCGCTGTGGCTCAAGTGGTAGAGCGCTAGCCTTGAGCTGAAGAGCTGAGGGACAGTGCCCAGGCCCAGAGTTCAGGCCCCACGACCGGACAAAAAAAAAAAAAAAAAAGTCACAGAGATCAATATTTCTTACAACCCTGACCATCCAACAATACAATGCCAGCTTTGCCAGGTAGAGATTTGTTTCTGGAAGTATCCAAGCAGAATTTGGGTTACCATCTGTCAGGGACTGAGGAGAAGAAAAAAAATCTTTGATTAGTGATTCAAGTCAGAGAAAGAGAATAAATTCATAATAATCCTATCACATTGAACATTTTCCCACATTTTCTCCTAGGTATTTTTTTTAGTAGTCAAAGCTAAAAATATGCCTTTTGATACTGTGCTTTACACGAACAAACCTTTCTATCTTTCTATTGCAACTGGTTCAGCTACTGGTTCAGTTCTTCATTTATTTTTTTCCATAAATAGATTCCAAGTTGACGATCACAAGTACTTTGCAAACACCCTGAGATTAAAACCACATCAGCATAAAGTCATCTTTAAAGACAGATTTCTCTCTCTCTTTCTCTCTCTCTCTTTCTCTCTCTCTCTGTGTCAGTTGTGAGGCTTTAACTCTGGCCTCAGCTCTTCAGCTCAAGGAGAGCGCTCTACCACTTGAGCCACAGCGCCACTTCCGGTTTTCTGGTGGTTAACTGGAGATAGTCTCTTGGACTTTCTTGCCCAGGCTGGCTTTGAACCACAATCCTCAGATCTCAACCTCCTGAGTAGCTAGGATTACGGGCAAGAGTCACTGTGGTGGGCAGAGAGATTTCTCTCTGGGGGATTCCACACGCATTTACAAGGAGATTTACAGGAAGATCCTCATTGTCTTCATTCCCTCTTTCAGGAGATCTCCTTTCCTAACCTGCTTTCCCACCCAGCTCCAGCCCCCCAACACTCCATTCTGGGTGACTGCAGCATTTCTCCACTGAGAAATGGCCCATGTTTCCAGAACAACAAAGGGATGCATATTAGGGTTGCAAAGGAGGCCCACTGTGGAGAGGGCCCCACCGGAATCCATCTTGGCCTGGGAATTCCTCTTCCCACATCCATTTCCTCCTGAAGGGAGCTGAAAATGAGGCTGTTTGTTCAGCTGGTCCTGCAGATGCCAGGCCACGGGAAATGTGGCAGGGGGTTCACTTCTCCACCTGACAGCCCTGACTGCATGGCTCACCCAGCTTTTACAGTGGTCTGCTCATCTTTTGGGGGAACGCCTCCATGGGAACAGGAAGGAGGCTGGCCTTTGCCTGGGGTCTTCCACCACTTCCGGAAGCTCTGCTGAGACCTCGTCTGATCAAACCCTCCTGTGATAGGGTGTCAGGCTCCTCATGCACGGAGCGTGCGAGGCGATGGTTAAGAGACACAACAGGAGTCGGTGGGCCTGCACATTCCAAGGCCAGCGCAACCACGTGTGAAAATTCAGAGCAGAAAAGACAGTGTGCGTGTCCTGTGCCCGCACCGCACGGCTGGGAGCAGGCCAGGCTGGCGTCTTCCTGGCAGACATCTTGGGGACAGTACCCAAGCCGAAAGGAAAGGCCCAGTCCATCCCAGTTCCGTGCCATTTACGCTGCCTGCCCCAACAGCCCACAGCCTGGAGGAAACCATCCCCGGTGCGTTTGGTTCCTGGATGACATGGAGTTAGCACCTTTGGCTACTCAAGTCTTGGAATTTGCAGCAATTCCTGTTTTCTGATGAGAGATACGCAGCCCACCGTGGGGTTCAGAGACAGGATCTGGCAACCATTGGCCACTTCTCCCTAATCACCTTCTGTTTCTGGGAAGGGCAGCTGATTGGCTCCCTTGGGAAGCCGCGCCTCCCCCACGTGGCCGGGGGCCCTGAAGCCCCAATACCTTTTTCTTAATTTTGCTGCCAAGGTGATGTACAGAGGGGCTCAGTTACCTAAGTGAGGTAGTGAGTGCATTCCTTGGTGAACAGTGTCACCCCCTCCTTTGTTTTCTCCCACTTCCCCCCCTCTTTCCTCTCCCCCAGTTGTAAAGCTCATTTCCAACAGAGTGTCTTGTGAGTATCACTGTTGCACGGTTCACCCTGTGTCTCGCCAGTTTGTTGTTCCCCTTCCCTTCTCCAGATCCGATAAACTTATATACAGAACACAGGGTACCAAACTCAAAAACTGTGACAATACGGAATAAGACAAAGGAGAAGAAAAAAAAAAACCAATGAAAGAAAAAAGAAATAATTTCACACAGTACATTAAAAACAAAAGCAAAAATAACCCTCGTTTCCATATCTTGGAGTTCATTTCACTGAGCATCTTTTTATATGGTCATAGGTACATAGAAACGAGCTATTGTGATCCTCTCCTAGAACTATCCTAGACATATACTATTACAAACGAGGGAAACCAAGGAGCCTATGTTTCTTTGGGTCTGGCTTACTTCACTTAATATGATTTTTTTTCTAAGTATTTCCATTTCCTTACAAATGAGTGATACCATTCTTTCTGATGAAACCATAGAATTCCATGGGTATATATACCACATTTTCCATTCATCTACTGGTTGATTTTGCATCTTTGGTATAGTAAATGCTGCTGCAATGAACATACTTGTGCGGGTAGCTTTAGTGTGGCTTTGTTTATGATCATTTGGATAAATGCCCTGGAGTGGAATTGCTGGGTCATAGGGAAACTGTATGTTTAGTCTCTTGAGGAACCTCCATACTGCTTTCCAGAGTGGTTGAACCAGTTTATATTCTCACCAGCATCGGTTAGTACTTGTTTTCTTGACTGGCCATTCTAACTGCGGTGAGGTGGAATCTCAATGTGGTTTTGATTTTTCTGAGATGCTGCTGTGTGAGATGGGCCTGGCAGGCTGTTCTCATCCCTTCTGATCACTGGTGTTCATGTACCTCAAGGTTGGCCAATGAGACTCAATCCCACAACTCTGGACACAGAAATTTGGACTGAATGTTTTACTTTCTTTTGTGCCCTGGAACTTTTCCTTGGGGAACAGGGCACTATTTGAACAGAAGCTGTCTAGGAAAGAAGGGCATAGAAATGAGAAGGTAGCCAAGAGCAGAAAAGGTATACCTGAAACTAAAATAATCCCATATCTTTCTAACTAGTGAGGCAAGACATCACCTGATTTGCATTGTTTCTATTGTTGGTCATTTACATGACCCAGGACAGGCAGGTGACATATACTTTTGGTCTGAGTTGTCACAGACAGATGGGTCCACACTGAACTTGGAGAGATAGATGGCACTTGGCAGAGAAAAGGAGGAAGGCCAGGGCCCCAGACTCTCCAAGCAGAAACAGACATCATAAAATTAAAAGCCATCCTTCCTGCCCTCACAGTTCTATGTCTGGTCTCTCCCTGTTGTCTAGTACAACTGAGCAGCCTTCACAGCAAATGCACACCTGGAGCCACTCTGTCAGCAGTGATGGATTACATGTTAATCTCCAGCACACACCACTGAAAGAGAGTTTGCTCTCACCTGTGATACACTCCAGCTTGGCTCAGGCAGCTGACACACAATCCCTGTGCCCGGCACACAACAGGTGCCTTCCAGAAGGCTGGCACATTGATTTGAAGTATCAGATTGTGACATATTAAGTCACTTGTGTAACGCATAAATGTATGCATCGACTTGGTGGCTGGTGTTCATTATGCAACCCCTGAAAAAGACAGGTACGTTTCCCTTCCATTTGGTCTTCCTTCTTCTAAGTCTCTTCCTCTATGGCTGGAGATCATAAATATTCATTTCCAAGACTCATCAGCTCAATGTTGGCACTCGACTGTCTTCCAAAATGGCAGAAAGGTCACTGTGATGAGCTGCCTCATCGAAGTAATTTTGGACATCACTGAACACGGCTCACACGTCACGTCTGCCACTAACTTTTCTGTATTCTTGGGGGTTCCTGGCAGAATAGAAATCTTTACCAAGAATGCAGAAATTGAGTCCTTAATCCAGCAATAAGATTGATTAGTCCCCTAAGCAGCATTCAAGTAATTTCACGTACTCTTTTCCAAGGCCTGTCCTGACCTGTCCAACCCAGGAAACTGCCATTCTATCTAGGTTTGCCTGTCTTAGTTGCCCAATAGATTCTGAAAATACTCCTCCTCCAATTGTCATGTTATAAGCCATTTACATTCATCCTTTGTCCTTTGATCTTTTGTTGGGTGATGAGTGAATCTGAAAAATTAATTAAGGTGTGGTGTTGAAAGCTCATTATAAGGCATACTGTGTCACTGGTGGGGGGGGCGGTGGTTTCAGATATGGGTTTAAAAGAAAAATGCTAAATCAATGTTTGGCACAAAGAACAAAACAGATAGGTTCTGGTAAAGCTCTTAAACTCGAGAGAAGTGCTTTTGCTCATGGGACTACAGGCCAGTCCCAGAAGTCATGGAGACAAAGACGAGGCCAGGCTTGGGTTTAGAACTCAGGCCTGCCTCTGTTCTTTTTTCACTTTATGAAGCGGGCTGATCATTTATTTTTTTCCTGCCAATTTTTTTTATTAGTAAAATTCTGTATACTTTAAGATTTGACTTGTAAATTTTACTCTGCTTTATGTGGTATTTACATTATTTGAGTACTGTTATTAGAGGTAAGAATTTTCTTAAGTAAACCATATCTCATATGCTCATAAGAGCTATTTATTTTTTATGGCTTCACAGTCATGTGAATCCTAAGAACCTGTCTAAAACTGAAGTAGAACGAACTATCTATTATTCCATAACAAACTACTATAGCAGGGTGATTAATGTAGTAAAATGAAATTTATTGAGAGAGTAATTTGAGAGAAATGGTTGAATGCCATTTAAAATGAGAAATTTCTATTTCACTCATGTTAAAGCATTCCCTGATGGTTTGTCTGCTTTAGACTGATTTGAAGATGATGACCCCAGGATGATAAATTTCCATGTTACCGAGGGGCTCTTCAGAAATGAAGCGTCAGCATCTCAAAATAATGGGCCCTGGACTTCCGAGGCGGAGCGGCATTCAAGACCAATGATTCAAACTGTCGTCACAAACAGAAGATTTCTCTCCAGGTATCAGTGATGCCATTTGCGAAAGTGATTAAAGAATGACTCCCAAAGAGGAGCCGCTGGGGGGGGGGGGCTGGGTAGCACCTCCTGGTGAGCTGGCAGCACCCAAGAAAGGATTCCACAGCTCTGCCTGTCCAAGTCTGTACACTGCACTGGATGAAAGCAGAAAAGCTGGACAAGCGTGCTTTGATCACTACTACAAGCCCTCACCGCTCTTTCTGTCATTCAGTAGGGCAGCACGTCTCCTGTTGGGACACAGGAGTCACAGACATTGTTAGACCCACCCAGGAATACGGACATTGATAGGTGGTTGGCAACAGGACATCAACATGTCTCCAGGGAGGGGGAATGTGCCAGGGGTGTAAAAGCCCAAGACCCCCGAGGCTGACCGTGGATTCCCTTCTCTCCTAGCTGTGTGACTGCACTTTGGGCTGGTCACAACCCCTCTGATTCTTTTCTCCTATGTGTAACATTCTTACCACAATACTCCCTTAGGGGAGTATTAGTAAGAGTCAAAAAATTAATCATTCAAAGCCTCCAAAAGAAAGTATTAAGTGATACCACAGCTGTTCATTACTTATTAATTTTTCAATTTGTTTTGTTTCCAACTAATATTATCTTTCTCAGAATTGAAAGACATGCATTTTCTCGTAAAAATACCCACAGGAATTATAGAAAACAGGAACGTATGTAAGGTGAATTAATTAACCATACCCTATCATCTACAAGTAGCCACTGCTGTCCTAAGATCCTCCAGTAAACAAACATAAATATTTCATAACTATATTATACACATGGTTGTCACCTTTTTTTTGGGGGGGGGATCCAGTCGTGGGGCCTGAACTCTGGGCCTGGGCGCTGTCCCTCAGCTCTTCAGCTCAAGGCTAGTGCTCTACAACTTGAGCCACAGCGCCACTTACAGCTTTTTTCTGTTTGCTTATGCGGTGCTGAGGAATTGAACCCAGGGCCTCAGGCATGCAAGGCAAGCACTCTACCACTGAGCCACCTTCCCAGCCCCCGTTGTCACCTTTTTTTAAGATCAAAATATATCTTTGATATTTTCTGCATCATTGATTGCCTTACCAAGGATTGTCCTAGATTTCAGACACTTAACAACAATCTTCCTGCATTTCATCATGTTTCTTTTTGTACATTTATTGTTTACTAATATTGATAACCATAATAGCCAAGAGGCATCATTAAATACTGAATCTTTACAGATGGCAAAATGTTGGGAAAGGAGGGTGGAGGGAGAGGTGTTAAGAGTATAACATAGGTGGTGAGTTGGATCAATATCATTGTAAACCTCTATGGAAATCACGCCACGAGACCCCTGTGTTCCATTAAGTGTATGCTAGTAAAAAATACTGCCAGCTTGTGCTCTCTAAGAAATATCCTCCTAGTGAACAGGTCAATCTTTTCTGTTGTTATTAATAATAATAATTTGATTACAGTATTATATAACAGTGGCTGTATTCTCCACCATACTCATCCTCTTAGCTGTTTTTTTAACTAAAAAAAAAATTAATCCACCATATACAGAGACCCCCTCATGTTAGAAGCTTTGTATCTCGTATCTAAAATGCTTAAGACCCTGAAAAGCTATTGAGCTTCCCAAGGGGGGCGGGGGTTGTAGCTCATTGGGCCCACATGACTTCAGCTCACAGGTGGATTGTGAAAGACCATCGCATCTCTTCTTTAAACACCCGAGGCAGCAGAGTCTCTTAGAAGCTGGGCAGTGAGCATTTGTCCAGCTGCTCCCAACTCCAGCACGGCCAGGCCGGCTACAGCACCGAGCTGGAAGCTGGTGCTCCAGGGCTCCAGGTGAGGAACCTCAGCCTTTAGTGCCGCCCGGAAGGGCAAGCCGTCAGTCAGCTCAGTCGGCGGGGAGGTATTAGGGAGGCTGGGATGTTCTACTTAGCAGGAGCGATCTCCTCGGAACCCAGCAGGGAACCTTCTTGAGATCCCACAGGCATCCAATGCACCTTCTTCTTTTTTAAAGACTGACTAGAATTTCCCAGAAAACCAGGACTGAATTCAGCCAGCCTGTGACACTAAGGGAACCTGTAAGGCCAAGAATGCAAAACCAACAGCATAACCACTCCAATCATACCAGGCAGTGTTCTCTTTCCAATGACCTTCTGCTCCTCCTGGACTCACAGTCCTCTTACATTCACACACACACACACACACACACACACACACACACACACACACACACGCACACACACCACACGCACGCACGCACGCACACACGCACACACACACAGAGTTTGGCTATAATATACCTCAGGGTACTTGGCTGGACAAAGAGCTCAGCCAAGGCAACAGCGACTTACTTCAATCCATCTTTAACTCTGAGCATGCCCACACACACCAGGCCTATTAACAACCAGGTAGCATCTTCAAAGCAATCAACTAAACAGAAATTACCATAGAAAGGTAACACTGTGCCAGTACTGTGCGAATGTTTTCGAGCCATCCCTCACTGGAATGATGAAGGCCCGCTGGAGAGAAGGAAAGTCTTCGCCATCACTTGGTGAGGGCGGTGAGGCAGGGAGCACTGGGACCCCCATGAATCCGCGCAGACTGACTTCCTTGTCTCCATTAATTTTTTTTTTTCAGAGAAAGAATTATATCCTATAGCCCTTTCGCAGTCTATGATGAGGAAAATTGACTTCATGGTTCAAACACCTAGCCCAAGGGCTGGGAAAGCAGTCAAATACAGCAGTTATTCAGAAATAATCAAAGGAGGCATGTACTCCAAGTCCCCAGGACACCAGGTCCCTGGGGCCTGTGGTGGCAGAGTCCCAGCGTTCTGGAAGGGGAAAGCACGATTCTCTTTGAGTTCCTTCCTAAGACATTTTTTCTCATTCTAAATATGATGCTTCTGTTTGCTATAGACAAAAAAAAAAAAGTAAACATCAGGATCTCGGGACTTGCTGTTAAAGGTACTACTGTGTGCTCTGAATTGTGTCAGCTCAGCGCCTTCATCTTTGCGGGACTCATGTCCAGGTTTCTGTGCTCGTGTATGGCTGGCTGTCTATGTGTGTTGTTCCACATGTACAGAAAAAGAAAATAAAGCACCCCGAGCAAATGACAAGTCATGTGCAATAGTACTCCAGTAAGTGGATGTCACAGGTAGGATCAGCTTTCTGTCTGTTAAAGGAGGAAAGGTGTATTTGGCCTTCAGGAGTCAGCGGTTTTCAGCCCACATCACTATGACCTGTTGGCCTTGGGTCTGTAGTGCGAAGGGTATAATCGTGGAACCATGTGGTGAAAAATGCTCTCCTTATGGCTTCCTGGTTTCCAAGGCCACTCCCCCAATGACCTAACTTCCCTTCAGTAGGCCCCGCCTCCTAAAGGTTCTACCACCTCCCAAGAACACATAGGCCATGGGGCCTGTGGAAGATCTGAACTGCAGCATGCTATGACTGTGGTGGGTACTGATGGGTTAGATGTATATAAAGTGCTTATTACAGTATATCATTGCTTCTTAGTGTTTTTGTTTCCTATTACTGGTTTTGTTTTGCTTTTCCATCTCTTGTCATACTTTTTAACCCACTCGCATGTCCCTTAAGCGTTAATTGAGTAGAGACCCTAGCAAATAGGGTCTTTTCATTGTGAAAGTAAAAATCCAGTTAATTAATTAATACAGAGAACATGTGTTGAAGACATGGTCCTGTGAAACACATATATTCTATAAATTCACTAAACATTATATAAAGATATGTCGAAGTAAAGAAAAAAACATTAAGATGGCCAGGATTGAGATTTGCTAAAGCAAGCCTGAACTTCTTTCTGAAATGTCTATTGTGTACCCAATCCAAGAGGTGCTGGGAATGGTATGCAAACACTGAGAAAACCATTTGTCTTTAGCAAGGTGGAATGAATTACTTTTCACCCACAGATTTTAACTAGACAATTGTGTTTTTACATTGAACTTTGCAGAAACCTTTTAAGGGCTGTAAGCATGAGACAGTTAACTTGGCTCATTTCCCTTTGACAGTTTAAAAGATGGTGAGTTAATTATGCTCCTCTTTTGTTTTGCTGTTGTTGTTGTTTTATTGCCCAGTCCTAGGGCTTGAACTCAGGGCCTGAGCACTGTCCCTGAGAGTCTTTTGCTCAAGGCTAGCAACAATGCCACTTCTGGCTTTTTCTCTTTGTGTGGTGCTGAGGAATGGAACCCAGGGCTTCTTGCATGTGAGACTAAGCCACCTTCCCAGCCCCTATGCTCCTGTTTTCCGATGCTAATGTTAAGGGTTTAGAGACCTACTAACTGAAGAGGTTAGTCTTCAGTTACTGCTACACCTTTCAAACAAAACACAGATTTCCCTAGCTTATTTTCTAGGAATAATCCAGTAAAACATATGTGACAGCAAATCTGATGTTCATTTAGGTATACTGTTGGTGTATCTGTATTTAACTTGATGTATTTATTTTATCTTTTCTATAAAAAATTGAAAGCTTCAGTGATATTAACTGAAAAATACTAAATACAATAAATATTCATTGAAATTATTTGCTATATATGTAGGTTAAATACTATAACATATAAATGTTATAAAACATGTTCTAAATAATTATAATTATGTCATAAAGCTATTGTATAATATTTTAGTTTTGTAAAATATATTTGTATAATTAAAGCATATATTGCATTATTCAATGTCGTTTATATATACTATAGTATATATAAGTAGTTTTTATACTCTATAGTATACTATGTGCATATCAATTATTTTATGAGAACCGAATACAACCTCATAATAGTCAGAGAAAACTATGAGACCTTAACTAAAATCTAATGAAAGCAAAAAGGGCTTGGGCATAGTTCCAGTGGTAGAACCCACCTAGCAAACTTGTGAGCCTGAGCTCAAGCCCCAGGACAAACAGAGAAAGACTCAATTTCATGCTGCCATAAAAGAATCATTCTGAATTTAAAGACACAGAGAAGTATAAGAACATGAAAAGCCAAAAATATCCTAATACCAATCACAGGGAAATTAGATAATAAAACCCAAAATAAAAGCAAAGCCACGAAACTTGAAGAAAACACAATCATTTCAATGAACTTCAGACAGTAAAACATCCCTTGAATTTGCACAGAGAAAGCATTAATTGTGTAATGACAACTGACTCATATCAATTGACAAATTGGACTCTAGAGCCTTTTTTTAAAGGTGGTTAAGCCCAAATTGAACGTCTTTCTATAAAATATCTGGCTAGAACTCTTCAAAAATCTCAAGGTCATAAAAATAAGGAAAACCTGAGAATTTGTGTTAGAATGAAGTCTCTGGAGAGGTAAAGACCAAATGTAATGTTGTACCTGGGACTGGATCCTAGACAGAGACAGAGATGCTCAGGAGGAAGATTGAGAAAACCAGAAAAGAAAAACATACGTAGTCTATTTAATAGTATTGGATCACTGCTACTTTCTTAGCTTTGCTAAATGTACTATAGTTACATAAGATGCCTCTATTAGTGGCAGCTAGGGTGATGGTATTTGGGAACTTGCTGTTCTCTTCGTAGCTCTTCTGTAAATCTAAAATTACTCTTAAATAGAAAGTCCGAGGGGAAAAAACAAAAGGGTATTATGGAAGTGAACAGAGAAATCACAGGCCAAGAGAAATTTTATTCCTCTGTGTGTGTGTGTGTGTGTGTATGTGTGTGTGTGTGTGTGTGTGTGTGTGTGTGTCTGTGTGTGTGTGTGTGTGTGTGTGGGTGTGTGTATGTGAGGGGGGGGAGGGTGGGAGGGAGGGGAAGCATCAGTCTTGGGAGGGACTGCATCCAGAATGTGCACATAACTGCTCCAGTTCAATAATAAGCCGACACACAACAAATTAAAAATGAGCCGAGACCTACGACAGACACTTCATGAAAAGACCATAGGCAATCTGGCCCACAAACTCATAAAAAATTGCTCCCCAGCATTAGTCATCTGAGGCATGCAAATGAGAGGCTCAAGGGGAAGTACTCTACCCCTCTAGAAGGGCTCCATGCGCCCAGCGCAAGCGCGCCACCAGCCAAAGGTAGTGTCAGCAAAATGCCCATGGGGGCTGCGCGAGCTGAAAACGGAACTGGCAGCTTTGAAGAATGGCTGGCACTGTCCTGTAGAGTCAAACCCAGGAATTCCACTTCTGTGTGTTTCTCCAAGGGAAAACGAAAAGAAGAAAATGACTTGAAACGGCTTAAAAGTAAATGCCATCTCAACTGACTGATTTAAATAGAAACGGAAGTTCGCGTTCCGGAATACCTACTCTGTCGTAGGCACTTTCTAGATTAAGGAACAAAAAAAACCAACCATTTACCCTTGATCACAACTCTGTGTAGCTGTGTGTGCTGTGTATTAAATCACTTATTCCAGGATTTGTCAAGAACTTATTGCAAAAGGGAAGAGATGAACTCTGAAAACATCAGAAAAGGTGTCAGAAAACATGATTTCTGAGCTGGCTTTCCTTATGGAGAAGCTAAAATATCCATTACCCTTATCCACCTGTTCTAGCTTATATAACAATTCTTCTTGAGCCACTAATTAATTCAGAGAAAAATAGCACTTGGTCCTCACTCAAATTTCTTCTTCTTGCAAGGATTATAGACACATTGTATTATGAGCTTTCCTTCAGGGACTCTAGCTTTTCCTTCACTTTTTGACTCATGGCTGGTGCTCTCCTACTTGATCCATACCTCTACTTGTAGCTTTTTGTTGGTTAACTGGCGATAAGAGTCTCTCTGATTTGTCTGTCTGGCCTGGCATGATCCTCACCTTATGTTGAGTGGCGCTTTTCATGAGAAGATGCACAGAAACCTAAGGCTTTACAGAGTAAGCATTTGAGGGGGCGTGGCTACGATACCATTTATCCATATCTGTCCATGTAGCCATATATAAGAAGACTCTATCCATCAGTTCATTTAAACTGCTACTGGGTTCACTTGAAATATGGATTAGACTGATGGGGAAATGAGGCGCAAAACAAACTCCATTGCTAAAAACTACATCTTCCTTGAAGGACACTGCTGTCATTGAAACCTGACCATTTGCACATTAAAACCCTCAACAGGTTTTATATCTAAACTTGTACTTAACACTTTGACTAAATAGGAGTGAGAAGACAATTAAAATTCATTTTTAAAAAGTGAAAATGAAAGGAAACTTCTGTCTTCCGCAATATGGGTCTATTATTGGAACATCGATTCTATCCCACCTGAATTCACCAAGCAGATCTTTTTAATTTGGAAAATGAATGAGTATATGATTGCATGCAAGGATAGCTATAAGAAACTCAGTTTTACTAGAGATTTTTTTTTCTGTTTTTATTTTGCCTAAGTACTTTAATTAGCTGAAGAGAAAGACAAGATGTTCGGGTTCTGATATGCTTCATATATCCTATTAACTTCCCAGCGGATTTAAGTTTCTTTAAACGTCACTGATTTTTAATTACTATGCAAATGTACTAAGCTTCTTAGAGCTAAAGGTTAGAAGCACATGGAGAAGAGCTGATAAAATAATTTGCCCCTTTTATGTAAAATTTAAAAAACAAAAATAATTTGTGAATTCCTATGGTGTGGCTAGAACTCTTTGAGATTGTTTCCAATAGAATATGAACATAATTTTCAAATAGCTCTGCAAAATACTCATTAGCATATTCATTTGATAGGTCAGAAAACATGTCCAGGCTTTATCTACAGACTAAGAAACCTGTAGGAAAACACACATAAAGGTACCAGTAGCCAGGCGCTCATACCTGTAATCCTAGCTACTCAGGAGCCTGCGATCTGAGGATCGTGGTCCAAAACTAGCCCAGGGAGAAAAGTCCTCTGGATTCTTATGTCCAATGAACCACCAGAAAACAGGAAGTGGCACTGTGGCTCAAAGTAGTAGAGTGCTAGCCTTGAGCTCAAGAGCTCAGAGACAGCGCCTGGTCACTGAATTCAAGTCCCATCATGGAAAAAAAAAAGATACAAGTAGAGCAAAGGCATTGGCAGCATGCAGTGCCACAAAGATGTGTCAGAAAGATTCGAGACCAATGTGGCACACTGAGGTCAGCTAGGACATAAGGCAGCCTTTCCCTGCTCTGTCTGGAAGATGCTATGGAAGACTATGTACTGTGATGCCCACAAGCCTTTGAGTCCTGACTGACTCGTGCTGGGGGTGTACTGGAGCACTGTCCTTCAATTCTCTCCCTCCATCTCCTCATCCGCAAAAGAATCAGCTCACAAGCAGGAAATGAACTACACGAGAGATGTTTTTATAGTGTTGGGGAATCTGAACTGTGATGACCACATTCATTCACCACCAATATTTTAGCCGGTATTTGTTTCATGTTTAATACACATATAAAACTGTGCCAATGGCTTTGGGTTCTTATATATTCTCGTATGCTCATTATATGGAAGCTTTCACTTCAGGCTTGTCATACATAACCCTTGTGAGGCCGGTGTTATGATCATTCTTGACCTCTAGCCCACAGAGCTGTATGAACTGACTTTACCCCTACGCTATGCAATTAGCCCAGCACCACACTCCCCTGGACTTTGCACACAGCTTTGGAAAAGGGCTCACGATTTCATCAGTTACTGCCTGCAACCAACTTCTTTGCTTGTATTGCAGGAAACGGATGCAAATACAAGAAAGGCAATGAAACATCCCCAAAGATAAATCATTTACGAGGACCCCAAAATATTCCAACTTGGTATTTTTATGACTTTAGGAAGAATGCTGTCACTGAAAAGCCACACGTCCCTGAATCCATGTCTGAAAATGCAGACCCGTATTTCCTTCCAGAAGATTTTCAATTCAAATGACTTCTTTATGCTTGTCCACCAAACTGTGTGTGTGTGTGTGTGTGTGTGTGTGTGTGAGTGAGAGAGAGAGAGAGAGAGAGAGAGAGAGAGAGAGAGAGAGAGAGAGAGAGAGAGAGAGAGAGAGAGAGAGAGAGAGAGAGGGAGAGGGAGAGGGAGAGGGAGAGGGAGGAGACACAAAGAGAGACAGAGACACAGAGAGACAGAGACGGGGCGGGGGTGGAAGGGTTGCAATACCGCCCAGGCTGGCCTCTCCTACCCAGTGTAGTCTACTGGGCATTATTCCGACCACTGTGTAGTACTTCGCTTCTAATGTTCATAGCAAGAAACTGTGAACTCATTTTGTTCAATTGTGCTCTTTCCCACTCATTCAGGACGATGGCACAAAGGCAGATCGCCCGGGACAGCCTGTACTTGCAGTGACAGGACGGAGCCTGAGCTCCTGGCTCCGGCGGGTACCATCCTGCTCCTTCAGAGGCCTCTAGCTTTTGTTTTTGGCATCCACTCATGCTTGCCTTAAAGAGAATTAATAATGATCTCCTTTCTTGTCTCTAAGGCAGGAGCAATTATCAACTTGGTATTTATGCTCTGCTCTGCCCTGGGGACTACGTTTTGATGGCTCAGGCACTTTCTACCGCATGAAGGGATGCATTGCCAGAGATGCATTGCTAATGTAACATCCTTCACTCTGGCATATTCCGAGGATACTAGAAACTGGAGCAGGGTGAGCAGTGTCAGGTGCATGTCGCTGTCATCACACCCCTGCACTTCCGGGAGAGGCCTCGGGGGAAGATGTCACCCATGCTTGGAGAAGTATGGCTGCAGCTGCTGCCCCAGAACAATTGATGTGATCAGGCCTTGTCTTAGGGCTACGGTGAAGTCAGACTCCACTTCCTCTCTGGAAAGCCACATGTGCAGCTGAGGATGAGGCCCGTTGAAGATGAATTTCCCCCCGTGGCTTATTAGGTCTGGTAAATAATGAATATGTTCAGTAGTAACCAGAGCTGTGGGCTGAAGTTCTGTAGTCGCTGGGGGCTCATGCCTGTCATCCTAGCTACTCAGGAGGCTGAGATCAAAGGAACATGGTTCAAAGCCACCGCAGGCAGTAAAGTCCCTATGAGACTCAGCTCCAATTAACCACTCAAAAGCCGGAAGTGACATGGTGGCTCAAAGTGGTAGAGCACTAGCCTTGAGCAAAAAGAGCTCAGAGATAGCGCCCAGGCCCTGAGTTTAAGCCTCCATGACTGCCAAAAAAATAAAAACAAAAAAACCTTTCAATGCAAAATTATCAGCATAAACTGGCAAATGTAGTTGTTTTGTTTTAAAGAATTTCTGATTTAAAAAAACAACAATAATAAATAAAATAAAAAGAAACGTCAGCCGCTATGGATGCGTGTAATGATTTCCAGCAGGAAGCAGATGTGAGTGAGAGAATAGAATATGTCAGTGTATCCACGAGCTCATCATAAAGCAGTCTTGAGAGGGGATGGGATGGTTCTATAACCGTTCTTGATTATCAAGAGCACAAACACTGATGAACACTGCATGTTGAGTAAGTCAATGATTCTCCAAAGTTATTCTACCTGTGCCAGGTGACAGGGAGAGGGGTTTTTGACTCATGCAGGGAAACAGGAATGATTTGGCAATAATATCCTTGCACTTGTGACAAGGACATCTAGAAGCAGGCTCCTCATTTTCAGATGGACAAAGAGACCACTACAAACCACCATTTGTCAATGCTTCCAGAACTGGCTATCACACAAGCAATGGACTTCACTCCCATATTAGATTTTAGCTCAAAGTGGAATTGATTTTGCCCCAACTCAGCTGCCGTGGAAAGCGGCAGTGGCCATTTCTTGGGCGTGGAACTAACAACAGTTCCAAGTTGTCTAAGGGCAAGGAAGAAGGGTGGTGAGCAGCTTCAAGGCTGAGCTGATGAAGAGTGGGAGTGAGCGTGTTCCAGTGTGCTCTGGAAGGTGGTAGACCCGCCTCGACTCGGCAGTCTGCTCTGCCCTGAGCACACAGGAGGAGAGGGATGAATGGGCAGGTCACCGGGTCGCTTCTGAAGACCACGAGCCACGGCTGAAAGAGTAACACCGTGGAACAGCAGCAGAAAATCAATGCGCACACACACGTGGACGTGGAGAGGGAACTGGGCATCTGTTTCATTCGCCCATTCCACTAGTCTTGTGGTCCTAAATGCTTCACTTTGATGCACAGAAGACATAGGTGTGAACAGGAATGTGTTGTTCGGGAGAAAGCTCTGTGGAGACCCGTCTAGGACCTACCCTTCCAAGAACACCCTCCCACTTAACAATCACCACACAAGCTGGGCACTGGTGGCTCACACCTGTAATCCCAGCTACTCAGGAGGCTCAGATCTGAGGATCATGGTTCAAAGCCAGAAGGGGCTCTGTGGCTCAAGTGGCAGAGTGCTAGACTTGAGCAAACAAAACTCAGGGACAGTACCCAGGCCCTGAGCTCAAGCCCCAGGCCCTGTGTGCACGCACACACACACACACGCGCGCGCGCGCTCCCATCACCACACAATCTGCTGGTGAGGGAAAAATCAATGACATTTCACACTGAAGTCTTTAGGACTCAACAAAATACTGAAAAGTATTTTCATATTGCAGAGCTTTCATTTGATATTTTAAAAGAATATTCTTGCACACAGGTCTTATCAAAGACAATGGAATTCATGAAATACGACACAAATGCTACCACTAAACAGTTCATAATCGCTTCAGAAAATGTATATTAAAGGAAATCTCAGAGATGTGTCTGTGGGAATCTAAAATAATCTATTGATAAGATCCCTATTTAAGAAGGCAAGAAAACTGATTTAGAGTCAGCAAGGTGAGAAAAGATAAAACTTAGCAAGTCATTCTGCAGTTTTATTTTTAAGATACAAATCTCATTTAAAAGTTAAATCCAAAATATTATTCCTGCAAGCCAAGCAAGGTCAAGTGAGATAGAAGGCACACTGGATTTAGAAATGGTGTCCAATACCAGGGATCTTCTTTTCTGTCTAAAATTCTCTTTCCAGTGTGGGTCCTACCTCTTTTAGCCAATGGTGATATTAGATTTTTGCATTAAAATGGAACGTAAAATGAGTCTTAGCTACCTGCTTTGAGGATAATTTAATGCCAAGTGAAATATTAGGACACTAAAGATAGATGGAAAAAGCATGGGCCCACCTTTAAAAAGAAATAACCACACCTTCCAACTGGCCATGGAGAGCTTTGATTGCTGCAATTAGATGTCATTTTTACAGCGGTCTCTAGGAAGACACTGAGAGTGGTTATAAGGGCTGGATGCCCAAGTTCCTTTCTTCTGTCACCTGTAAATTTCAACACGAACCTAAGTGTGTAAGTGATGTTTAGCTCTTTCATCGCAAAGCAGTTCAAATGTGCTAGGCCAGGAAGATGCGTTTTGCTTTCCTGGTGTTTATTCTTATGTCTTAATTTAACAATGAGAAATCACCAGGAAGTTACAAAATGAAAGGATTCTATGATTTGTTTTAGTCTATTCAGATTCTTACTATTCATTCGGTGACTGGCTGTCCATTGTGTCGTCTTTCATCATTACTTTCCTTTGTCACACTGCAGTGCCACTGTTACTATGTATCAAAGCTAATAGGTGACTTTGCCAAAGTTGGCCTCAAACCCATGATCTTCCTGCCTCAGCCTCCTGAGTAGCTGGAATGATGGGCGTAAACCACTGTAGCCAGCTTTAAGAATTTCCCCAACAAATAAATATTCTAAAAATACAGACATTATCATAGTCTTCCACCAATTCCATGGGGAGGTTTATTTCCCTTCCTAGGGGAGGAAATGAGATTATGTAACTTGCCTTAATATTTCAAGTCCCTGCCATATAAATTAAGTATCATCAACTGGATTAAGACCATGACCAGAAATCTGGTTCTAAGAGGTCCTATGCCCACCATAGTTAGAACTCTAGCTAATCCTAGAGAAGCAGGTCTGCTTTGGCTGTGTAGGCTCCAGGAATTTGAGGAAAGCATATTTGCCTTTATGAAGTGAATGGAAACAGAGCGAAGCTGAATTTTCCATCCCAGCTTTCCACATGAGAGCCCAACAATCAATAAACCTTGCCCAGCAATCAATAGCTGCTGTGGTACAATGCCCAGAAAACAGGTATCACGAATCACGCCGACTCGTTTCCAGGCTGATCTGCAGGAGGTCTACTTCATTGGCTGTGACTAACATCTAAGATTTATAATGCTTGATTGGATGTCAGTGCTTCAAACCTCCAACCAATCCCCAGTGGCGAACAGCTGGAGGACCATCAGTTTTACATTGGTTTCTCCAAGTTGTTCAAGGTACTGAGCGAGAGCCATGTTCAGCAACTTCTAGCAGTCTCTTTAGGATGACTTGTGATGGTTATCAATTATATAAAGAAATGTGCTTGATGCTTGCTTTGGGTATCTTATCAAAGATCAGAGAATTGTGCATCATTCTTCCTTAATATCTTTTATTCAGTTGATTACATTCTTAACAAGCTGCTTCCTGATTTAGTAGATAGATCCTGGAGTTGTTGTCTGTAAAATTAGAATTCCAGCTTAAATTCCACAACCTATAACCATATGCCTTTTAGTAATAACAATATATTTAACATCTGCAGGAACTGATTTTTGAAAAACAAAGAAAAAGGAAGGAAGGGAAGGGAAGAGAAGGAAGGGAAAAAGAGGAAAGAGGGAGGTAAGGAAAGAGAAAAGGAGAGAGAGAAAGAGAAAGGGAAGGAGGTAAGTTAAGGAGAGAAAAAAATCCCACCTGTTATGTTCACCCCTTAGAAATGGTAGGAAATTCAAATGAGCTAGATAGTATTAGGGACTTCCAAAGTCATCAAATGTGGTGAAAATGCTAACTTTGGTATTATCGTTGTTGGAGGTGCTGACATTCAATGAAATAGTACTAGTAAAGCATAATAAAGGTCAGAAACCAACAGATCTTGATGGGTGCTAAAAGACCCTCTCAAAACAAAATGCTGTGATCTGAGCAACTTGGCAATCAGTGTCAGAGTCCCAAACCTCTGCCTCCACAAGGCAGGCAGCCCAGCCTCTGAAGGTCGAAAGGGGCATGCCTTCTCAATGTCTGAAGTTTTCCCTCTACTTCCTGACTTTGAATGTCCTTGGCAAGGGTTTCCATAGGAATCGAAGACTATTTCCAGGATCACTAAGCTGGACAATCAGTATTTTCCTTCCTCCTCCTCCTCAATCAGTACTTTCCTTCCTCCTTCTCCCTCCTCCTCCTCCCTCCACCTCCTTAGCCAGTGACGAGGCTGTGATTTTCTGTACATGAACCCTGGATCTTTGTGTATTCCAGATAACATCCATCTTAGCCTGATATACACTGAACAGCCCTTTGGGTGTTATCACATATTTAAGATGAGACACATATCTTGCAAAAACAAAACTGAGCTGAAGGCAGACTTGATGTTTACTTTGCATTTCAGCTTTTCAGTAAAGTTCTTCTCAGATACATCAACAGAAATATAGAAATATTAGCACCCAACAACTCTACTGCAGATTCCTGCAGACACAAGAACTTGTGAGGATTATATCACTCAAGCGAAGCACTGAAAATATTCTGCAAGAAAATGGCAAAAACATGCCGCTGGAAAGAAGCACAGTTTTGGATAAACAGCACAACTACTATTTGTCAGCTAGGATTTGTTGTTGTTGTTTGTTTTCCCCTGAGCCTAGATGCTCTCAACTTTGATTACAAATTCAAAAATTAAAATAAATTGCTTTTAGAAAATATATTTTTTTCCTTAATGGAAAAGAAATGCTAACCTAATCATTTCCCCCCTCCACCAACAAAAAAAGTAGATCAAGGGCCCAGAAAAAGAAAAAACAAATGACTTCTCCAAGGTCACAAGCCAGTGAGTAGATGTGATGAATTTAGAATTTAGTCCTGACTCTTCTCCCACCAACAGCCAATCCGATTCATTACATTTCCAGAGACTTTTTCAGGGTGTTGTTTTTTGTTTTTGTTTATAACTTTCACTGTATATAAACTAAGGTTACTGTGTATCAGAGGTCCTATGTAGTCATGCAACATTTAAACTATGTGTGTCATATTAATAGACTTTATGTGTATAGATTGATAATGTACAGAGAACTTTGGTAGGCCAAATTACTTAAATTGATGAATAAATTTTAGAGTCTAATATCTTCATTCTTATACTGATGATAACAGAACTGATGAATTAAGAAGTCATTTGATTCGGACCACACTGCAAGCTTAGTAAGTAGACTCAAGATTTCATAGCAACAGTGGCTACTAAAGAATGTCTCATTTGCTTTTCTTGGCATTCATTTCATAGAATATTATTTTAATTTAATTTTAATTTTTTATTTTGCCAGTCCTGGGACTTGAACTCAGGACCTGGGCACTGTTCCTGAGCCTCTTTTGCTCAAGGCTAGCACTCTACCACTTGAGCCACAGCGCTACTTCTGGCTTTTTCTGTGTATGTGGTACTGAGGAATGGAACCCAGGGCTTCATGCATGCGAGGCAAGCACTCTACCACTAAGCCACCTTCTCAGCCCTTTGAATATTATTTTATATGATCATCTGCACATATCTATTGAGCTTTTGTCCACCAATCCTATACATAACCTCCGTTGGCGTCTGTGTGTGAATGACTAGGTTCCTATGTAATTTATTATGTCCCTGTATGTATGCATACATGTATATATTTATCACTCTGAGTGTTTATTTATAGATTTATAGGTACATTCTAGTTCCCAGAAATGAAGGAAACCATGCAGCCTATGTTTCATTGGCTCTGGCTTACTTTGCTTAATATAATGTTTTTCCAAGTCTTTCTATTTCCTTACAAGTGATACAAAAACATTCTTTCTGATGGATGAGAGTTTCTATTTGGAAAGGTAAAGGCGGGCACAAAAAAGATAGAAAAGTGTGACCAAATACAACAGTGAAACCCACTATACTCCATGTAGAAAATGAACTGGATATCTTGTAAGTGGGGATAGGAGGGAAAAACTGGGAGAGAGTAACAAAAGGGGAGACATGGTTCAAAGAGAACTGTACTCATTACTCATGCCATGATTCATGTAACTATAATCCTCCGTATATCAACCTACGATAACAATAAAGAAAAAAAGTCTCCATGGCCCAGATCCTAAGCTGGGCTGAAACGCTACCTCAGTGTTTATAGAAGCAGAAAGGGAAACTCATCCATTTTACAACTAAGTACACCTTGTTCAGTTGTAAGAAAGAAATTTGCATTTTTATTTGTTGTCAAAGTAACAATCAAATGTGACTAGTTTTGCTCTACCAAGAAAAGCCAGATTGGCTTATGTTTCTTTTCTTTTTTTTTTTTTTTTTAAGTACATGTTAACCAATCTCTAAGACCTTCGAGGACTGTAGTGGAAACTTGACTTTATGTGATAAGCTGGATTAGTTCACTGCTGACATTCCTGCTTTTCTTACAAAGGAATTATCATGGCATATGTAGTCACTGCTAAATCACAACAATTAAACTACATCTAATGTACAACCCCATCATTCCTGCTTAGCTCTATTCTGTGGTTTATTTTTAATCCTAGCCCTAATTTCAGTGTATAAACATCAGAAATGAAGATTGTCTGCCTAAAGATGTCAATTTGGATCTGCTCACCAGCAAATAGGAGGTTTTTGTTGGAAAGAGCTGTCTGTTCCCTCTCACCTCTGTTGGTGTGCAGATTCTTACATAACTGGAGGTACAAAGGCTTCCGGAATAAATTCCAAAACTCAACCAAAACATCCGTGGGTAAAAATTGCTGGTTGAATGCAAGCGATAATAACTTCTGAACAAAACTATAATTTGGTTGTGCCAAAACTTCTTAAGAGCAAGCAGCACTAATAAAGGGGATTAAAGGTTGTTCTAACATTAATTTCATTCTTTTCTTATGTAACCACCTGAGTCAGATCTTTCATTTTTGAGCGAGACATTCCTGTGGTTGGAACACTCAAGAAAACAGCAGTGGCTCTGACTTCCCAAAGAACAGTCTAATGGTCTATTTTTCCTTCAGTAGGATAAAATGCTAAAGGATCGAGTAGAAAAGGTATTATTGATTTTAATTTTTACAGTAGTCAAAATATTAGCCCTATCCAAAACATCTAAACTTTATTAGATCATGCAGCTTTATAATTTACTACAGTGTTAGAAGAATATGTAGCTCTCCACAAAAAGCAACTCTTACATGTTGGGCAGTTCATCTAACATCCACCTTCAGGCTGATACCGTTCAATTCCAAAATTTGTCCATTGAATTATGGCTAGAAATCCCAACTAAACCATAAAGCAGAGCACAGCAAGAATACCAGACTATGCATAAAGGAAGGCAACTTAGTTGTGACTTAATCAGGAGTAACTATAGTTATCTCAGATGTAAGAAAGGGCCAGCCAGCCATGCATAACTGAACCTACTAGACAAATAAATCCAAGTTTAAGTCAAGTCCTTGAACATATTTAATTAACACTGGAAGTTTTCTAGTTGGTTAACGTATTTATAAAGCAGAATGCAATATAATTTGGTGTTATTGCAATTTTAGACTATAGGTAGTTTATTAAAAATTTAGGCAGTATACTAGTAACAGGAAGTAAACAGTTTCATATTATTTTCAACGATTCTTCACATTTAATACTATAGGTTACATTTTAACATATTCTTAGTGCTAATTAACTAAAAAAATGTATTTTGTTAATGAAACACGCCTTCAATTATTTTCTAGTTAAAATCACTTCATTCAACAAGTCTTAGCAAATACTTAAGCATGAAAACCAAGTAACAATGTGTAATTTAATATTCTACATTTACCATGCCTTGTTTATATAGAATATTTCATATTTTCTATTGGACTTACTGCTGTCAAACAAAGATTAGAAAACATTTTTTCTTTAATGACCAGTCAGTGTATATTTTGAACTTTACATGCCATAGAATGTCTTTTGTAACTATATCACTTTATAAAATAAGAAACAGGCAACTTAAAATAACCAAATGGACACAGGCGTATGTCCATGAAGTTTTATCAAAATAGACACTCCAACATATTTGAATGACCTCTAGTCTTGAGCATAAATAATCTTTTGACCACCACTAGCCAAACAAGGGGTGAGCATAATTACTGGAGTCATTCTCACTAAAATTTAGTTGAAAAAATTAAATATTTCAGTGTGGATCTTTGAGGGTAGTTCCATAATTATCATTTTAGAAGAGATAATAAATCTACTGCAATGAACATCAAATGGTCTTTCAATTGTTATTTATTGATTATTCTCTTTAAAATAAGACTGTTTTCTATGAAAATATACCAAACCAAGACGTAATAGTAAAAGACCAAGCTTCTCCGGACACATCAGATCAGAAGCCTAACGCCTCATGTGCTATGCATCAACATTTTTAGTTTAAAAAAAAATTCTTTCTCAAGGGAAAACGTGTATTTTGCAAACTCATGCATCTCAGGTGGATATCAGTCCTGTGCTAGTTTCATAGACGGGACTGCAGGAAATGCTCCTGTACAAAGAAGTGGGGTCACTTCAGGTTCACACGCGTGGCAGCATCACGTGACATCGTCACGTGACGTTATTTCCCATCCTGCTAAAGCATCATCATGAGCTTACCAATACTCAAGCGCGAAATCACTTAACAACCTGAGTGACTGATAACTTCTTTCAACTGTGCAAGGGGAGAGAGGAGGGAGGGAGGGAGGGAGGAAGGAAGGGAGGAGGAAGGAAGACGAAGAGAGCAGACGGCTGACAATGCTGGGTGGCTGACGGTTTTTTCCTATCATATCTAATCTTCTGGCCTTTTTCTCAAAGGCACATGCAACTGAACCAAAAAAATTATAATTCACCAAAGTACCCAAGTATCCTCAAATGTATGATGCATCTTCCCTAAACTTCAGTAACATCTTTGGCATTTTTTTTTTCAGAAACTTTGAACTTCATGCAGAACTTAAACCACACCTAACCGAATGAGGCAAGGTGGTAATTAAAACTGTTCATTAAAGGTGACTGTCAAGTCAATGGATTGAAAACGGTCAAACCAACCATCACCTCCGGTGAGGTTGTAAGGGGAAGAAGGTTTTATGGGCTTTCGCTGTAAAGCATCAAGTCTTTGGATATAAATCACGCTCTGATTTTGGATTGAACCCAGCCAAGTCATCATTCTGAAGTAGCTGTGCTATTCAAGGCTAATACGCATGGCAGATGCATTATTCTCCAATTCCGACACGTGAAATACCTCCTCTTCCCAACTTATAATTACATCATCTGTATTTCAAGCAACGGATGTTATCATTTAACTTAGGCCATGATGATTCTACAGATTATATTCACAAGTGTCTTCTTGATTGTGGGTGAGATCAAACTAACCGGGACTGTTAATTTCTGTCTACATTTTAGCATGCAGAGTTCAAGGAAATGAAGCAAACTTGAATACTATCTCTTCGTGGCGATGTGTGTGAATTCTTTGGGCCAAGTGAAACATATGGAGGAGAAGATTAAAATCAAAAATTTTAAAAATCACTTTTTACATGTTTAAATTAAGAACAGTACATAATGTCTAATGTCTCTACATATATCTTTCTGTTTTTTTTTTTCTTTTTTCTTTTCTCTTTGGTGCCATTACTGTGGCTAAAGCTCAGGGACTGTGTGCTGTCCCTTAGCTTTTTCACTGGAAGCTGGTAGATGTACTGCTCGAGTCACACCTCTGCTTCTGGCTTTTGGATAGCTTATTGAGTCTCACGGACTTCCCTGCCCAGCTGGCTTTGCTCCATGATAAGACAGCCATGAGCAGAACTGAAGACGGTTCTCCGTGCCTTTGCAACTCTGGCCACACAGCTGTGTGAGGCACAGCGGGTCACTGAGGCACTTGAAAGATGTATGCAGAAGCCAGGCACTGGGGGCTCACGTCTGTAATTCTAGCCACTCAGGATCATGGAGCAAAGCCAGCCTGGGCTGGCTAAGAATCAAGAATGATCAGTAAATACAAAAATCCCATTCTCAATAATTGTAAAAACCATAGAGAATCAAAGAATAAATCTAACAAGAATTATGTAAGGTCTATGGGAGTCAATTTAACAGGAATGTGTAAGAACTACCAGGAGAAAAACTATATAAAATTTTACTGAAGAACATAAAAGAGTGCATAAGTGGAGAGGAATATCATGTTCTTCAATCAGAAGAACCAGTGTGGTTGAGAAGTAAATCTCCTCCTCTAGTCCACAATAAAATTTAAAATGAATTAATATTGTTGTAAAATAGTAATTTATTAAATTTATTAAAGTGTAAAGACTTTTGTCAATGAAAACTATTTCATAATGATCAAATATAAAGTCAGAGCTGTAAACATAAATGAAGAATATTTGCCTTACATTTAATACTAACTTAAATCTGCATGGTGATGGCTCAAAATGTAAGGAAGTATCAATGAGCCGATTACAGGGGGAAAAAACAGGCTTACAGGCAAACAGGATTTGCTATGTGACAGAAAACTTTCCAAATCATTAATGAGCAGCTAGCTGTCCCAATGACACTGAACAACCCATCCACCTACATAGCGACCTACGTGTTTTTGCTTTACATCTAATCCCTATTTTAAATGGGTTCCCTCTTTTTAAATAAAAATTCTATGAAAGAGAGAAAGAAGCTGTGTGCCAGTGGCTCAGGCCTGTAATGCTCATTACTCAAGAGGCTGAGTTTTGAGGATCACGGTTCAACGCTATCCCTGGCAGATTCCTCTGTCTATTGACCAGCAAAAAGCTGGAAGTGGAGGTGTGGCTCAAGAAGTGATCCAACAGACTTGAAGAGAAGAATCCAGGGTGAGTGTGAGGACAAGCCCCAGGAGAGCATATACACACTAACACAGAAGGAACATTTGAACATTCTCTTCTTACAAAAACTCTTCATGGAGACAAGCCACATTAAAAAGTTCTGGACTATAAAGTATATCATTCACACATTCACTACTTAAAGAAATATTTCTACAGGGTCTTCACGTGTATTCTAACCCACTAGTAAGAAAAAAAAAAAAACCACCACCAAATCTTCCAAAAGAAAAGAATCTAAAAATAACACAAAATGGTGATTCAGATAGAAAAGTGCAAATGGCCTGTAAACACAGAAATGTGTTTGAGTTAACTGACAGTGAGATTTAATTAATCAAAGAAATAACCAATATACCTATCAGCTTAGCAAAGGTAGAGTGGTACCGACAGAGACTCAGGGCTGATCGGTGAGCATATGTAAATGGAGGGCTCATACTCCAGTGCTGTGAATACTAATGAGCATATGTTGAAAAAGGCACAGCTCTGTGATATCGAAATCTACAATGGGGACACTCTCTGGGGGTTCTTCAATTTAACTCTTAAGAATTCCAACTTCTAGGGCCTTTGGTTCAACAATGCCTGACCAGAAATGTACTCAGTACCTTACTGACATTAACTGTAACCTCCCTGTGCAGCATCTTTACCAGAAAATTAAAAAAAAAAATTGACCCCTGGAAATAAGTTTTCAAGAGTATCAGGGGTAAGCGTGGAGAAAATTTCAATATAGTTTAGTTCATCATAAAAATGTCCTGCAAATAACCATCATAAGGCCCATCAAAAAGAGGCCTGGCTTGATAAATACTGTGCAGACATACAATAAAATTTCATGCAACCATTAGAAAAATTATAGATGGTATTAAAAGATGTTCCTGAACTATGAAGTGTGATTATTATATCTGATAACCTATACTTTATTCAGGGCAGATTTTTGTGTGGAGCAAGAACTGAATTCGCTCCCCAGGAGTGAACCACGATTTATGACATCCAGGACGAGAAGAGATCATAATCCTCCGTTTATCCACTAGTCCTGACGATACTGAAACACTGGTAATTATGACACTGCTGTCTAAATGAGGTGGACTGAATGTGCAGAGTTAGACTTCATTCTTGTGTTATCTGTTTGACTTTGTGGGTTTCTGAAAGTCACCTGACACATAGAGCGTGGACTAGTTACCACCTCCTTGAAGGCAGATAGAGGCAGGCCCAAATTCTTTAACTTTAGAAGAACACAGAGGCAAGGCAGAGGGACAAAGTCAAACTGCAGTCTTGATTCTGGCCCTGTCTAGATGCAGCATTGTTTATAAACAAGGGAGTTCAGTGATGAAGCTCTTCCATCCGACTAGAAGATGAACACGAGAGCTAACTCCTACAGAAAGTGACCATCTATACAACTTGTAAGATAAGGTTTTTAATTTTTGTAGAGAAGATTCACAACGCCAAACATTATCTACAGACAAATCTTCCTATCTGGATCCAAATTAACAAATGTATTCAACAGATTTGTATAATTATATAGTATGTTAACTATGAGCATATTAACATTACATGCGGATACATGGATACTGATAACATAACACCGAAATCTATTATAGGTTAGGAACGTGCATGCAAACTGTATGTATGAATAACCATAGTTGCTAAAATGGTTTTATCTATCTGAACTTCTTGAGTCAAAACAGGAGGTCCAAATTCACAGGATTTAGATAGAAACCACATCCCTTCTATCTAAACCGAAAATGAAATAGCGGAGTGGGGACTGGCTTTTAGGGTGTAGTTATTAGCTGCAGCTCACATTTGAGGTGTTCCACAAAGCTCTTGGTGATACAGGCCTGGCACACAGCTGCGTGCTGCCAGGAGGCAGAGGTCCCCTCAAGATCCAGAGGTGAGCCCTGACAGGGGGAAGCCAGCTCCTGGGTGCTCCTGAAGGAGACGCTAAGACCCGAGTGCCTTTTTCTTCTCTTTTTTGCACCCTGGGTATCACACAAGCACCCCTACCAGGCCACGCAACCAAAGACCAAAACTGTGAGCCTAAACGAACCTTTCGTCCCGTTCCGTGGATTACCTCAGGCAGTCTGTCACAGTAATACAAAGGTGACGGGTCCAAGAGTCCTATAAAAGCAGTAGGTCAACTTCTTTTGATTAAATTTTAATAATCTTGCCTCGATTGTGGGCACTGAATTACTGCTTTATTTAACTCAGCAACCTCAAGATACTCCGCCAATCAAAACCAGCCTTGCTGACTTGCCAGCTATGAGAATCGACAAGAAGCTACTGTGGTGGACATTTTCTCTCCACGTAAAAATGTAGGGAAAAAACCTATCACTGCTAATAAGAAAGAACCAGTATGTATGTATGTATGTATGTATGTATGTATGTATGTATGTATGTATGTATGTATGTATGTATGTATGTATGTATGTGTATGTGTATGTATGTTGGTTGTGGGGCTTGAATGCTGGGCCTGGGCACTGTCCCTCAGCTCTTCAGCTCAAGGCTAGTGCTCTACTGCTTGAGTCACAGCGCCACTTCCGGCTTTTTTCTGTTTATGTGGTGCTGAGGAATCGAACCCAGAGCCTCATGCATGCGAGGCAAGCACTCTACCATGGAGCCACCTTCTGAGCCCCAAAGAACCATCTTTTAAGCAAGGAGGAATAGCCAAATTCTGTCATCCCAATGTGTTTTCTAAAGTGTCAATACTGTCCTATTTGGTAGATGTCTTCAATCACTCACTGATACCTTTATTCCCTATCAGTCTATCAGCCCAGGTGCTGGGCCGGGGGGCATCTCACAAGCTGTCAACCTTTCCCAATAGGGTGATGAGTATGTTCACATAAATGTTAACAGAGTCACTTAATCTAAATGGAATTTTTTAATTAAAAAAAATCAGAGCTGGAAAATGTTTATCTTCCTTTTGCTTATTCCTAAAGAGTGCCCCCTATTTTTACCTTTGCTCGCTGTGAAGATATTTAAGGCCTATCTTATCATAGCAACTCCCCAAGAACTCTGTGTCTCTTCTGCCCAGCTCTCAAGACACTGTAATTAAGCTTTATCCTAGGTACACACCCTACAATTCCCATCCACTTATTAGCTGTGCAATCTCAGAAATGACACCCTCTGCCTAGTCCCTGAAAGGCAGTGCGGCTACCTGCTCTGAAGGGTTTCCTGGGAGCATTAAGTGAGCTGGTAGGCGTTCTCTATATTTGGTCGTTGCAACCTTACCTGTCACCATCCGGCCCTGTGTCTTTTCATACTGTCCTTGCTCCACTGAGCTAACTTTCCATCTATTCACACGATCCTGTTCCTTTTTGCTCTGTTTTCAAGCTTTCTCCTTCTCCCATGAAATCTTCCTCAACAAATTCTACCCACCGGGAACTGCATTGTTTCGAAAACCCTTCTTACACCTAGGGACAAATCCATCTTCCTTAGTCTCTGCGATCATGATCATCTTCAGAACTAACCTCATCATGACTCGTGTTTTTAAGAGTGACCAGATAGTGTCCAGGAGGGAGTCACCTAGACAGATTTTACAGGTGCCAAGTTTAGAACCCCAGATTAGACCTATTGAAGCAAGTTCTGAGTGTAATGCAAAGGAGATGCCTATCCATTCTAGAATCAGAGGAAGTTTCCTGCACAGAAAAAAATAATCACTGTAAAATGTAATTCACACATTTTGTTTCTAGCTATTTATTCCATCTTCTTATTCTGCCATCCATCACTTTCCTGTCCCCATATCTCCTCCTCTTTGTCCCCTTGGGCGATGAAGATTAATTCCTCAAAGTTTCAGCTCTAGGCCTTCATTCTGTCCAAAAGTTACCTCCATCTTGCACAGACCAGTCGGTACAGTGCCAGCGTGGTCTGAATCCCACAAGTATCTCCTGCTCACCTGACATATGATGGCCATTCAACTACTGCTCCAACAAATTCTGTCTCTGCTATTGAACACCTAGTAACGGTCACGGAGAACCACTCTTTAACCCCTAATTGTCGCCCTGGCTCTCTCACATGTCCCCCTTCTAAGATATATGTTGACTCACCTTTAAGACTCCATGAATTTAATTGTTGCCATTGTGTTAGAAGAAAATTTATTTCATCTTCAATTGCCCAAGAATTACTTCTAAGTTAAGGCCTCTTGGCAGGCAAATGGGCAGTAGTTGCCAAATTATAAAGCAAAGAAATAAGACTTGGCAATAGAAATGCTGATAAAATGTTTAAGAAAATGTACACCAGCAAAAGCGAATGGCCTGCCCAAAGCTGAAGGCCCACACACAGTCTCATATTTTTCAGAGTAGAGTGTGACATGATAATTTAGATCTATTTATCTCCTGGTTTAATAAAGTACATGCTTGGCAGATAAAATGCATGACAAAGCAACAAATAAATTCTGTGTTTCTTTGAATAAACTTGTGCAGCCACTCTGGAAAGCAGTACAGATGTTCCTCAAAAGACTCCACATAGAGCTCCCCTATGACCCAGCAATCCCACTCCTGGGCATTTACCCAAATGATCACAAACAAGGCCATACTAAAGCTACCAGCACAACTATGTTTATCACAGCATTAGTCACCATAGCTAAGATATGGAACCAACCCAGATGCCCCTCAGTAGATGAATGGATCAAGAAAATGTGATACATACATACATACATATATATATATATATGTTACATATATTATATTGGAGTTCTATACTTCCATCAGAAAGAATGGCATTGCCCCATCCCAAGGAAATGGAAAGACCTGGATACACACACACACACACACACACACACACACACACACACACACACACACACACACACACACACACACACACACACACACACACACACACACACACACAAAGTGAAGTAAGCCAGGACCAAAGAAAAGTAGGTTGCATGTTTTCCCTCATTTGTAATAACTAGAATATATATGTCTATGCTATTCTTAACTGGGGCTCACAATAGGCCAATTGCAAAGCGTATAGGACCATATATAATGAAGTGTATCAACATGAACTACAAGAATTGGAAATTCTTTGTGTGCCTCCCAATTTATTTCTGTCTTTTGGACTCTTTTTTTTGGGGGGGGGGTCCAGTTGTGGGCCTTAACTCTGGGCCTGGGTGCTGTCCCTCAGCTCTTCAGCTCAAGGCTAGCATTCTACCACTTGAGCCACAACAACACTTCTGGCTTGTTTTTTCTGCTTATGTGGTGCTGAGGAATCGAACCCAGGGCCTCATGCATGCAAGGGAACCGCTCTACCATTAAGCCACCTTCCCAGCCCCTAAAAACCAATTTTTAATGGCCTATTTTCAAAGTGTTTTCACATCATCCAGAACTTCTTACAAAACAATTCTGGAAAAACCAAATAATACCAGAATAGAAAGAACAAAGAATAACTGGAAATATATGAATCAAATTAATATATGGTATTTAAAAACAGACTTCGATTTATGTTATTTAAATTCAGTTATACATTTAGCATTTTATTTCCCTATTGTTATTAGTGAAGCATAGGTAAAACTAAATCATTTTTTAAAGAAATCAATAGCTACAATTGTGGCTAATAATTTAAAAAATGAGTGTATTAGATTCCTGTGACTTTGCAAATAACACACAATGAATAAAAAAATTCCCTATGTTTGCATATGTTTACACATAAGATTACGGAAAGAATGTTGAAAAAACACGCCAAAGTTACATTGGTAGTAGATAGTGATATGTTTTTATGAAAAATATTCCTTCCCTTGCTAAAATGTACAATATAATACTTTACCTAAAAACACCTAAGTAGCCAGTGTAAAATATGAATTAGCAAATGCATATGAATTAAAATGTAGTTAAGAGAAAAAAGTGTCCGCGAATTGATGAGGATATGGATGGTTACTACTACTTTTAAGTATTTCTCCCCCCACAATGTAAGGTTAAACACATGTGAAATGGGCAAGTAAGCACAAAGCCTCCCAATCAATACCTCCTTTCTTTGCTTGCAGATGAAAAACACGTCACTTGTCTACCGATGGTTCTCATACAGGACAATTGTGCCACCAGGGCACACGTGACTTCTAGAGACTTGTTGAGTTTGTCACAATTTCAGGGGTGCCACTGAGTTCTTTTAAGTAGAGGTCAGGCCTGCTGTTAAATTCCTAGGGTGCACAGCTGGACCTCAGGAATTCTGTGACTCTGGGATCACGTGATCCGGGGCCAATGCGTGAAAGGCGGTACTTCCGTGCCTGCTTTCCTGCCTGCTTTCCAGGCAGGGCCTGCCCGCCACAGCACTCCAATCAAGCACAACACCCCCAGGATGCAGCAAAGGCAATGGAAAAGAATTTGCTTGCAGCTGAGGCCTTGAGGATGGACAGACACTGGCATGCACGAGTAAGCGGTGCGGGTAGATACCACATGTGGTAGATACCCGAAAAGAGCAGAGAAGAGGAGAAAACAGTCCACTCTTGGAGAGGTAGTGTAGGAAAAATGCATCCAAGAAGGACAAGTTCAGTTGCCAATTAGGGCTTTCAAATGTAATTTTATAAAAGGAAAGTGTGATCTTTTCCCGTTTGTGTGTGGCCACCCACAACTTAAGACCAAGATGGCAGTTGAAAGCTCTGGAAACAAGACTAGGCAAGATTGTGACAATTACTCATCCCACATGACTGGCACTGCTGGTTACTGACAGATTTGGCTGAAGTACTGGAAAAATTGCTAAAAATATTAACCATTGGCACCATTTATTATGAGAGAAACTATGTCAAAAGCAGCACCCTTAACTCCTCAAGACTTTATACCAATCTACCTTTATTGCCTGGTCTAAATTGTGCTTAATGGATGTGATATGAAATGTCTCACAGATGGCAGCCATATCTTGTACTTCAACTGGATGAAGAAATTACCTGGGAGACTCAGTTTCATAAAATTGATTTGTTTTGAAGATAGAGAGAGATAAGCTACTGCAGCATCTCCTGAAGGATTGGTTTATTTGAGCCATCACTATTCCCGCCCACCCCCCAAAAAGAACAGAAACAACTCCAGCCAATCAGGGTGCTGACGGGATGAAATACTCACACATGGAGCTTTGCAGCATTTACAAATGCCCGATGCTGCAATTCTGCACCAGGGAGGTCACTGATTGCTCGCTTAGTGACCTTGAACAAGTCACCTAACCTCTCTGGGCTTCAGGTTCTTCTTTCATAAATAAATAAATGGATGCAATCTCACTTTTTATAGCAGGCTTGATTGAGATAACGAGCATTAACATAATGACTGCATAGGTGAAGGATCCCATACACTGTGGCTGCAATTATTTCATTATATTAATGGGATGATGGTGGAGATGTTTAAGCACTGGGAAGGCAGAGGGAGAAGAAGGGGAGGGGGGAGCCAGGCGGGGAAGGAGGAGGAAGAGGAAGGGAGGGAGGGGAAGGAAGGAAAGAAGGAACAGGGGAAGGAAGAAAACGAGGAAGAGACAGAGAAGCAAAAGGAAAGGAGAAAAAGGGGAAGAGCCTCCGGGTTGGAGTTCAGCCTGCCTGTGACCTCGGTGTATCTCCACGTCCTTCTCCACAGTCCCTGCTTCCCAAGGCCCTTCCTCTCCACCCCCTGCCCCGCACCTGTGGAGAGAGCACCCCTCCACTGCAGACAACAGGCGTGTCTCCCTTCGGCAGGAGAGCCCTTGGCTGCTGCCCAGCGCTCTTGCTCCACCACCGTCCCCCCTTCGAGCCCCCCACCCCCCCCAGGCCTCCCGGAGCCCGGAATCTACCTGGTTCCCTCTTGACATCCGTTTGTGAGCCCCAACTGCCTTGGGCAAAAATATCATAAAAGCAAACACTATATAAAAAAAGGCAAACTCCTGAGTAAGGCACCTAGCCAGCGACGGCATCGGACCCGTGTCCATGCCTCGGCAGCAACTCTAACCTCCACTCCAACCCCGCCCAGTGTCTTAGAGATCCATCTCACTCAATGCACTTCCTCTTCTCCCATCCACTCTTCAATATGCCTTTGTTTCCCCCAGCACAGATGTTTATCCACAGATGTCTAACCTTTTTTTTTTTTTTTGGGGGGGGTGGGGGGTCCGGTCGTGGGGCCTGAACTCTGGGCCTGGGTGCTGTCCCTCAGCTCTTCAGCTCAAGGCTAGCGCTCTACCACTTGAGCCACAGCGCCACTTCCGGCTTTTTTCTTTTTGCTTATGTGGTGCTGAGGAATCGAAACCAGGGCCTCAGGCATGCAAGGCAAGCGCTCTACCACCGAGCCACCTTCCCAGCCCCCGTCTAACCTTTTCACTGAGCAAATTTTTATGCAGTTGGTCAGTATACTATATTCTGACTACGTTCTAGGTATTTTCCTCCTTCAGCACACCTATAACCCTAAATTGAGGTTCTTTCTACATGGCTGTTTTAAAAGGCAATGCCTTGAGGGTGAGCATCGTGAGTGCAGGGCCTAGTTTCCTGCAGAAATGGTTTAGTGTAAGACGAATTACACGGAGCACTGCTGAGAAAACGGATTGTTCGTTCAGGATCTAGGGAGGACACACACTGGAGGAGAAACTCACCTGTCTAGTCTGTAATTTATGACTGTGATAGAAGAAGAGAGACTATGGTATATGCAAGACAACTTGAGCTATTAAATATATAGCAAATACCCAGTGACTGGTAAAGTTTTTTTTGGGGGGGGGGGAGGGGATAAAATTGATTGGAGACAGACTCCTAGGGCCCTTATTTGACTGCTCTGAGAGAGAAGACAAGACCCAGAGCTCGTCGGCTCGATGGAAGAACATCAGGTGGAAAGTAAGAACAAGGGATCTGGAGGTTCCGTTCTGCGAGGTCAGGGGATGAACGGGCGATATCATGGCTGTATCCATCAGGCTCCCACGCGCCTGCCTCCCCGTGGCTGCTAAAGACCTATTTGTTGTTGAATGAGATTTTAAACTGTGCAGCTGGTGATGCAAGAAACATCTGTTCAAAAGGAGAAGAAAAAAAAAAAGCCGTACTTTTCTCCACTTGCTATCCCATAGAAAGGTAATTTGTGTATGTGTTTACTAGAACTCGTTCCTCAAAAGTGAAATATCGCCGCACTCGCTGGCAAGATGGAGAAGGAGCTGCTGCGAATGGAGAGAGAGCTATTTCAGTCCTCAATCCTCAGAACCAGATTTGAATCTCAAAAAAGGAAGAAAAAAAAATAAGGGAATTTTCATCAAAGAATCTTAACAAAAAGATTCCTGCCAATTTAACTAAGACGGCTAAAAATACACCCTTGCAAGGCCCCGCTTCCCGCTTCCTGCCCAGGGGCGTTGGAGTTGAGGATCTTCCCTGAGGTGGCGGTCCCAAGAACCACGTGGCTGCCCGGCCAATACCAGCTTCCAGAGAACTCACACTCTGCTCTTTAGGAATATTCTCTCCCCCTCTCTGTCTCCCTCCCCCCTCCTCTAAAGTTCTTTATACCAGTCACTGTTACTAAGCTGGAGGTACATGGAACAGCGGGCTGGAAATGAATTTAGCATATCCCTTCTCATCTCAAAAAAGGAAGAAAGTGAGGCCTAGTACCGTCTGTGGTCAACGCAAGCATGCTTAAAGAATCGGGTAGAATGGACCCCGGGGTCACTGGACTGCTAGCCTAGTCTTCCTTAGGCACAATTACTAGGAGGTCTGGAACTCAGGACAGGTGAAGGGCTACCTGAATAGGTAAGGACGCTGGGCCTCTCTAAGGATGAGAGCTGGCACTGCCATCCATGAATCCTGGTCCAGCTGAGCATCTTTCCATCACTGTCGCTTAAAAGAGCATCGCGTAGATGCGGACCTTTATTCCTTCAGTACAGATGAGTCAATGACAATTTAGCTCATCTAGCGCCTACCATGCGCTAAAGGGAGATACGCCATAATAAGAGTGGCAATTACCAGATATTTCTGTCCACAAACAATCCCCACTGAGGGAGAAATGTGTTAATCAACTAAATAATCAATCAGCCGTTCTTCAGGAAGTAGATCTACCCCCAAGATCCTATCCTTGTTATTCCTGTATAGAATTATTATTTGCCACCAACACACAGCATTTGTTAGGCGCCAACGGTAGAGTTCAGCATGTGTTGCTTCTAAGCAACTGACCATATATTGTAAACCAAAGTTAACAGCAACCTATGTTATCAAATTTCATTTTGGAAGCTGAATATGAGGTCATCAAGATTGCTAGCTGAACTAGATGCTAATTTTCAACAAGTCAAAATGTGGCTGGACAAATCCTTGAGTGTTACCATGAGGCTAAGAAAGGAGTCTGGCTCGGAATTTTTAACACTTGGTTTTAATCATTAATGCTGCAATGCTGTCCCATTTACAACCTGACATTATTTTTACACTTCCAACATCCCATGATTTTTCAGCAACAGTAAATAGCCTGACGTGATGGCACTTTGCTTTAGCTAGAACTATATTTTGACTAGCAGGTCTTGGCATAATGTCCACCTCAGAATACCTTCTGCAGGGGGAAAAGGAGCAAAACTTTTAGGACAGTGAAGAGAGGAAAGCTTTACCACTCGAAGAACTTTTCCCACATAATACATCGGAGTGCTCGGCTAGCATCGCGCAGTAACCTGTAGCCATTTCATGACTGTCTTTCAGAAGTCTAGAGCTACCATTTTCAAGGTGCTCCACAGAAGCAGCTGGTAAAATAAAACCTGAGAGGAAAAGAGCATGCAGAAATGGATGCCTAACATCTTGAGACACCTACAGACTGTGACTTAATTGTGGATAGTGCAAAATGCATAGGAATAATGCTGGTGTTTGAGTTTGCTCTGTGAATTCTGGGAAATTTATGTCATGCTGACAGCATGCCCAGCTCCGAGTACGTGGGCCCTCTTGAGTTAATTAGTGTGTACTAACTTTAGGTCACACTCAGTTAGGCGTCTAGTGCTGACTGCTGGCTGAGAAGTGTTTGCATGGAAATATACGCATTTTATCTCTCTAATTATTATACATCCAGGATTTGTCGACAGAATGATACCACGTCATTTTTTGAGGTGCGCAGTATGTTTTCTAGATTTAAGTCTTATGGTGCCCTATCTAGAGAAACTTTTCAAAGGGGTAAGATTTCAGAAACACAAGAAAAATTCAGGGGAGAAGTACCCCCCAACGAGAGGGGGAATCTGGGACACCTGTCCTTGTCATGCATGTCTGCAGTGCTCCAACATGGGCAGCAGGGGGCGCTCCTGCATGAAGCAAAGCCCCCACAAGGGCTTTGCTTAGGGAACACTGGTTTTTTCTTTGAACCTTACCCCTACTCCAAGCAAGAAGTCACTAGTGGGGGAGCTGTCAATCAACTGTGCAAGCTTGAGATTCACCATGAACCACAACAGACAAGTGACCGGAGCTGACACAGGGCTACACCTGCCTTTGGGAAACTAGGTAGCCTGTTTCCTTTTCTCTCTTTTGGTGAACAGAAGGGGTTAAAGGCGGTGGAGAGCAGTGGGAATGGGGGTGTTGGCATGAACTACACACTGGTGATCTCCAAAAGCAACAAGTGGCCATCACTAATTCAGGACCCGGTATGGCACCTTTGTCACCGGATCGTTTGGATGTTACATGCTCTCGAAAGACATTTCCAGTTCAAAATAAAACCATCCCAACAGACCCCCTCCTGCCTTCCACAGAACAAACCACCGGCCGGGCCAAGTCAGTCCCTGGATGGTTAGGGTCTGAGCAGACGTAGCCGCCCTCACCCCACGCCCCGGCTGCGATTCCCATGCAGATGGGCCATGCATTTCACTCACTACTCCCAAGACGCAAGCTTTGGACCAGGTTGGGGAAAAAAATATCATGAAGCACCTGGGAGGAGGGGGGAATCCTGGTACTCTAGAACACAGCAAATTCCAAAGCAAGTCTCCCAGCTGCTGTCCCCAGGCAGGCCGGCACCCCACAGCCACGTACCCACCCCATGTACCCTCCCCCTTCCCCCCCCCCAGACTTAGGCATAGATCTCAGCACTCACCATGTTGACTTCGGACACCATGTCGATGCTGGCGATGTCAATGTTCATCCCCACAGCCACGGGGGGTCCTGGGAACCAAGATGGACAGCAGCTTGACGCCCCCCAGAAGGCCTTCCTCCCCACCCCCCACCTCCACAGTGACTCCTCCGGTGTTGGTTTGGGAAGAGGACTGGAAGCCCTTCTAGGAATTGCTCCCAGGTGTGCCCAACTCCAGGGGCTTCCCCACCCAGCTTCGGTGTGTAGGGTTTAACTATTTCGGTTCCACAGGACTGTGGAACCAAATTACATGGGACTATCAGCTCATCTAGAGCTGTGGAGAGACTGAATCCTTTACAACCCTCCACCCTTACACACACACACACACACACACACACACACACACACACACACACACACACACACACACACACACACACACCATGCTGTGAGGCTCCCAGGACTGGATGGAGAGTCTCCAGACTGAGCCGCTTTCCACCAGGCTACAATTTCCAAGCAGGCAGCCACAAGGGGTTAATGCCCCTGTACACCAACTGCCGGCACCTGCACCCTGCCCTGGGAGGTCATGGCTTTTTTTTTTTTTTTGCAAGCCAGATTCTCTGGACACTGAACTTAAAGAGGTTTGTGTGTCCGGGAAGCAAAGACAGGAGAGCTAGGGCGGCGGTGGATGGGCAGGGCAGCAGGGTAGCAGGGCAGCGAGGGCTGGGAAGGAAGGGAAGGCAGGGAAGGGAAAGGAAGGGAAGGGGACCGGGAGGGGAGGGAAGGGAAGGAAAAGGAAGGGAAGGGAAGGAAAGGAAAGGGAAGGAAAGGGAAGGAAAAGGAAGGGAAGGGAAGGCAGGGCAGGGCAGGGCAGGGCAGGGCAGCATCTCCAGATCGGAGCCCAGGCCAGGTCTGCCCCGGGCCGGCGTTAGTCCCGGTGAGTGAGTGTCCCAGGGCGGCCCCCCACCAGCAGGTGAGGGGAGCGGCTTGGGCGGGAGCCGGGCTGTGTCTGGCCGCCAGGGCAGTCCCCCCTCACCTCCAAAATCGGGTCTGAGACGGATGTCGTAGCCCTTCAGGAGCCTGTCCACCGTCTCCTTCACCAGCGACATGTTACTCGGGTCATTGACGCTACAGGGGGAGAACCAGGCACAGGCATCAGGGCCGGAGCTTGGGGGTCCCTGGACCTCCCTGCACCCCAGACCTCCCTGAACCCCCAGACCTCCCTGCTCCCCAGACCTCCCTGAACCCCCAGGCCTCCCTGAACCCCCAGACCTCCCTGCACCCCAGACCTCCCTGAACCCCCAGACCTCCCTGCTCCCCAGACCTCCCTGAACCCCCAGACCTCCCTGCTCCCCAGACCTCCCTGCTCCCCAGACCTCCCTGAACCCCCAGACCTCCCTGAACCCCCAGACCTCCCTGCTCCCCAGTCCTCCCTGAACCCCCAGACCTCCCTGAACCCCCAGACCTCCCTGCACCCCAGACCTCCCTGAACCCCCAGACCTCCCTGAACCCCCAGACCTCCCTGCTCCCCAGACCTCCCTGCACCCCAGACCTCCCTGCTCCCCAGACCTCCCTGCACCCCAGACCTCCCTGAACCCCCAGACCTCCCTGCTCCCCAGACCTCCCTGCACCCCAGACCTCCCTGAACCCCCAGACCTCCCTGCTCCCCAGACCTCCCTGAACCCCCAGACCTCCCTGCTCCCCAGACCTCCCTGCTCCCCAGACCTCCCTGAACCCCCAGACCTCCCTGAACCCCCAGACCTCCCTGCTCCCCAGTCCTCCCTGAACCCCCAGACCTCCCTGAACCCCCAGACCTCCCTGCTCCCCAGACCTCCCTGCACCCCAGACCTCCCTGCTCCCCAGACCTCCCTGAACCCCCAGACCTCCCTGAACCCCCAGACCTCCCTGAACCCCCAGACCTCCCTGCTCCCACAGACCTCCCTGAACCCCCAGACCTCATTGAACCCCCAGACCTCCCCGCCCCCACCGGCCGGGCAGGCAGGCACCCCAGACTTCCCTGCACGCTCGGACCTCCCCGCTCCCCCACCCCGGGCAGGAAGGCGCCCAGACCTCCCCGCGCCCCGACCCCGGCCCGGCAGGCAGGCGGGCGCCCCGGACCTCCCCGCGCCCCGACCCCAGGCGGGCGCCCCGGACCTCCCCGCGCCCCGACCCCGGGCCGGCGCCCCAGATCTCCCCGCGCCCCGGACCTCCCCGCGCGCCCCGACCCCAGGCGGGCGCCCCGGACCTCCCCGCGCCCCGACCCCGGGCCGGCGCCCCCACCCCGGCGGGCAGGCGCCCCGGCGGACGCCCGCTCCCTCCCGCCGGCCGAGCCCGCGGCCCGCTCACCTCTGCGCGCACGCGGCGGCCAGGAGCAGCGGCAGCGGCCAGACGCCGCGGCCGCGCCGGGCTCTCCACATCCCTGCGGTCGGCGGGACGCGGCGGCCGCCGAGGACAGCGGACCCAACTTAGTCCGCCCGGCGCTGGGAGTCGAATGCGGGGCGCATGCGCGCGGCGGCCCCAAACATCAAAGGGACGCGGCGGCGGCGGCGGCGGCGACCGCGCGCGGCTCCGGCTTCGAAAAGAAGAGCAGTTAAAGGGGAAGGGAGGCGCGCGGCGCCCCGAGACGCCCCGGAGGAGGCCGCCCCACGGGCCCCCGGCCGCCGTCGCGGGGTCCTTCGGTACCGAAGAAAAAAGGAGCAACCGGAGCCTCCGGTAAGTTTGGGTCGCGGCGGGTGTGAGGCGCGCGCGTGAGTGCGCGTGCGCGCGAGCCGGGCCGCGCGGAGCCCGCGGGGCTGGGGGCGGCGCCCCGGCCGCGGCCCGGGCAGGGGGGGGGGGTGAGCGCTCCAACTTTTAGTTCCTGGGCCAGTGGCCTGGCGGGCCGGGGGCGGGGCCGGCGGGAGGGGCGGGGCCACGGGGCGGGGCCCGCGCGAGGGTTGAGGGCACGGGGAGGGGCCAGTGAGAGGGGCGGGCCACGGGGGGGGGGCCGGCGGTCAGTGGGCGGGGCCAGGCGAGGGGCGGGGCCAGGCGAGGGGCGGGGCCAGGCGAGGGGCGGGGCGTCCCGCAGCGCGGGCGGGGCTGGGGTGCGGAGGGAGAAGGTTGGGGAGGGAAGGTTACAAGGCCAGCCTTCCTCCCTACTCAGCACCGACCTCCCCCAGCTCCTCTCCCTCCCACCTCCCCCCCCCCCAGCCCTGAGCGGGAGATCCCCGCCCTCGGTGATTGGGGTGCTCCGTGCGTGCGAGGCTTGTGGAGGCAGAGGGGAGCAGGCACCGGCATGGGGCGCAGAGCGGAGGGACCCCCCCCCCGCGCACGTGCGCACACTCCGTGTACACGCAGCCCCCTGCACACGTGCGCACACTCCGTGTACACGCAGCCCCGCGCACATTCGCAGCTCTGTGTACATGCAGCACCACGCACGTGCACACGCTCTGTACATGCAGCACCACGCACATGCACACGCTGTGTACATGCAGCCCCGTGCACGTGCACACGCTCTGTACATGCAGCACCACGCACGTGCACACGCTCTGTACATGCAGCCCCGTGCACGTGCACACGCTCTGTGTACATGCAGCCCCGTGCACGTGCACACGCTGTGTACATGCAGCCCCACGCACGTGCACACAGTCGGTGTACACGCAGCACCCCCGTGCACGTGCGCACACCCCGTGTACACGCAGCCCCCACACGTGCGCACACCCCGTGCACATGCAGCCTCCCCAGCGCACTGCGCATGCCCCGTGTACACGCAGGCCCCGGGCACACGTGCGCACGCCCTGAGCACTCGTGCACACACGCGCCCGGGCGCACACTCCCCGCACAGGCCCGGGTCACTTGCACGGAGCCGGCGCCCTCCCCACCGCCGCTTGGGAAGGGGGGTAGGAAGGAGGGAGGGAGGGAGGGGGACCGGGATCAGAACTCTCCGCCCGCCCGCCGGGTGCAGGGTACCGGCCCGCAAGGCCCCGGTTCCTCCCCGGGAGAGGCTGGAGGGCAGGGGAGGGGCGGGGAGGGTTGGGGGCAGGCGGGGCAGGGCGGCGGGCCGCTGGGCTGAGCTCCCGGCTGGGCGGTACGGCCTCACCCCAGGGCCGGTGAAGGGAAGCCCGGGCCGCCCGAGGTCACGGGTGGACGGCAGCCCTGCTCCCCCCCCCGCCTGGCCCCGGGTCCCCCCCCCCCCCGCCTGGCCCGGGTCCCCCCCCCCGCCTGGCCCGGGTCCCCCCCTCGCCTGGCCCGGGTCCCCCCCCCCGCCTGGCCCGGGTCCCCCCCCCGCCTGGCCCGGGTCCCCCCCCTCGCCTGGCCCGGGTCCCCCCCCTCGCCTGGCCCGGGTCCCCCCCTCGCCTGGCCCGGGTCCCCCCCCCCCCGCCTGGCCCGGGCCCCCCCCCCCGCCTGGCCCGGGTCCCCCCCCCCCGCCTGGCCCCGGGTCCCCCCCCCTCGCCTGGCCCGGGTCCCCCCCCCCGGCCTGGCCCGGGTCCCCCCCCCCCGCCTGGCCCGGGTCCCCCCCCCGCCTGGCCCGGGTCCCCCCCTCGCCTGGCCCGGGTCCCCCCCTCGCCTGGCCCGGGTCCCCCCCTCGCCTGGCCCGGGTCCCCCCCCCCCCCCCCGCCTGGCCCGGGCCCCCCCCCCGCCTGGCCCGGGTCCCCCCCCCCCCGCCTGGCCCCGGGTCCCCCCCCCTCGCCTGGCCCGGGTCCCCCCCCCCGGCCTGGCCCGGGCCCCCCCCCCCCGCCTGGCCCGGGTCCCCCCCCCCTGGCCCGGGTCCCCCCCAGGCCTGGGCGGGTGCAGCCCACTGGCGACCCGCGAGCTGCCAGCTGAGGGAGTGAGGGGAGAGGGTGGCATGCTCAAACTAAGGAAGCTGAAGGAAGGTTCTGGGCTAGAGACAGGTAACAGCCTCACCTCACACCGGGTTCAGAGACTGGAGGAGTCCACCCGAGGATGATGGAGGGGAGGGGGTGGGGGGAGAAGACAGGAAGAAAGAACCACCGATTCTCCCATCCACCTTGAAAAACAGCACAGTGCTGGAGCACTCTCACTCTCTCTCTCTCTCTCTCTCTCTCTCTCTCTCTCTCTCTCTCTCTCTCTCTCTCTCTCTCTCTCTCTCTCTCTCTCTCACACACACACACACACACACACACACACACATCTCCTATATGTACAGCCCAGCTCAAGCACCCAGCAACTTGGTAACCTGGGCAAATCATTAAGCCTCAGTTTTCCTTTTTTGGAAGACTATGACTAATAATAGCATCTTCTCCTCAAGGCTCTGGTTGAGAGATTGATGCCCACGAATAATCATGTAATAAGGTGTAAAGAATGGACAGAAAGTATACGAGGCTCCAGTGGCATTCATCCACAAAGCTAGTACACACTTTGTACGACTATAGATTGGCCTTAGAAGAAGGAAATAACCATGCTCTAAAGACTCAACTAGCAATTCAATGAGAAAGCAGAATGACTGTATGTGGAAGTTCACTTTTTGCTCCCACAAGGTAATTTCTCGGGGATATCCCTTACCAATAGTTGTAATTAATGTCATTTTAAGAACACATTCCTTCCGAAGTAAAGACCCAGAAACACAAGTCAAAGAAAGGCTGTCAATAAATGGGATCGCATCAGACTGAAAGTTTCTGCCTGGCAAACAGCTAGCAAGATACATAGAAAGGCCATGGAGTGGGAGAAGACTTTAACCAGCTTTCCATCAGACAAAGTCCTCATATCTAAAGTATACAACAACCCCACTAATAAGTGGGCTAAAAAAGACTTCTCCAAAGAAGAAATAAGAATGGCCAATAGACACATGAAGACATGTTCAACATCTCTGGCCATAAAGGAAATGCAAATCAAAACAACATTGGGATTCCACCTCACCCCAGTTAGAATGGCCATTATCAAGAACACCTGTAATAATAGATGTTGGTGGGGATGTGGCCAAAAGGGAACACTATTACACTCTTGGTGGGAGTGTAAACTTGTTCAACCACTCTGGAAAGCAGTATGGAGGCTCCTCAAAAGGCTAAACATAGAGCTCCCCTCTGACCCAGCAATCCTACTCCAGGGCATTTACCCAAATGACCACAAGCAATTCCACACTAAAGCTACCAACACAACCATGTTCACTGCAGCATTTACCATAGCTGAGATATGGAACCAACTCAGATGCCCTTCAGTAGATGAATTGATCAAGAAAGTATGGTGTCTATATACACAATGGAATTCTGTGCTTGCGTCAGAAAGCATGGCATTGCCCCATTCATAAGGAAATGGAAAGACTTGGAAGAAATCATGTTAAGTGAAGTAAGCCAGATTCAAAGAAACATAGGTTCCATGGTTTCCCTCATTTCTAATGATTAGTATATGTCTAGGATAGTCCTAGAAGAGGATCACAATAGCTCAATAGCTATGTACACATGACCATATAAAATGATGCTAATTGAAATGAACTCCAAAATATGGAAACAAGAGGTGTGTGTGTGTGTGTGTGTGTGTGTGTGTGTGTGTGTGTGTGTACTAATTGCAGTTTTTTCTTTATTTCTTTCATCCCCCCACCCCTTTGGTTTATCCCCTGTTGTCACTGTTTTTCATTTTGGTACCATTTCTCTGGTATATAAGGTTATCTGATTTGGGGGAGGGAAGGGGAATCACAGAAATGGTGGGATCAAGGGTGAACCAATTCAACAGCGATACTCACTTGACACTATGTTGGAAATGAACTTTACAACGGGGGGGGGGGGAAGGGGATTGCGAGGAGAAAAGGAGGGAGGGTGTGACACTGTTCAAAAAGAAATAAGAAATGTGCTCATCACCTGACTTATGCAGCTGTAACCCCTCTGTACATCACCTTGGCAATAAAATTTTAAAGAGAGAGAGAGAATATCCAGGTGAGAGATGCCGTGGCACTGCGTTAAGAAAGTGGCAATGAGGATGAGCAGACGTGACTGTGGTCACGGGTGGGAATAGCTCGTGAGGCTGGAGAGGGAGAGGCAGGCTGGGAAGGACTCAGGAATGAGTGCTGTGGCCCTGGGTGGATGGTGGTGATGTCAGCTTGTGTGTGTGGAGTACCTGCTAGTCACGCAAGGTGTGCACATGCTCAGAAGGGAGGGTTGGGCCCAGGCCAGTGGGAGATTTCCGTGCTTCACCTCATCTTGCCAGGATACATCCATTCCCTGCCTTAGTTGTTCACTTCCAGGTTCCCAGCAGCCCCCCCCTCCCCCCGCCCCGGGAAAGAAGCATCAGCCACAGTGACTGGGGAGAGGGTTCTCATGGAATGTGGGTTCCCTGCTTGGCTGCATCATTTAAATGTTTGAATGTATAATTGTTTTGTCAAAATGAGCTGGAGGCATGTTTCAGTGGTCCAGAGCCGATGGAGCAAAGATGCGGCACTGAAAAAGAAAGGGAAGGTGAAGAAATGAATAATGGTGATTTTAACTAACCCTGAATATTGATTAGGATCTTTGTAAAATAGTGTGCAGAAATGTTGGCTACTTTTGAGAAGTAGTGAGAACGCCTAAAATAATACATGGGAAAAATATATACTGTATGTAGATGCTTATTACTTTCAAAACACACAAGACCTTCCCCTTGTCATCCACTAATACATGCTCATGCTCACGAGTGTCATCCTAGCTACTCTGGAGGCTGAGATCTTAAGATCACGGTTCAAAGCCAGCCCAGGCAGGAAAGTCTGTGAGGCTCTTATCTCCAATTAATCACCAGAAAACCCAAAGTGGTGCTGTGGCCCAAAGTGGTAGAGCACTAGACTTGAGCAAAAAATGCTCAGAGACAGTTCCCAGGCCCTGAGTTCAAGTCCAGGACTGACAATAAACCAACAAAAAAAACAAATACACACACACACACACACACACAAACTATTTTAAATAGATCTTCCATATGTTGGCATCTTTCGTTCATATGTGTTCAAGAGTATGTTTAGAGCAGTTTAAAAATTTAGAAAATATTTTACCTTTATGCTGGCCAAAAAAATCCTTTATTTTTATGACAATCTTCCTTTCCTTCACAGACAATAGAAAAGAGTATTCTCCCAAATGACCATAAATCCCATGTTATGGACTTAATGAGCTTTTGAGTCTGCTGAATTTGGAATGGGAAGGCATGCTCTCTGAGTCCCGTGTCTCCTTCAGCAGGCAACGCTGACTAACCTGAGTTTCTATAAAAATCTGGGCCACAGTAGCCTGGTGATATTTAGAAAAAAACCCACTTGAAATGGTTTAACTAGAAACACAGTGTTAGTGGAACACTAAAGCACATCAGTGTGTCAAACACTATTCCAAACTCATGGTATGATTGTTTTTAATCCTCAAATTATGCCTGTGAAAATGGTTTTGTCCTTATTTTATACACAAAGAAACAGAAGGAAAAGCCAACCGGCTGCAAGATGGCATCTTTTTATATTTTATGGACGGAATATAAAACTCCTATTTTATAAGCAAATATGACAGGGCTAAACCCTCTCCTGATAACTTCCTGTCACCTGGTAGTAAGTGATACTACTGTAGCTTCCTCTGAAGTTTTCCACATTGCTCATCCACCGAATAGAAGTACGTTCTCAGCCCAGACCCAAGACCTCTTCACTTTCACAGTCAGAAAGGCCAGCAAGAGAATGTGAAGTCTGAGTGACCGGACATCAATCTTCTTGTGGATGGGAAAGAGACAAAATGAAATTAATAAGCCTTGACTGAAGGTAAACTTGTTCTATTGAGGAAATTACCTCGCTCTACGCCACCGGGTGCTAGGAAAAAAAAAAGCATAGTCACATACAGCCTAAGCGAAGACCCACGCCACATTCTCTAGGCTACAAACACATGAAAGGGACATTCTTTTTATCCAATCTCATCTAAAAAAAAACTGGGAGAAAAGGGGTGCCTTAGGAACATAGGGGTACATGCACAACTGACACCAAAGGGCCTGCCGAACGACCTTTCAAGTTGGTTGATTTCTCAGGACGGCCACTTAAGAGAGGCCCTCAGGGAAGCAATTTGGCGTGTCAGACAGACTTTTCTAGAGTGCGAGTCACACTTAGCGCCCTAAGTCTTTTCTGATATTCTTTGACTGGAACTATTTATCTGTTTAGATGCCACAGTTAGGGAATAAGTATTCATGGGAAAAATATTTTTAAGTCAAGCATGCAGGAAGATTTCAAGTTCTAGGCCAACCTGAGCTAACAGCAAGACCTTGGGGAAAAAGAGAAAAGAAAAGGAAGGAAGGGAGGGAGGGAGGGAGGGAGGAAAGGAGGGAAAGAAGGAAAGACTCCAAATGAGAAAACAAAAATGTATCAATAAGAATGATTAGATCACAATTTAAAAAAAAAAGAATCTCGGGGAAGGTAGGGAGGGAAGGGATGGTAGGGGGAAAATAATGGAGGGGGTAACAATGCTCAATAGGAAGTGTACTCATCACCTTGCTCATGTAACTGTAACCCTCTGTATAGTATCTTTACAATAAAAAATTAAAATAAAAATAAAAAATAAATAAAATACAACTAGGAAGGGTAACTTACACAGGGCTTTATGCATTTACATATAAATGGTCTAAAGGAGGATATTCTTAGGGGAAGAAACCCAAAGGTGTAATTCCTCTAAACATGTATGCTATTTATTAAAATAAATTCCAGGAAAAGGAAAAAAAAAGAATGATTAGAGGTACAAAGCTCCAATAATTCTTTGTCAAATTGAGAATTACTAGAGGAAAATACCATAATGTTGGATGATTGCACCCACTCTACTTCTACACGGCAAAACCTTCTCTATTGATAGGTGCTGAATTAACAAAGTTCAGAATGAATGAGTAGTATAAAAACTTTTATGCAATATATCACATTTTAAGTATTCCCAGGAAAGTTAAATTCTTCTGTTAACGTAACTTTTTTTCCTCAAAAAATAAAAATAATCCCTATTGTTTCCTCTATCATGTGCCAGTCGCTGTTGATATTAATGACCTTTGGTTTTACTTATATGAGAGCATCCCTGCACTGCATTTAATTCTCACAAGACACTCTGAGGTAAGTTCTAAGATTATCTACCTCTCACAATATCCTGAAGGTATCAAGCGTTTTGTGGTTAAAAGAAGTTTCTCTTCAAAAAAAAAAAAAAAGAAATGAAGAACCCAAATTCAATCTGTCAGAGTGAAGATTTTCTTTAATTAGAAGCCTAATGAGTAGGTGACAATAGCCCCTATTTTCTTCTCTTTGTTTTAGTATAGTTTGCTCATAATTTAGCATAGATCTCTCATAATAGAAACTGTGTGCACGAAGATAGGTGTTGCTCCTTCTTCTGAGATGAACTTGGTTTTAGGTTCACATAAAGGATGAAAACACCAAGCAGAAAGGTTCCTACAGAGCACGTCACCACTCGAGCGGTCAAGTGCTTGTTTAGCATGCACAAGGCTCTGGGTTCAATCCTCAGTAACACACACACACACACACACACACACACACACACACACACACACACACACACAGATCAGGTACTAGATAAGCAGACTTTAAAGAAAGCAAATCCAGCTCCTGGATTTGGAAAGACTTTCAAACAATCATTGGTATATTAAGGTAATTAAGATATTTTTAAATAGGAAAAACATGGCATGTCACACAACTAACTAGTTTGCAGCACGCTCTCTGGTGCACACATGCAAACGGTATTCAGTGTGCTTTCCTGAGATTACAGGCACAGGAGGACAAGTGGGCGTGGCCTCTCTACATGTGGGCGTGGCCTCTCTAGATGTCCAGTCACTCATGGTGCTGAGACTCAGCGCCTCCCGCTGGCTGGTCTATTTTCCACTCTTCGTTCATCTTACTTTCCCACTGGCTTACCCTGAATCTTCCTTTCACGGTCCACTTCTGAAATTGAACGTAACACCTGAGCAATACTTGAGATGGACTTGACGTCGTATTTGTAGAAAATAAGACATTATTATTTGAATTCTGTAGATGAGACACCGTCATGATCACATGTAAGAACATAACTGGCTTCTTGTAGTTTTTGGCAGTACTAGGGTTTGAACTCACAGCCTTGAACCTGCTGCACAGGTACCCTCAACCACTTGAGCCACTGAAAAAGAGAAAGTTCACTAGAAGTGAACTGAAAGTTCCTTTCAGATAAAAATGCCTGTGATATAATAAACCAAGACTTGCCAAACTAGGGACTGCTGGTCAAATTCAGTCTTATCTCCTGTTTACAAATAAAGTTTTATTGGGACACAGCCCTGCACATTAGTGGAGGGGCCGGCTATGCCTGCACTGCCACTGAGATCCAACCAGCCCTTGCTACTCTGCAACCTGTGAAATATGTATCTGTCATCTTAAAAGTTTGTTTAAAGCAAATGAGAAAACTGAGCCAAAGTAAGCAGAGTTCATCTGCCTTAAGAGTTGGCTCTTTAAAAAAAAAAAGTATTTATTTATGGATGATACTGAGGCTTAAACCCAGGGCCCCTTACACTCCCTTGCCTTTTTGGCTTTACTGTGGTACACTACCACTTGAGCCACACTCCCAGGTTTTTGCTAGTTAATTGGAGATGAGAGTCTCTTGGATTTGTCTGCTGGGGCTGGCTTTGAACCAAGATCCTAAGCTCTTCGCCTCCCGAGTAGCTATTATTAAAGGCGTGAGTTGTTGCTTTTAACCACAGTGCTAAATCCCTTGAGAAATAAACAGCGCAGTGAAAATGGCTGTTAAACCTTCTGAGTCATAGTAAGCATGTGGTGTTTGCTTTCCCGGCAGTGTTCACATCAACAGGAACTCATGTGGAAACATGAATGGAGAAAAAGGAGGTAGGGGTGTGTGTGTGTGTGTGTGTGTGTGTGTGTGTGTGTGTGTGTGTGTGTGTGTGTGTGTGTGTGTGTGTGTGTGTGTGTGTGTGTGTGTGTGTGTGTGTGTGTGTGTGTGTGTGTGTGTGTTGTGGGGGGGGAGGCTGCAAGTTGTACAAAGTTAGAAAATAACAGCAAGGGTAAAATATAGCCTGCTTGTTTCTCCTTTGTTATATGCGATCGTAAAAGGTGGTTTCGTGTTCTTTTCGTGTCTCCTAATGGTGCAAATCCCAGACAGGTTCACAGGCACATTCACAGCTAAGATGCTTGACTCTGCCCTCCGCACGGCCGCATCCTGCATCTGTGGAGCGGAACTAATCACTTCATGTCCCTTCTCCCTGCGCGGTCCCCTCCCACTTCCTCTGAGATTGCAGCTCTGCCTAGACGACGTGATGAATGACGAGGCCAAGGATAAAGGATGATTTTTGCTTCCAAATCCACAGAGCCTCCGAGCATCGGTACACTTGGTTTTTGCAATGTGTTTTGCTTTTTAGATCCCACGGATACAAATCCCTTCAAATTACATTTCCACTCAGGTAAGGACTCACGCAGATGGAACGGCATAAACAAGAGGAAATCAAACAGCCCAAAGAGGAGAGGGTGGAGAGTCATTCTTAAATGCAGCTTGCTGGCATGATGGCTAGGATTCACCTGGTGGCCGAGAAGGTACCTCGTGGGTATGCACATGTCCGCCCCGACCCCTATTTTTTCCTTAATATTTTGCCTCTCACTGTGCTTTGAGCAGTCACACACGGTGTGAACTCAAGCCCAAATAACTGCCTTTGGGCCGTTACACCTGTCATTTTACTCCTTTCCTAATGTTCCCTAATGTGTGTAAAGTATCTGATCTTTTTTTTTTTTCTGTCCAGATCACAACTGCCTAACCTTAGCATCATCCACAGGACCAGTAACGAGATTAAACCAGTTTTCCTTTCTTCCTGGCCCTGCCTCTCCCCTTTCTCTCCTCTGCTCGTTTCGTGCTGCCATCACTACTGGACTGTCTGAGTTTTAGGTTGTGCTAGCAAATGTGGAAATACCTTCCCTTAAATGCCTCACTTAAATACTTCACTTAATCTTCCCATTAACCTTCAAGGTGGGGATGGATTCCCGTCTCTAATTTTCAGATGAGGAAACTAAGGTTACAGAAAGCTTAACCACTTAGACAAGCATTCACAGTGAAACAATAATAATGATGCCTGGCTATATTATGAGAAAAAAAAATAACGCATTCAAGATTCCCTTCCTGGTTGGACACAAGGTGTTGGCATTACGATACTGCATGCAAACCTACATCGTCAGGGTCCAGAAATCCTCAAACGGTGGGACTCAAGGAGGACTCTTGTGGACTGATTGTAGATCAGCAGAGTGAAGGTAAAAACCAGGCTGGCAGCAGTTAGAGAAATAAACATCCAGGCAGGCCAGGAGCCTGACAGAGAAGGGGGGTTTGGCATGGATGCTTGATATCCAGCACAGCACCTGGGCTAGGAACCAAGCAGAAGGAACTTCGCCTGCAGCCTGTTTCCTTAGCAAATAAGATAAAGATGAAGCAGAAAGGTCCCAAACATCGACCGAGTACCTATTCTGTGTTCTATTTAACATTCTGCACAAACACTCAAGACTGGAGAGATGGATCATGTTGTCTTCAGATAGAAAGGTGTGCATTTAGCTGGAGGTGGAAGTGAAAATAGTGCTGGAATAAGAGCCGACAGAAGAAAAATAGGACTGATCACTCAGAAGGCTTGAGAAGAAGAGCATGGAAACGGTGTTATGATCTTTGGAAACAACGTGCATTTGTTATTTAATATCTACTCACTTTGAAGACAGCATTTATTATTATTTTTATGTACATTTTGCCACTATCACTAACTCTAGATAGATGAACCTCCAACTCTGGAGTTAGACTGGGAAAAATGTATGGAAAATCCGTAAGACAAAAACCAACCACATCTTTCCATGAGTAACCATAAGAATGATGATAAAAATAGTAATAATAAACCTCCTTTCTGTTTATAAATAGAAGTCAGGCCTTCCTGATATTTTATGTTAGGAGTTCCTGCTATTAAAAATAGATAATGCATTGGAATGTAAGGATTTTATTGGTTAAAAGTTTCCTTTTTAGGGAGGGAGTCACATATTTTTTAAAATATCTTTAGTTGCACAAAGGGGTTTCGGTTCAACATGTCAGTTTATGAGTACAAGTGCCTCTTACCCTTTCCATCCCTCTCCCCCGCCCCCCACCCCACTCATCCCCTTCAGGTCCCTGGCTCCATTTTCACACATGCGCCTTGAATATGAGGACCGCATTGAATATGAGGACCCCTGTGTCTGCCCCCTGCCTTTGACCTCTTCCTAAACTGGCCATCCACACCAAGTGGCCCCTGCCTCTGACCCTCTGTCTGGACCACGGCTTGCCCATCTCCCCTCATCACCTGCTCAGACTGGCCGACACAGGGGCCTTTCCCTGTGTGTTCACCTGATCTGTATTGCTACGCTTGTTTAGTATCTGTCTTCTCCCAATAAAATGTAAATTAGAAAAAGCCACGTCTATCTTCCCCAACATGGCATCCAAAGAATCAGACACATAATTATTCTAAAATAGAACTGGTAAGTCCACGAGCAACTGCATTTGAACTCTCCCCACAAATCTTTCTTCTTTGATTCATAGTGCTTTAATCAGCTGAAGGATTGCATATGTCTGAGTTACGTGAGGCATTTTACATATGTGTGTGAAGCATTAATAACACAGTCCGGGAACTACTGATATGCTTATAGATAATACAAGCTAATGAATATCAGAATCTGACTTTAAACAAAGGTCAGATGGTTTCAAAGCTGATCACCCCAGTGCGCCTGCACTAAGGCACACAGCTGTCTGAGTTTTACAGCCGCCCTCGACTCGACTCCAAGGACCAGTTGATCATAGTCTTTCTTCTTTGCATTTTGATGCCTTTCTCACATCCTTGGTTTAACTTTTACAATTCTCAACCTGGTTGAGAGTTCTTGTAGTACTTCATTAGATTAAAAATATTCTAACAGCCAGGGGGGAATATGGAAGACATATTGCAGATGTATTTTCAATGCTTGTTGAGGTGCACTGATTAAATAGGCAGACAGATGGTACAAATAAAGAAAATCCCCTGGAAATTCTTGAGAATGCATACTGGTTCTGCATAAAGGAAATCAACCATCCCAATACAGAAGAGGGAGCCTGGGGCATTCTATGTTCCTCATGCAGGAATGTTAAACAAGAACAGCCCAGACCCCTGTGAACACGGAACCGGATTCTACACATTTGACACAGGGAAATACAGGTTGGTGATCTGAAGTAATACATCTCTCCAGTGGGTGAACGGATCACATCCCAAAACTCTCCTCTCAAAATGAATTCTTTGTCCTGAGGATACCTTCGCTTTTCGTGAATTTCCACTGAAATTCATGAAATTTCCATTCTCAGCGACTCCTGCAGGTAACTAGCTTTCTAAACAAGAGGCAGGCTACAGAATGGGGTTGGGTGGGTATTTTAAGCATCTATTTAGAACACCGAAGTGCGGAGAAACAAGAGGTACCAATAAGTTAGATCTCGAAGGAAGACTGTGGATTACAAAAGCCAATGTTACTTTTGGGAATTAAGCTCTGTTTGATGCAGAAGCAAGGAACACTGAACACTCACTGCAGACCCATGTGCACCAGCTATTTTGCTGCAGACCTACTGTGCACCAGGTATTTTTTCACTAGCAACAGACATTATTGTTTGTTCAAGAAAGGCACATTTTAGTGGCAAAAATCTTACTTGATGACACACAGCTTATCGTTCAGGGGCGGGAGGAGCAGATGACCCTAAGAGATCACAGAGCTGAAATACCAGTCTTGGTGTTGGGCACATAATACAGACTTAATAAACAGTACCCATCATACTTTACTCAACAGGCAGAAGCAGAAAAATACGTTCTTTTTCATTGCAGTGTTCAGTTAGAGGGCATTCCCTTGGCTTTGTGTCATACCTGTCTAATCCTGGCTGGGAAAGGAGCAGAAATAATCACCTGATCGTGTGAGGACGGCTATGGGCGATGCTAACACGCACTGATGGTAGGGACAGAGACACAGACGTGATGTGAGAGGGTGATGATGTCCTGCTCCACCGCGGGTACAAATTCAAATAAGTGGCAAGATCGCCGAAGGGCAGGTGAAAGAAGGTACGCGCCGTGGTGTTAAAGATTCTGAAAGACTCATCATCATGTGTTCCCAGGGCTTCGTTTGCCCTACATTTCCTATTTGGTGAGAGTCTCTATGAACATTCAGTCTCTTCTTCCCGGATGCTAGTTCCCACTGCCTCTTCGCAAAAGCCCCTCCCATCAAGAGCGAGGATGTCCGTTCCAAGTCATTAATAGAACTATCTTTGCAGGACCAAATGAGAGTGAGTGCCTTGCTAATCAGCTGCCTGGAAAAGTTCAAGGACTTCTGACTTCCAGGGGTATCGCAGGCTGACAGAACCCTGTTCTCTTTCCCACGCTGTTGCAAGACACATGCTCGCTAAGTCAGCCCTGGGAGGATGGCACTCCCAGGGGAAAAAATCTTCCACAATGGCAGGGCATGTTCTCATCCCTTGAAAATAGACTTTGAGTCTGTCCAGTGTCTGGGCCAGCCATGATTTCTCGACACATCAATGTTTATCTCTTGCTGAAATCCTGTAGTTTTGGCAAGTGATCTATTTATGGTGCCTTGGATATACTGTGTGCTTTTTGTTCTCATTAGGAGTGGTTCTGGGGCTGTCACGTGGATAATAATTACCTGGGAGTCTTGTGAAAGTACGCAGTATGTGCACTGCGGGCAGAGGTGTGAGGACAATGCTCTCCTTTTTCTTTTTTTCCCCCCACAGATTCCCGGATGTTACACTTGGAACGGATAGTAGAATCCCATTTGGACAGCAGAGTTCAGCACAAAGCCAGTGAGCTATGTGGCATGAACGAGGACACTCTGTCTTCTCTTGTTTATCTCAGTCCCTTTCAGTTTCAATGTTGATAGGACAAGAATGATTTGCTGAGATCCTTTCTTCCCCTTTCCTCACCCACTGTACAGACATACCGGGGCTTTTTGTGGGTCTTTGTCTGAGGAGAGATTTGTGGGTCTGGAAAAATAAGAGAGCAAGAAAGGGAGCCTGCAGGACACAGCCTGGTCTAGTGTTTGTTGTCCTGAAGCCTAAGCCTCTGGGGGGGAACAAGAAAATCCAAACCTTTACTGGATTTCCTGGGGAGGAGGAGGTGGGCTGAGCGCAGCAGAGGTAGTAAGGAGGATGGGGGAGGGGTGAGCCACGGGCCACCCTGATGTCACCTTCACTGGGGAACCCAGCTCCCCAAAGGGCGGGGTGCTGCTCCCTCCTCACTGTACTGCAAGCGTGTAAGTCTCCCTTGACACTTCAAATTGTATTAGAAAATGTTGTTTTCTTCATGGACTTGAATTAATGAAGATTGATTAATTCAAATTAATAACAAATATTATTCACAATCCTGTATAGCAACCAGGTATTTAATAATAAACTTTTGATTGTGATGACTCTGTGCATTAATCACCTCTTAATAGCTATATTTGGGCGCATCAGTGACGCGCTCTAATGTACATTGTGAAGGCCAAGATTATTATTTGTCCTCAGTAGCTCCACCCCACATTAGATTCTCAGTGAATTCATGGCAACTGATTGGGTTCCAACCAGGGCGATGGCTTTTGAGGGTTTAGGAGAAGTGTGGGAGACAGAAATTTCAGTGTAATTTGGGCCATCCGGTATTAGAGGGAATGCCGCATCTTCATCTGCGTTGCTTTCCCGATGCTTGGGAAAGCATGAGACCAAGTCCCCTGCAAGAGAGTTCCAAACAATCAACTCCCAAAGCAGCTGACGTGTTGTTGCTCCCCAAGAAGGCCGAATGTGAAGGCACAGGCAGGCAGCCATGGAAAACCAGACGGAAGACCAGCAGATCAGGAAAGAACATCACTTTTCTTCTGTTATATCAATGCTTTTTTTGGGCCAAGCTTTTGAACCTGTGCTATCTGGCAGAAATCATCATGTTTCTTTACAGAACTTCATAGCTCATACTCTCTTGCAGAAAACCATCCTGACCTGTGTTAGGGGAAAAACAAAACAAAAAACCCCAACATCACAGAGTAGCCATATCTAAACTGCAGTTCGCGAGGAGTTAAATTCTACCCTAGCAACAGAAGCTTTACAGCTGCTGTCAGAAGCACAGTAATTACTCCGGTCACCATTCTCCTCCATGCTCCAGCTGTCTTATCAAGCTTGCTTTGTCAGAAAGCCTTCTTTCCTGAGAAGGGGATGAGCGAGAGAAAAGCACCATGGTGCCAGGGAAAGACTTGGGAAAAACAATCAGAGGCTGTGTTGTGGCTATTTCTTCTTTTTTGCTTAAATTTGGAATTTTGATCATATCAATAGTGTATCTTTCTGCTGAATTTTAAAGAGACTCCCCCCGCCCCGCCCCAAGTCTTTTGCTCTTCTCTTTCAAATGAAATACTTAAGAAATCCACAATCGCCGGGCATTGGTGGCTCATGCCTGTCATCCTAGCTACTTAGGAGGCTGAGATCTGAGGATCGCTGTTCAAAGTCAGCCCTGGCAGGAAAGTCTGTGAGACTCTTATTTCTAATGAACCACCAGGAAACTGGAAGTGGCGCTGTGGGTCAAGTGGTAGAGCGTTCACCTTGAGCTGAAGAGCTGAAGGACAGTGCCCAGGCCCAGAGTTCAAGCCCTGTGACCATCATAATAATAATAATAACAATAACAATAACAATAACAATAACAATAAAGAAATCCACAGTAGTGATGGCCATCAATGCATGCCGGAGACCCGCAGCATCAAGAAGGTGAAGGTGGTGGTAAGGTACACTCCCCGAATGCTGAGACTTTACCACTTCCGCAGGACTTCCCCTGGATGGATGGCAACCGAGCTGCTGACCTGGCCAGAGGTCAAGATGCTTCCTTCGTGTTGTGGTAAATATTCACGGAAATTCCCACCATGCTGTAAGGAACATTCCAAGATGAATTTTACTTCATAAAATGGCTGTACTTTCTCTTGTTGTTTTCCCCCTCCATGGGGAAAAGCTTTCTGAACACGGACCAGAGACTCGTGGATGTAGAAGCAGGCCATGTCCAAAAGAGAGAGGAAAGCAGAGAGAATGATGGGCGCCAATGGAACTGCTTACAGGATGAGCTTAAACCCTGCGCTATGACACTTAATGTTGGGCTGGTCCGTGGCTGCCTTTGATATGCCTAAGTTGGATGCTCACGCCTGCAGACTGAGTAGCTCCTCACACAACCAGGATACTGCCCATTAAAATGCCATCCCCAGCCACCAACATTATACTGCAGTTTTTTTTTTTTCTCTTCTACTCTTCCCATAGATTATATCAAGGCACTCACTCTTTATCTTTCTTTTATGTAGGATAAAAGTCAGAGTCACAGTTGATTTCGTTAGTCACACCTCCACCCCTTTTTGCTTTTGTTATTTTTTTTCAAAAAGGACATCAGCTTGCCTACTGAGTTTAATCACAAGAAGATAAAATACACATGCAAAAACTCAAGTTCAAGGTCATTCTGCCATATGCTTCTTCAATACTCTTGGAAATTCTCAAGGTCAGCAAAATCAAGGAAGTTTTGAAAGACACATGTCAAAGGACTATGATGAGGTATCCCCACCACCAGCTCAGAACAGGAAATGTTACTAGATGCCATCTAAGGAAGCACCAACAAGGCGTGACCTGGCATCATCGAGGAAGGACCAACAGTGTTATTTATGAAAATGCACCATGCTAATGATACATAGAATGTACGGATTTAGTAGCAGACAAAACTGGAAACCTGCTCAGTAACTCTTCTGCAAATGTGAAACTCTTTGAATATAAAATGTTCACCTAAAACATTACTTTGGCACTAAAATGAAAGTAGGAAATAACTCAAAAAGGTAGACATTAACTTGAATAAGATGTAGGTCTGTGCTTATGCAGACTACCATACCATACTATATTGAAATCAAGGAGCTGCTGATTAATACAACAGTGGAGACGAAGATCATGGTACTCTTCTGAGGACAGAAGCCAGAATCAAAGACAGCCCGCTGCATGATTTCATCTATATAATGTTTAAGAACAAGCAGAGAAAATTCATGTGAAAGAAGTCAAAACAGTAGTTTTCCCTGAAATGGAGGTGGGCTTGGAAGAGAACATGAAAAATTTATATAGTGTTAGAAATTTTCTATACCTGTTTTCCAAAGACTTGAACTATATATTTATAAAAACTAATTGAACTGTACTTTTATAATCTGTGACTTTTATGTGCACATCTTACCTCAGTAAAACCTTGCCTATGTTAAAGTTTTAGAAATTACTTAGCTCGTGGGGTGAATGAATGTCAGAGGCCAGATGTATTGTTGAGATGATTCTAGAAGTTACAAGGGATGTCTGAAGGCAAAGTTAGTGGCAGCTTCGAACAAGTGATGGAACAGACAACAGGAAAGTATGTTGTAAGGAAATATTTTGCATCTGGAGACAACCAGGACATGTTGCTTTATTAGAGACAAAAATTAGAAATTCTTATGAAGGGAACACAACTGAATCAGTAGCCTCAGTTGGCTATTTTTTCAATTGTGTAAGCACTCACAAATAATCTTCCTGCATCTTTAATATCTCATCATTTGAGG
>NW_027206002.1:8497134-8672134 GCF_024711535.1 Dipodomys merriami
TTTACAGCATGTGACATGATTAGCGGTATTGATCAAACATTTCCAAATCTTCTGTAAAGCAGGGGATGAGATTACACTTTCAAGTTGGAAGAGGCAATAGTACTTTCTTTTGTCCTTGAAAAATATTCGTAGTTAAAGACAACTCAGGGCAACACTAGCTACTCTCAGTTTTCCTCTGTCCTAATTAATGTTCAACAAAATTTTACCACCTAAGTGGGGAAGTATGCCCAACAATGACTATCAGCAAAATACCCAGAAGGACTGTAAGGAAGTCCATAACCGACCCATAAAGAACATAACAAGTGACACAGAGAGAAAACCCATAGATCAAACTTTGCTGTATGTACCCATTTAGATGTTGGCACAACAGGTCTTAGCTTATCTTCACTAACATGATATCAAGCAGGCATCATTTGCATTTGGTAGGTGAGAACTTAAAGGCTCGAGTACATTTTTTTTAAACTTCTTCAAGTCTAGAGTCTACAAAAGAATCACAATTTCTTTCATAGTCTTGTACAACTGACACAGTATGTTCACCAATCTGAGCTTATGGTATTCTCCCACTAAGCCTGCAACTTAGGTCCCATTTCCAGATGCTAATGCTTTAACTTCTGCAGAATATATTCAGAATCATTTTGTTTTTCAAATGCTATCTGGAAGGAAAATGAGAGAGCTTCCGTATTTTAACCAGAGGGCAATGAGCAAGGAATATTCTTGCATGAGGGTAACCAATAGCTAAGGAGGGGTTGGAACCAGAACTTCAAGATGGCACCGGTACCACTGCATTCACAGTATCATAGCTACCGCTCACACTGGTAGACCAGATGTCAATGCCACTCTGTCATGTCAATGGACGGAAACCTGAATATTTCATGTAAAGGTTTTCTTCTTCAAATACTATCTGAGACTCAGTTAGATTAGCTCCAGAGATAGTAAAAAAAAAAAAAAAACACCACACAAAACTTAGCTCTGAGGCACACATCTTGCAATTCTCTGGAGTAAGAAAATTTGTGCCCAAATTTCAAGTGTCAGACGTGTTGCTAATTCTGATTTTAGCATGTCTGTGTCAGAAGGAGTACTGTCATGCTCAGAAGTGCTTTAAACTCCTATGTTGCATGATTTTTTTGGCATTTCTAGATTTGTAAAGGTCTTATTGTTTAAGATTGTTTTTGTAACCTTAGTCTTGACCTATTTTGAAGTGATATTTTGAGTCTTCATTTATATTTTTAAATGTACATGCATCTATCCCAATATGTCTTTGCACATTCCCAATCTATATTTATATGTTCATCTGTATCTGTGTCTATATTTATAGCTATAGATCTATATATGTGTATGTTTGTGTGTGTGTGTGTGAAGAGAGAGAGAGTACAACGTATGCATGGGTGTGTAAGGACAGATATCTCATTATAGGGATACTACCATAGGTATAGGGACACACACACACACACACACACACACAGAGCAATGTTTAAGATGTAGACATAAAATACTGAAAGCTTACCATTTTGAATTAAATAATTTCCATCACTCAAGCCAGCCTCGCACACTAAATCCCCCCAGAAAGTCTCTCCATGAAAATGGAAGATCCCCACTTTGGATCTCTCAACTATACTGTTCTCAGGAAACCTTGCTCAGGTCACCTCCATGTCGTAATCCTCATGCCCACACCGGCCGTGGAGCCAAGGAGCACTGAAGCAACTCGACCTCAATTTAAATCTCAGAAGTAGCTCTCGCTTGCTTTAGTTTAAAATGATGAAAACCAAAGACAGAAAGATGGAGCGACTTTCCGAAAACCAAGGTAAAACAACGCCGAGGAGGAATCGGAACTGCGACCTGCGGGACTCCAATAGTTCAGATGTGCACTCATCTCAGTTACATATGAATTTCACAGTATTTATTGAGCTCTACTGTAGCCTGCACGATGTTGGAGACAGAGACATATGTTTAGTGGTTAGAGATGGGACCCTGCAGCCTACACAGGACCACGACCCAAAAACCATGGGCATCTGTCCTCATCTATCACAAGAGCTAAAAACGCTGAAATTCATAGTCATGGATTAAAGGCTCATTTAACCAGTTGTGGGGTATCTTCAGCAAGGTGAAGCGAGATGGAAAATCTCATGACCCTACATCTTGCAGGTTAATGATGAATCGCACAAGTGTGGAACAGAGTTCAGACTTAACAAGCTGGACTGAAAGAATGGAACAAAGGCTTCAGAAATAGCAGGCACTGTTTGGAGTCTGAGTTCAGCCATCTTGTTTTAGAAAAGAAAACACTCTTAAAAGAGTGAATACAATCCAGTTTCCCCAAAACATCACGGGTAACATTTGGGCTGTACCCCCAAAGCACAACACATGCACCAGGCAGCTTGTACCATACTCAAGGCAAGAGACAATCAGTGGAGACTGACCCCATGTGACCCAGCATTTGGAATGAGCAATCCTGTTAAAGAAGCTATTTCAATAGATGTAAATAAAAACAACAACATAAAGAACAAAAAGGGCCAGGCGCCGATGACTCATGCCTACAATCCTAGCTACTGAGGAGGCTGAGATCTGAGGATCACGGTTCAAAGACAGCCCGGGCAGGTAAGTCTGTGAGACTCTTATCTCCAATTAACTACTCAGAAAAAGTCGGAAGTGGTGCTGTGGCTCAAGTGGTAGAGCACTAGCCTGGAGGACAAAGAGGCTCAGGCAAAGCACCCAGGCTCCAAGTTCAAGCCCTGGAGACTGCCAAAATCCTCATCCCCTGCTCCCCCCAGAAAAAACAAAGAGAGAAATACAAAGAGAACTGCCTTTTGCAAAACAGTCAAGTTACTGTAGAGAAAAATCTTTAAGGAGTTAAAACACACACACACACACACACACACACACACACACACACACACACACACACACACATACACACAATATACAGAAACTCCTCACCTTTTGGTAGAGTCACATCCTGCTAAGTTGAAAATGCATTTGCTACACCGACCTAGGTTTCGGCTTACCTTAGCAAGGCTAAGCGCTGGAGAGCACGCTTGTTTTACCAGATGGATTGTGGGGCTGACTGGGGCTGCCTGCTACCTAGCACTGCCTGTTGTACTACATGCTGATCTCCCGGGAAAGGAGCGCATCCCATGGTTCAGCGTATGACTTCCATGGGCCACAGTTAAAGGGCTGAAAGGCAAAATCTGTTGCCCAGATAATGCTGTGAAAAAGTTTGCAGTAATAAACAGCTCCAGATAAAGGGAACCTAATTTTGCTAAATGATCATAGATGATTATAGTAACAAAGTTAAAAATTAACATTATACTGTAGGGTTTATAGCGTGTGTAGCTATAAAACTTCAAAAACTATGTCATAAATGAGCAGAAATGAAAGGGTATCATGGCTGGGCGCTGGTTATCCTAGCTACTCAAGAGGCTGAGATCTGAGGATCTTGGTTTGAAGCCAGTCCAGGCAGGAAAGTCTGTGAGACTCTTATTTCCAATGAACCACAAAAAACCGGAAGTAGCGCTATGGCTCAAAACCGTAGAGCTCTAGGCTTGAACAAAAAAAGCTCAGGAACAATATCCAGGCCTTGAGTTCAAGGCCCACGACTGACAAAAAGAAAAGCATATGAGTAGAACTTACATTTAACAAAATTAGCACAATAAGCTGAATTAGATTGTGAATGTTAATGCTAACTTTTGTAATCTCCAAAGGAAACATATATAACTGATCCAAGGAATGGTTCGAAAGCCAACAGAGATAAGAGATCAATGTGTAGAAAATATTTAGAAATAGCCACATCATTCTTATTCACAGTTGTCAAAAACCAGAAACAGTCTAGATATAGATCAGCAGAATGAGTTAAACACACACTCAACAAGTGTCTGCCATACGCAAATAGTGGACTAATATTTACAGAAGAAAGATAGGAACTATTGATACGTGCAAACAAATGAATGAATCTGAAAAATAAGATGCTGAGTAGAAGAAGCCTCACCCAGAAGCTCACACACACTGCGCCATGTTCTTTTCAGGACACTGGCCAGCAGCCAGGGTCATTAGTGATGGAGGTCACCAGAGTTGCCCCTACAGACAAAAGGATCGTTATTGACCAGGGAAAAAGCACGAGGAGCTGAGCATTAGGAATGGGACTGTGTGGGCTGTGCTGATTTGCTAACCCTTATTAAAGACACAATGATGACAACCTTAGCCTAGGAGGAGGCCTCCTCCGTTATGACAGAAAGAGGAAAGAAATTCCCTTCTATCCAGCGGTCAAGAATTTACTTTCGTTCATCTTGTATCTCTTCTCATCATGGGCAAGATGATCTTCCTTAGCCAATGGCCAATGTTAGTTAAATTGGTATTCTGTCTTCTTCTCTTTCATAAGTATGTGTGTGTGTGTGTGTGTGTACAAATGTGTACATATAGATGCATGTATATTATAGATAGATAGATAGATAGATAGATAGATAGATAGATAGATAGATAGATAGATAGATAGATGGATGGATAGATGTGCACCTCGGCTTAAGTACTCTAGGCTAATGCTTACCAACTGAGCCACACCTCTACTTCTGGCTTTGGGCTTTTGGGTGGTTAACTGGAGATAGGGCTTTCACAGACTTTCCTGCCTGAGCTCGCTTCAAACCTTGATGCTCAGATCTCAGCCTTCTGAGTGGGTAGGATTATAGGCATGAGCCACCATCACCTGGCTTATTAGTCTTCTTCACTGCGCCATTTTGTAAGCTGCAGCATCAGTGAACTTGTGCCACTGGCTGATACTTGAATAGGCACACGTTAGACTTTGTTTTTACACTAGGTGCATGGCTTGTGTGGCTCAGAGTCACGAATGTGTCCCCCCCCCCCCAAGGAACGTGAAGTCTGTGAATCATGGTCTCACTCCCGTTAAGAACTAAGGTGTTGAAACATGTAGTCTGAGTTGCTGTCTGACAGCTCTCTACATGAAATGAGCGTCTGTTAACAGAAACCATTCCAGGCGGGGCAGCCATGAATCACAACTTTCATTGGCCACATAAATCTAAGGAGCTCTGCAGAGCAATTTGAGCCTTTCACTTCTTGTAGCAACTTTCGAAAAGTGAGTCGGAGGCAGGGCTATCTGTTAGAATGCCTAATCACGGAAACAGAAACTCACAGGAAAGAAAGAAGGAAAATCAGCGGATTCAGGTCCCTGCTGGAAATCCTCCTGACGGATGCTGGCTTCCTTGGGAAGTTGTCCAAGGAGGATGACAAGCCCTTTTCAGGTCCTCAGCAGAAAAGTTGTTTGCCAAAAGCCGGTGAGGATGTGGAGATAAGGGGGCCTCGCACACTCCTGATACGAGTGTGAAATTAGCACAGCCACCGTGAAAAGACTAAGGAGTAGCCTAAAAGTAATGTTTGAAAAAGCCCACAAGACTGAGGTGTGCGTCACATTGTTCCAGCAATATCTACCAAAGGTCTGGTATGGCAGGCTTGGTGTATTGGTGAGACCTGAAGAGGCCTGGCCTGGTGGAAGTCTGCAGCTCACTGGGGATGTGGCTCGTGGGTGGGATACTGGAAATCAGTCTCTTTCTGATTTCTGGCCAGGAGTTGAGCAGGTCAGCGCTGCCAGGTGTTTCCTCGAGGCCGCGCTTCCTTGCCATGGGCTGCATAATGGTGGAGCCAGGGGGTCCCAGCTTGTGAGCCTCCCGACGCCTTTTGTCTTCAGAATTGGTGGGTTCCAGAGCTAACACTAATATGGCAAAGAGATGTCTACATCACCATGTGCACTTTAGCACCATTCACAGAAGCCAAGAAATGGAAATGAGCTGTGTGTCCTCCAATGGAGAGATGGATAAAGACAATGTGGTGCATAGGGAGTAGAGAGCCATAAAGGGAGGAAATCTTGTTATTTATGACAATGTCGAAAGAACTCAAAGGAATCATGGTAGGTGAAGCAAGTGATCTGACTCAGCTGTGGAATCCAAGATGGCGGAGCTCAGGAAAGGTGGGAGGGGAATCAGCCCGTGGGGTGGGGATGGTGGTGGTTATGCCTCCTTCTATACACAGAAAATGAGGCTGGCTGTTCTTTTGTGAAGTAGGGTGATTATAGAGGAAGGTAATGCACTGCTTATTTTAAAAAGCCAAAAGAAAAGACTTCAAATGTTTTCAGCACAACAAAGTGAACAATGTTTGAAAATGCGTTTACCCTGACTACATCACTAAAACAGCAGATACACATGTCAAAACCACACGCCGTACTCCAAATTTTCATGTTTTATGCATCTGTTGAATGAAATATTTTAAGGACTACAACTGATCTGGCCATAAAAGCAACAAATATTTAGGAAGGAAGAGAGATGTATCTACCCTTAGTTGACCATCATAAACCACATAACTGAATCACCACAACACATTGTATCCCAAAAGTTTTTATGTCACTTTAAGAAAATAGATAATTGAAAGGTGTTTGAGTTACAGCACAATTTTATTTGCTTTCAATAAAACCTCAAGTAAAGTGAAAAAAGTATGAAAACATAAGGTTGTTTATTTTCTCTCTACAGTACGAATTCATTTTTACATTCAAAATGCCATTGACTCAGGCTGACCTGATAGACTGTCATACTCTTTTGGATAAATTGTGCCCCAATGTTGATCATCTACAAAGCAAATGGGAGATGTCATTTAGCCCTACACCTCTCTTGTCCAGAGGGCCTGAGTCCCCTACATTTTATACATTTAACTTTGTTTCTATTGCCATCCTCAGAAATCACATTAAAAGTCACTTGGGTTTCAGTTTTACTTAGCAATCAGGAAATAAGATTTTTCATCACAGTCAGACAGCACTTTCAAATTGCAAATTAACATCATGAATCAGGTCTAGAAAATTTCCACAGGTGAAGCAAATGCAGGCAGGGTGAGCTGAGCCAGTGAGTTCTAATTTGAAGGTCTCTATAACTGTATGTGTGTGTTGTTGTCACGGTGACTCAGCCGTGACGCCCGTGACCTCCGGAGTACTTCCTTGCACTGGATCTGGTCAGCTTCCTTCTTTTAAAAATGGCATTTTGACATCAACTATGTTACAGACCAAGATTTTTTAGCTTAGTGGTAATAAAGCTCTTAGCTATATTGCATTATTATAATGGTGATAATGTAGGTGTGGATGGAGTAGTTCTGATGAAATCTTGGGGAAGGAATGTGTACTATAAATGGGGAGATTTGAATCTCTGACTTTGTCTTTTTCTGTCTCTCCCTCTTATACACACACACACACACACACACACACACACACACACACACACACACACACACACACACACACTGTCTTGTTCATGGGGAAAAGACAGCAGTTATCTACCAACAAAGGCTAAAGACTGCCAGTACGAGACCAGGGAAAGATTGGTCCTCATGGTCCTAGACCAATCAAACCCTGGATTTGGGGCTTCTTGCTTTACATAACTGAAAATAAAGAAACTTCTGTACTTTGAAGCCACCAGTATGTTGATGGGTCATCTACTGTAGGGAACAAATACACATGATCTGAAAGCGTCCATTACAAAGTGACTGGGAAAATAGGAGAAATGAGTCTCAAAGAGTGAGTTATTTTTGCTTTATCTGTTCTCAACCTTGCTGGCAAGCTACTCACCCAAAGGAAATGCCACACGGACCTGTCTGAGAGGGAGACCTGCTTTCAGACTGTCCAGGTGTCCACCAAAACACGGTGTGTAGCTCATCAAAAATGGCGGCTGCCACCTTGCAGACAATGAAGGCGTGGGAGAACAGGGGAACTCTGGATCAGATGTTGGGTTCTCAACCAGACGGGGAACAGACACTCCCATTTCAAGATCCTTGTCAGCCATTGTTATCTTTACTCGTTAGGATGACAGCAAATTTATTTAAATAAAGTGAACTGCGGTTCAAGTTTCTCTTCCCAATTAGTGATGTTTTATGCTCTTTCATGTCTCTGTTGACCACTGTATGTTTTCCTTTTAGGAATGTCTACTTTGATCTACTGCTCATTTATTAATCTGGTTGTCTGGGATTTTTCTTCATTTTTAGCCTTTCACTTTTTGAAGTTCCTTATGCATTCTCATTATCAAACGCTTGTCAACGGGACAATTTGCAAGCATTTTCACCCTTCTGATATTCTGTCGATTTATGTTATTTCTTCTTTTCTGTAGCAACGTTTTTTTAGGGGGTGAATTCTCAAATTTACTGGAGTCTTAAAATTTAAAGTATATAGACTTAGTTATGTTTACCTAATATAATAGTTGGTGTTTTGCCTTGAATACCCCAAATGTATGCCTGATTGGTGAATCTTCATCTCCAGCTGTGTGATCCTGAAAACTTACCTAACCTCGGTAAACTTTCATCCTACCTTTACTGTGGACATCATTATCTTTGTAAAATCCCTTAAGGTTTCTTTTTTTTTTTTTTCAGTGATGAAAGGTTCTCCGTGGGCTCTTGGGCACAAAATAAATGTATAATAAATGCAACTGTTACATTAATAATACATAATGAGATACTCCTGTTGAGAAGGAGTAGCATAGACTCTTTTTGTCCAGAAAGTTGATGCCTGGAGTCGAAATGAAACGTGATTTGATCCTATGACTTTCCCTTTGAAATCAAGCGTTCCTGGATGGAGCGCTGCGCGCGACTGCGTACCATCGGCTTGGAATCCTGGTTCTGCCACAGTTAGCTTGAGGCTGGCTGAGAACCTCAAACTTAGATTCAAGACTTCAATTTCCTTCTTTGGAAAGTGACATTAAAAACCTTCCAACTGAAAAAAGTCCGTGACGTTGAGCACGCATGAAGCGCTCAGAAGTTGCTTTGTGTGTTTATCCATCTGTGACTTTCATCAAAGTCGTCTTCCTCTTCGAACGCATTCAGGTATGAAATTGTGCTATGGGGAAATGGAGTCCCCACGGGTGGTGCCGTCCCTTCTGTGCTGATTCATGTTACATGCTAGAGCACGTGTGAACCCATGTAGGCAGAAACATATGTATGTGCGACCTTTATAATCCTATAAATAAACCTGCGAGTATACAGTGAGAACAAAAAGATGCTAAATACAGTTTATTTTCTAAGCCTTGATGTACTCTTCTAGAGATTACACATCAAGCTCTGTGAAGATGCCCCCACTAGTAACTTTGGGATGTGTCTGAGGAGACAGGGGATTTTGATTTTGTTACAAAGATATGCTGGGTCGATGTCAGAGAGCCTGCCCTCTTAGGCTCCTTGGATTGGATAGTGAGCTGTTTCCAGGTACGACGTGGATGCCATTATCTCAGCTGAAAAGGATATGCTTTCTATAATACAGGATCAATGCAAATGCTCTTCACAGACTTCAGGAAAGGCGTGCCAACTCCCTTAAATGTCCAAGAGCTGCAGCCTCACTGAAATTCATCCAAGGGTAGCTTCAGGACACTGTTCATCCTCTGTGATCATTTTCATGTTCCAATTGAGATTCTTACAAGTGTGTATGTATACATACATAGGCACACATATATACATGGATACATGTATATACACATTTCATGTACACATGTATTCCTATGTGTATACCATAAGTTTATATTTAGTAGGACTATGTTTGGTGGTGATGTGTGTATATATACACATGTATACATGTAAAACCTGTTATCTACCATTTGACCAAGGAGTTGCATACATCTATTAGATATAATGATGAAAACGCATGGAACAGAACAACAATATCACAATGAAACAAATCCAACTCCTTGGAAGTCTATTGGACTTCATGAATTGATAGGAAAGGATATGCCAAAGCTGAATTCAGTATCTGGAGAAGCTGTCCACAGAATGGCAGGACGGGTGGGAAGCTGCTGCCATACTGGGTGGAAGGGCTTACAGGGTGAGTACTAGGGAAATTCTGATTTCTTTGGGGTCCAGAGCGGCAAGAGCAGCATGGAAACCAGGGAAACATTTAGGAAATTTCACGGAACTGAGACTCTGGAGGAAACCTTGAATGCCCACTCATCAAGTCAGAGGTGTTAGGAAAACCCCTTCACTGCTCTGCATTTCATCTGTAAAATGAGATCCTTCTCAAGAGGACAACTGAAATTACGCAGCGTATCATAACACCGTGCTGACTATTGAGAACTCAGTGTGTCCCACATTCATCTGACAAGGAAGATTTTATTTGTCCTCTTTCGCAGAGTCAAACCAGTTATGAATGGACAAAACTCTTGAAAATCCTTGTAGCGCGCATCACTCTCTGAGTACACTGAGCCGAAAGAGATTTCTCCGGGTTCATGACGTGTGCTGAGGGACATAACCAATGTCACGGAGGAGAACTCGTCCTCTTTGGGAAGAGATGTTGGGATGTTTCACCCTCGCTCATTTGGGGAACTTGGAGAAAGTCTCTTCACTTTTCTTTGCCTAATTATTTCCATCGCTTGGAAGCCTATGAACCATGGGTTTGTATTTGTGTTATCTGTGTTTGTATTTCTCGTCTAAAGAGTGAGAAGGAGGAGGATGACTGCTGATGTTATGACGGGCAGGCTTGAGAACGAGGCCATGCGCTTATGGTGCTAGCCAGATGCAAAACAAAATAACGTGCTTACCAGTTCATGAACATAAGACAAGTGATGACCACATTGATGGGACTAATATAAAGTTGGTATCATTTATTAAAAGAGATCTGGCTCTCTGAAAGAGACACCTGGAGAGGTTTTATTTTAGTGGTTTATCCACCGTTTGATTCAATATGGCACTAAGAGTCTCTTGCTATTCGATTACGTACTATTGGATTTGTCTATGCGTGTCTCAGAGACAGCAAAGAGAATATCTAATTGAAAAAATATAAAATTTCATAATGAGGGAAAGCAGTTATGGATTTTTAAGAAGCCACTGTACAGCAGGAAATAGAATGATATGAGTTAATATGCATTTGAGCCAAGAGACCTATTTGGGGAATACCCAACGAGTTAAATTATTTCTGAGATCTGTGGATTTCAGGGTGAGGGAATGCAACCATTTCAAGTATCAATAATCTGGTAGGCTTGTCCACTCTGCTTTTAATGTATGATTGACTGTTTTAAAAAGTTAAGGCAGAGGTAAATTTGTTACTTAGGGTCTGAATACTGTGTGCCATTTGTTGATGTTACCTTACTTCTACTGCCTTCCCTGTTTATTACAAACACAGTAAAAAAAAACCTAAACAACAACAACAACAAAAACTGTAGTCATATATATTTTCAGATGTAAAAACCTCCTGTACTAAGAAATAATGCAGAGCTGCGAAGAAGATGAAGGCAAATCAATTCAGCTCGTACTCTCTCCATGACTCACTAGAAAACGTGTCTCTAGAAAGAGGGTGAGGACACTGGCTGGTATGTGACGTGAGTTCATCCCGATGCTGAGGAAGACGCCTTGTGCAAATGTGCAAATGAGCAGTGCAAAGGGCCTTCTATTCCCACGTGAGATTCCAACAGTTTGGTAAATCGCATTCTGAAGAAGTAAAGCGTAAGACTTCACTTTTAAACAATTCAAAGTTCCATTAGGTGGTAGATATGTAACAAAAACAAAGCAAATGCTAACTGAACATCTTATTGGAAAAGAATATATATGTTTATGTGTGTATATGTATGCGTGTGTATATGTACATAAGAGTTTATAGGTACATTTTAATTGCCTTTTGATAAAGTGAAGGAAGTCATTTAAAAATGGAATTCATCATCAGGCATCTGTGGCTCATTCCCACCTTCCTAGATACTCAGGAGGATGATACCCGGAGGCTCACAGCTCAAAGCTGGCGTATGTAGAAAAGTCCATGCGACACCAGCAAAAAGCTGGGCAGAAAGCATGGGCCAAATGGTAGAGCACACAAGCTGAGCAAGCAAGCGGCCTTGAGTTCAACCTTCAGAAAAAAGATGTGATTTAGAATGGATGGAATTTTTCCCTTTTTTGCAGTGCTGGGGGTGGAACCCAAGGCCTTGCACTGACTGGGCATTTCACTGCTGAAGCAGCAGCCCCGCATGCAATATGTAATTGTTAACAAGATATGCTAAACATAACTGCCCAAATCAGAGACCAGAATCCTGGCACTAAGTTTCAAGACTCCCTCTCAGGCTAGGACATTACATGCTTTGTAAAAGAAAACCTCATTCTCTGTGATTCTTCTTTCTCATATGAAATGATGACGCTAAGTACCTCACCTCACTTTTATGATACTTAGATTAAATTAAAAATGCAGGGGCTGGGAAGGTGGCTCAGTGGTAGAGCGCTTGCCTTTCATGTCAGAGGCCCTGGGTTCGATTCCTCAGCACCACATAAGCAAAAAGAAAAAAGCCGGAAGTGGTTCTGTGGCTCAAGTGGTAGAGCACTAGCCTTGAGCTGAAGAGCTGAGGGACAGTGCCCAGGCCCAGAGTTCAGGCCCCACGACCGGACCCAAAAAAAAAAATGCACATGAAATGTGGTACCTGGCTAATAGAAAAAAATGTTTAGTGCTGACTTAATACTTGAAAATTCTGTTTTGAATGGAGAATCTTTATTCATATTAATCATCTTGTGAATAGCAATTATAGACTTGGGACAATTATTAAAACAGCTGTTATAAAACACCTATTGTAAAGACATATAAAAGCATGCAGAAGGTAAAGTGAATGGTCGGTTTCGCAATTGAGAGCAGTTCTCTCATCTCACTCCCTGTGTGTAGTGGCTAACAAGGTAAAGAGCTTTGTGCATTAATTATCCTCTACTGGAATGGGGGATGGAGGTTAGAAGTGGGTGCTCTTAGAATGTCTGAAAAGAAATAGGAAATCAGGAAGAAGAAGAAAGCACCAACACTGGATATAAATTCTCCTCAAACATCTGACTGACGCCTAACATTACTGCATATGCAAGACTACCAACGGACATCTCTGTTCCTAAGAAAAGGGTGCAGCTGGGAGACAAGCGCCTGAGCAGAAAGTCTGGAAGCCTGCTACCAGGGAGACATTTGGAGTCCCTTTGGCGCCGTGGAGCAGCTCGTACACACCTTGGGACTTCCACTGCAATCCTTCAAGCCGGTCTTAGGAGCAAACCCCAGCCAAACCCAGGCTCTTAGGAGGCCTGCCCAATCAAGCTGTCAGCCTTTCTTCTAACTCTCTCTTGGAATAACACACAGCACTCTTTCAAAGAGGATGCTACAATCTAGATTTTTCTACAATGCATTATCTGCAATGCCTTGTATGTTAAAATAACACAAGATAGAAGAAGAAAGAAAAATTCTGATATTCAAATAAAAAATGTAAAACTATAGAAACAGGCATAGAGATGACCCAGATATTGGGGTTATAATGAAATTGAGAATAAGAGGGCTTCAAGTGGGCTTACAAAACATGACAGTAGATATTCTACACATATTAAAGGGTTCAGAAAAACAGAGTGAAAATGGCCACACACATGGAGAGTCACAGTCGAGAGGTAGAAACTCTAAAACAGAACCAGCTGGAATTATAAAAAGGAAAAAATACAACCAAAGTATTAAAGAACTGTTAATGAGCTAGCCACAACAGTCAAAGGATATAAAGTTAGATCGATAGGAGTTATTCAATCTGAAACACATAAAAATACAAATGTTAAAAACCACGACAGAAAATTTACGACCTGTATCTCATTCCAAATTTTCTTGTGCATTGTGATTCCTTCAAGCCATGAAAATAGGGAAGAAAATGCATTATGAGACATTAACCAAAATCCATAGAATCAACTGCCTCACCAAATCTCTTACAAATAAAAGAGGATAAAGAAAAAAATCCACATTCGTGTTTTCAACATTATAGTCAGACCCTTGGTAATGAAAGAGAAAGATCTTAAAGGCAGCTAGAGGAAAAATGAACGCGTCAACTTTCACTAACAATGACATTATCAGGAGGAAAAAAGAAAGAAGAGAACTAGCTCAGTATTGAAAAATCAGGAAGAAGCTATGAACCTGAGATTCCATATTCCTTTAACAAATATGCTTCATAAAAGGAAGATGAATCAGTATTTTTGGAGAAAATAAGATGAAATCATCTTAATGAAAAAGTTCATAAAATTTCCTCAGGCTGAAGAAAAATAATCTATTATGGAAAGGTAGATGCAAAAAAAGATGGAAGCATTAGAAACAGTAAAAATTTGTAAAATATCTGTATGCATATATACATACTTATATATACAAACATTTATGTACACAAATGAATATGTAGATGTGTGTATATATGAATATATTGCCTACTGACTGTTTACAATAATAATGACATTCACTGACGTAAAAGATGTCATATTAACAGATTTAGCAAGTGAAATTATACATGTTAAGTATGATGGTAATTTGCTGTGAAAAAACTTCAAAGCAGTCAACAGAAAACGAAACAGTGAGCTAATGGATTTCAAGGAGTAAATTAAAACTAGCTATCTAAAGAAATAAATCTAAGTTTAACATCAGACTTAAAGGGGAAATGTTCAATATCTTTCTCAGGAGATGAGAAGAAGAGTTTGAGTGTGACTTGTACCTCTTCACCAGGGTTTGGGTTGTAGTCACAGACATATGGCAAGAAAGGAAGGCATAAGAAGTAGAAAACTAAAGGCAAAATGATCACTTTTGAAGATTCCATGAATATATAAGAGAAAAATGAAATAAACATAAATGAACAATGTAAGTGGCTTTTTGAAAGGTAGCTAGCTATGTAATTCAATACAAAAGAACCAGCTATTCAACATTCCAACAATTAGCAAAGGGATTTTTTTTAAACCACTAGAAAAGAATGAGCTAACATGAATTCTGAGTAAATTAATCAGAACATGCCCAAGAAATACATACTTAACGCACTATAATGCTGGTATAAAAAATTTTTAAACCTACGTCAATGGAATGATAAAACATGATTCTGTTAAGGGGTGTCTAAATTTGTCTACAGACTCTTTGCAATTCCAATTAGTTCCCAAGGAGACTTTTTATAAATTTGCTAACTGCATCTAAAATTTAAAACAGAATGCAAAATATCTAGAATGCCAAAGAATATTGAATCAGATGCATACATTTGGAAGCCTTGTAAGTCCTTATTCTAATATGTGCTATAAATATCCTATTTTACTATATGCTATAAAATGCAATAATTAAGACAGTCTATAATTTGTATGGCTATAGATGATTCGATAATGGAATAAAATATCCATATATACACCATTAATTGATTTTCCACCATGATTCTCATATTTTTCTGGGTGAAAAATATATTTTTCTCCATAACTTATGCTGGAATAATTGATTATATAAAAATATGAATCTTGGGCTGGGAAGTTGGCTCAGTGGTAGAGCACTTGCCTTGCATGCCTGAGGCCCTGGGTTCGATTCCTCAGCACCACATAAGCAAAAAGAAAAAACCCAGAAGTGGCACTGTGACTGAAGTGGTAGAGCACTAGCCTTGAGCTAAAGAGCTGAGGGACAGTGCCCAGGCCCAGAGTTCAGGCCCCACGACCGGACCCCCCCCAAAAAAAATATGAATCTTTACCATACTTAATGCCAGAAAATATATACCTATGACTTCTGCCTATGTGTTTTTGGTTTTTTGTTTTTTTTTTTTTTTGCTTATGTGGTGCTGAGGAATCAAACTCAGGGCCTCATGCATGCAAGTCAAGCGCTCTACCACTGAGCCACCTTCCCAGCCCCTGCCTATGTGCTTTTAAAAGAAAAAAAATATTCACAAGAAAATAACTTTTCACAATAAATGAAGAAGACATTAACAAACACACAATTGAAATATTAAATTTATCCAAATTAAAAATTATTCCCTTAGTCAAAAAAATCCCTTAATCAAAAGACATTTTAAATATGTGAAAGAAAGGATACATCAGCTAGGATGGTGGCTCACGCTTATAATCCTCACTGCTCAGGAGGAGGCTGAGATGTGAAAACAGGTTCGAAGCTAACCTGGAAGACAAAGCTGTGAGACTCTTATCTCCATTTAACCAACAAAGAGCCAGATGTGGAGCTGTGGTCCAAGTGGTAGAGAGGCTAGCGTTGAGTGACAAAGCAAGTCCCAAGTGCATTCACATGCCCGTATGCACACGTGCCCACACACACATGTACACACACAATTACCCATAAATATATATGTATGTAAATTGATTTAAAGTCACACACACAAATACTACTAATAAATATGTGTATGTAAGTTTACCTGTACTTTCTACAAATCATTAGGGGAAAACGAGTTTCGTTAAGATACGCTAAAGGTTTCAAGCAAAGATTTATACAAAGATGTAAAAGTGGCCACTAGTCGTGATTCGAGGTCACTGTAACTAAACATCATAGGAAAGCAAGTGCATTGCATCCCACCGTCGTGGGATGACTTGGAGCAAACCTTGGGTCCTCCCGCCTTTGCCGCCTGCTTGCTTGGCTGGCATTCTACCACTTGAGGTACACCTCTGGTCCGCTTTTCTTTTCTTGTTGCTTACATTATGGAAGCCCACACAGACCTCATCTACTGAAGAAGAGTTCTGTGGGGTTTTTTTTTTTTTTTTTTTTTTTGTAAAGAAACCAAGTCAGTTAGACAAAAGTGCCATTCAAATTAAAATGCTATATTAGTGTTCGGGTTTTGTTGAATTGTTTCTGAAGAACTGTAACGATTTTATTGTACACATTTTTAGCACCATTAAATTGAAGATTGTTCCTATTAGGATATAAATGTAACTATTTGTCAGAATAGAAATAATAATTATTAAAGTTGATTTATAGTACAATTAAATCTTGGGACATATAATTTCACTTATAAATCTATGTCAAAAGCACAGTGCTTTCAACACTCATTATACAAATCATTTTTCACATCTTTCCATAACTGAACTATATTTACTCACTTAAACTACTATATAATGCAGGGAAAATAATTAGGGAAAATTGTCTCATTTGGTTTGTTTATAAATATATTTTGGAGGATATTATGTGCAGCATATATTATATTAGTTCATAATAAAAAATCAATTTTTTTAACTAGGGTAACTTTCTTGGGAAAAACTCTTTTAATACTAATGCGATTATCAGTTTCCTAGTCTAACAGATCTACACCAGGACCATAATCTTGTAATTTATCAGCCAAGATTATTATTATTTTTTAAATTAGATCCTAGGGCATTCTCTCCATTGTGAGACACAGTTCTTCCCACAAATAAACTTTTTCTTCCAAAGGTTTCCTGCACATTGCTCTCAACAACATTTAAAGAAAATTTAAGTCAGAAGCAATAATTATGGTGCCACGTATAAATGGGAAGTCATGAAATAATAGAGTTTGGTTATACAATCCACTCCTACATCCCACTCGATGGTTGTTTACAACAAAGATAATTTCTTCTAATTAAGTCGGAACATATGATCCTCCCTAGAACCTACTGCTAGTCACACTTGAAATACTGCAGGGCTTGGAAGCAATACATTGCCATGGTTTCTAAAGGGTAAGATATTTGGATTTATCCATAGCATAGGTTGCCCTTGAGACCCATACTTTGGTCTCTACATGCCGGTACATTCTAAAATTCTAGCCATTATTAAAGCATCTCCATATACAGAAGCTATTGATATATTTAACCCAATTCATCACTTGCATACAGTTCCCCTTGGTTTAATGACCCTGTGGAAGTACCATAAGCAATCTCCAAAATCAGAGCTCAGTACTATGATTCCACACCGAGATCAATACTGTCACACACCTACACTTTGTTTGGCCAGCGCATCTTTTTCTTAACAATTACATGTGGGAAATTACAGACTTGTGGAACTCAGGTTCTTCAATAATAATCATTCAATGAAGGAAAGAGGTCATCATGATCAAAGCCAGAAAAGAGAAATATAACAATAGACTGTGGACCATTTCAGTTCCTATCTGCAAAAGCACAAATACACCTGGAAAGTCGATGTATAGCAGTGAGTCTGATGTGATGTTTTACAGGAGTCTGAGTGAAAAAGACTAGTAGGAAGAGTGTAGGAGCAGAACCAATCTCTGAGCGCTACAGCTTAAGAAATTGCTTAGCCTTAAATTCTTCTTTGGCCTTAACTTCCAAATGACTTACACTAAAAAGATATACTCTTTTTTGGAACCTCAACTAGTCATTTAGCTATCAAACAATAATTATTGACAAGACAGAGACAAAACAGGAGATTCCAAAATGGAACAGTCTATAAAGAAAAGAACTCCAAAAACTGTATGGACGTGTTCACGTGGCAGTACTGAAAATAAATGGAGCACCAGTCTCGATTCGCACATCTGTATTAAGTACATCCTCAGATCATATGCCCAGGGTCAAAGACTCGCTTGAAATGACTTTGGATCAAACTGAAGTCAAAGGACACGTGTCATCTTTTATAGACGACATTTTCTAGAACCACAACTTCCAAGTCCTCGATCCAAATCTCTTTCTCTTGCTCTCCATGTTCAAAGCACACAGACTGCTGAAATATCCTGTGTCCTCACTTTCCGGAGAGATCGGGATGAATCTGGATTATTCTAGACACTCTGAGACACTTCTCTTAATAATGTAAGTGAAGACAGTCGTGGGTCTAGGTTGCTTTTCCTTCTCATATCACAGTCTCTCTTCTGAAATGCAAAAGGAGGAGAGTTTTCTAGCTAAGACACTTGCAGAAACAGATTGAGGAGCATCGAGTACAAGATTGCAGCCATGGGTGCTGTGCACCACTTTTCACTCTGCCTCTCACAGGATTTCATGAGATCCCGCGGCCCTTGCCATGTTGGCAAGAACCTTCCACGACTCCACTGTGAACCTGAATGGGAAAAGCAATTTGTAGATCCTTCAAAAGCTTTACTCAAGTCTCTGCCAGGCCAACTGTGTGTCTTTCTACTTCTTTCCAAGTTGATTTCCGTCCAAGTAGAAGGAAGAACGATCTTCCAGAATACTCCAGGCTGATCTACCTGAGTGACTCCATCAGATTCAAATCCCAAAAGCAATTTCAGTGTGAAGGGTACGAGTTGTTTCATTGCTGCCAAATGGTTTTATGTGCCATGAAGACCACCACCAAAGACGACTGCAGTCACTGCAAAGTTTTGGCCACGCTCAAGAAATCACTGCATTTGAATGGAAGGGGAAGTGTGAAGATTATGGCGGATTCTCACAAACCTCTGAAGTCATGTCACGCAATACGACATTTTGTAAATAGAGAAAGACATTGCACCTGTAGGAGAAAAGTGGTCTAGGAGTGACTTCTCAGAACTGAACACTGATTTGTAAGGGTTTCTAGACTTCTTTCACATCGTGTCTTTTATAACATATAGTGTATTGTCTGCCAGCAAGCAGGAAAAAATAATGACAATCTGCCATTTTTTCTACTTTCCTCCCCTTCCAAGCATATGTGATAGGCTGAAATTCAGTTCTAGAAAGTTTGAAGTTTTGCCCTAAGAGTTTGAAATTACTAACATAAAACACCCCGATTCAATTTATTTTTCTTGTTAGCTTACGGCCTAAGAATTCATTTATCATTATTTTAACAGACGGCTAATACTTGTTTACATTATAGGATATAATAGAGTAAATTCTCATGATGGTTAAACATGCACCACAGAGTACAAAGTCATGAATTTACAAAATGCCAGTAGTTTTTATTAGGTTTTCAAAGACTTGAACCAAAGGCTATAGGAAAGGGAGAAGGAAAACAATCTATTTTCACACCTGACTATTTGCTGTACTGAATAATGTCTTGCTATGTTATGATGCCATTAATATGTCAGGACATTAGAGAAATAATTGAGAGACAGAGTAAGAAGAGAGCAGGCAGAAGGGCAAAGCAGTCTCCTTTGATAAAAACAGGAATCCAACAAATAAATAAGTGTGAAAGGGAACAAAAAAGTAAAGTGAGAGAGAACATGCAAAGACATAAAGAAAAATGAATAGATAGGAACTCAAATATATGCTATATGAAATACGATCTATAATTCTCAGTTCAAGTCAGCTATTCCTACACTAAATATACAACAATAATTCTCATTTAACTTACAGTAAAATGATCCATCTGGTTAATGGGCAAAAATTCACATCAATAGTGTATGACTTTAGGTTTCTAGAAACTTAATAAAATATAATTACTATTTCTCTGTTTTTCAAATGGCTTTCTCTCTTCTTTAGTCAAGAAAAAGACTCCCATTGTTACCAGAAAAAAATAAAACTATAAATACAAAATTTCCAAGAAATTGTTTGGCCTTAAATAAAGGTAGCAAAAGTGTCTTCTCAGCCAGGCCCATAAAATTCCTTTGATACCACTAAATAGTTGGATATTTTTTATATTCCCTGTAAACAGGATAGAAAATGGCTTAATAGTTTAGTGAGTTCCAAACCTAAGTTATATGTATACTGAATAAAACTGTTGCCCATTACAGATATTTGGGCTTTTTGATTAGGGCATATATATATATATATATATATATATATATATATATATATATATATATGCACATATATACATATATATATATATAATTTTGAATAAGATTGTTATAAAGAGGTATTCAGATATTTCAGATCCAAGTCTTTAATCTGTGTTTTGGAAATCTTTTCCCCAGTTTTGCCTTGTCTTGTCATCTTTGTGGTTTTACTCAGAACACACATTTTTCATTTTAAGGAACTAAAGAATGTCCAGGAGTAGTTTGGGGCACCAGATCTTGTTCACAGATAATGGATGGAGGAAACAAGGTTGGAAGGAGGCCTAAGGTCTGAGTTCATTTCTGGCTTGTCCTCCTTGGCTCAGGGAAAGTTATCTTTAAGAAGCTTGGTTGGTTTATCTTTCACATTTAGAAATACAACCTTCTAGAACTAATTTTGTATGTGGTTTGAGACCAGACCAGGGTCCACTGATTTTCATGCAGGTCCCATTGATTTACAGTATTTATCAATAAGGTTATCATTTCAGCCTAAATAGATAAGTCAGTTTCTGCTGTGGGGCTGTATCTGAATTTCCTGTTCTTTAGATCCCTTGTGTGAATCTATAATTTTTAAACTATGGTCAACACATAAATCTGCACATTCTGGTAAAGTACATATTTTAATTATATTCTTCAAAATTCTTATGGCTCTTTTGTCTTTTCAGAAGAAATTTTATAATCAGTTTGGTAATTTCCACTCAAGAAAAAAGCTTAGCATTCAATCAGAAATGAATAATTACATAGATCAATTTAGAGAGAATTAATATTCAGAATATCGGGACATACATGATGTAATTCCCCATTAGTTATGCTTTTATTTCATTCCTCACATAACTGTTTTAGCTTTCTCTGTGGAGATATTTCACACATTTTAGGTGTATTTCTAGGCCTTTCATTTGACACTTTTATAAATATATTGCTTGGAATTTTTATAAAATTATCAATTTCTTGCTGTATTAACATAAAAAATAGAGCTGATATATTTAATCTTTATTCGGCAGCCTTCCTAAATATTCTATTGATTTAATATTATATTAAGAGTTTTTACTTTTAGATTGTTAGGTATAAAATTATGTCATATTTGAATAATCATAATCAAATCATTTCTATAGGGTTATAATTTTTGGGCCGGGCAGGGTAAGACCTATGTACTAAACTTCCTTTATTTTTCTTTTATTTTTATCTTTACTTTTATGATCTGTAAGAATAAATAAATTGAATAATTGAAACAGGAGTTTCAACCATCTACTTGACTCTCTGATACAGTATTGAATTGAACTCCAATACTATTTTATTTTATTTTTTTCTCAGCAGCAAGTTGTAAATGTTTCTTAACTAAATAAAAAAATATGTTCTGTAGTCAGGGCCAGAGGTTCACACCTGGAATCTTGGCTACTTTGGTAGGTAGAGTTTGGAAGGCTTTGGTTCAAGAACAGACTGGGTAAAAGATCATGAGACTCCATGTCAACCAAGAGCTGGGCATTCCCTCTCTCTCTCTCTTTCTCTCTCACGCTCTCTCTCTCACTCTCCTCTGTCTCTTGTCTCTCTGTCTCCTTCCCTCTCGACTTTCTTCATTCCTTTCCACCCTCCTCCCTCCTTCCCCCTCCCTCCACTGCATTTGTCAGAGGACATATACAGGGTCTCATAAGGCTGATGCATTTATGTATTCCCTTAAAAACAAGAACTCATTTTAAGGAAAACAAACACATATTTCTGGCAATGCAAAACTGTAACATCTGTTGAGAAGATATCATCATAAATAACCCTAAGTGAACCCATTAAAAATAAGCACATTCTTATCAACATTTCCACTATAAAAATACAAATAATAATACTGGTGAAAGACTCAATTTCTTTAATAACAGTGACATTCACTTTAATCATTTACACACTGGCAATCAGTTTTATGCTAGAATAAAATTATTTGCTACCAAGTAAATATTTTATAGTCCATTAAATATGTGTTAATTAAGCATAAAATTTATGCTAAACTTCACTGATTTAGCAATAAATAAAACATTGGAAGAAACTGTATCAATGTGTGAGGTAAGATGCTAATCTTTTAAAAGTTCCTTCCTAGTCCTGTACTGGAAATAGGATTAAAAATAGGTTTGAAAAGTTATCTTAATATTAACTTTGTATTTACTAAAATGACACACTCAGTGAATGTTGTTGCATTTCTGATCCTGATCTTACTACACAGAAATGGTCAGCCAGCCATAGGGTTTTACTTCTCATATTTATATTACTTTCTTAGCAACTGAAATGAAGGCACTGCTTTTAAAGAAGAAGATATTGTCCAAAAATGTGTGGCTACCTTTTATCATTCATAAATCTGAAGAAACTCAAATTTCCTTAAGACCTCTGAAAGTAACCAACAGATGCAATGTCATAAATTTCACAGTTTTCAATCGGTTGGGTCTGGACTCTCAGGGAATTTCATTTCTCGTCTACCGTATTCATTTTCTTTCTTGACAATGATTTCTGACATTCAGACTCTGCTACTCAATCCACTGTGCATAGTAGAGATACATAATTAAATTTTTCTCAATGAATCTATTTTGCAAAAATAGCTAATCCAGAGCCCCATAAATCTCCCTCGGCTGTGCAGATGTATGAAATGTGCTCTGGGGAGAAGTATCAGTAAGAACCTTGAACTGCTCCTCACACTATGGCTGTCATTTAGATCCCTGAGTATGTTTTACTGGCATACCAGATGAGCTGGAATGCAATAACTTGTGTCATTGCAATGTACTTTAGCCCCCTATTAAATGTTATATCTAAGGCTTTTCCTATCCATTGTAAAATAAAAAAGTATTTAAACATGGCCTCTTTTTGTGGACTATATCCACATACACACATATACATACACATCCAAATACACACATGCACACATATAGAACTACACATAAAACCCTGCATATGTAAGTATAATTAGAAAGCACTGAAACGGCAAACTGAAATTTATTCATTTACAGGCTCTTTCACAAAATATTTGCCAAGTAAGTATTATGTGTGCAACAGTGCACTCAGGGTGGTGGCAGCAACTCTCTCACCCATAAGTTTATAATCTAATTGGTAGAAGGGAGACACTGACCAAAAACAATGTCTCTATGATACGTGATGTACAATGGAATGTCTGTGAGCTGTGGGAATACTTTACTGAGGAATCAAAAACTAGTTACCTGGGGAAGGAAGATGAGAATAGGTAGACCTAGCGGTTAAATTGACATTTAAAGTGCAACCTTTGAGTATGAGTTAAGAGATAATGAAGAACAGAAAATGATATCCATCACAGAGTGCCATTCCTCAGATAATAGATTCAGAAATCTGTCAGGGCTAAGCTCAGTGGAAAAGACTTGGGCAATGACTAAAAGCCTAGGTATGGAGTGTGTGAGCATTTAGTGATGCTTCTGCTGCCATGGTGCGTTATTCTGCAGCTAAAGGCTAAGACCAAATGCCATCACAGTCTCCATTCTCTGGGAGGCAGATTCTGGAACAAGGTTAGAACGTAGGTGATCTCATAGGGGAACCAAGACTTCTGTGGAAAGAAATTGCCATAAAACCATACAAGAATAATAGAAGACCAGCGCCAACCAAAGCCAGCCAGCCCCAATTCTGTTCTGACTGTGATTTCCAGCTAGAAACAAGAAGAAGAAAAAGTTACGCGATTATAGAAAGTAGAAATCACATCCATTCCTGTGACTTAATTCTGCAAGCAATATCCTAGGTGAGACTCACAATGAGTACCAATACATACGCATCACTTCATCCTGGCATAAAACTTAAAAAAAAAAAATCTGCTAGCCGGGTGCTGGTGGCTCATGCATGTCATCCTAGCTACTCGGGAGGCTGAAACCTGGGGATCGTGGTTCAAAGCCAGCTGGGCAGGAAACTGTGAGACTCTTATCTCCAGTGAACCACCAGAAAACCAGAAGAGGTGATGTGGCTCAAGTGGTAGAGCGCTAACCTTGAGCTGAAGAGCTGAGGGACAGGGTCCAGACCCAGAGTTCAAGTCCCACAACCCACAAAAACAAAAATCTGCTTATAAATTCTGGGAGTTGTTCAAACTAACGTGGTTATGTGATGGTCTGGGTGCCTTAAAAAAAACACCAGGTCTCCATCACTTTGAGATAGTAGCTGTGTAAACTACAACAGACGACAGTGGAACTCTTGAGTATAGCAAAATATTAGTAACTCTGTGGCAAAGAAATCCTTACAACTCCCATTAGAATAGGCCTCTCTCAGGGTCCTGTGTGCACGGGTGCAAATTCTATCTGGCTCTTCAATTGCAACAAGCCAAAGATGACCTCTGTGCAGCCTGCATTCTAATTCCTATTTAGCCCTTCTTCTAGTCATTAATATGCCTGGAGAATGTCTCCTGGATACACCCAACCAATTCATTGACCAATCCATTCCCACTCTCATCTTCTTGGGCTAGCTACACAATAAAGATGATGAAGTTTAATAAAACCATCCCTTGCTATTGAATTTTGGTAGTAATGAAAGAGTTTTGTAGGACTCCCTTGAACGTTTTATCTGCATATATTAACTTCTAGGTTCAGAAAGGAAAGAGATATTGTACCACGTTGCCGCAGCCAGAGAAGATGGCCACGTTGCTCGGCTCTTGCCTTCTGGCTGCAGACGAGTTGGCGGACGTTGAGTGATCACAGCTGTAATCTCGCAGACACAACTGGTGCGTGAAATACAGAGCCATCAGCTCTGCTACCTCTCAGTGCCCCAGCCGCAAGCTGTCTACCTCCACACCTTTCAGTTGAAGAAGCACAAGCTAATGCCTTTCCCCACTGCAAGTTGGGTGTTCTGGTTCTACATTTCACAGGTTGGCATAATGCCCCAAAAGACAGCAACACGACAACACACAGTAAGTCCACTGCCCACAGCTCTTCTTTGAATTCTGCCGGCATCGCTCCCAAGGTGTATTCATATCGATTTTTACATAATCCACTAATTGCTTCAATGGCCAGGATTGATGAGAGGGAGATTTTGACCACTTTGGTTTGTGTGCAACCTCATCACTCACGGAGGAATCATTGGCTCCAAATCATGCAGAAAATACTTCGTAGCTACTTCTCTGAATGTTTCCCCATTCCCAGACTGACCATCTCCCTCTCTTATTACGTCATGTGTATATACCAAGCAATGCGCCTACATTTTATGCTAATGGGAGGTCTTACATCATTTAAAATAACAATATGGAGGACACAATTGTTGCTATCATGGCTCCTGCAAATAGTTTAATCACACGCTCCAAAAATATCCCTTTACATGGCAACCGGTTTAGAATGTGCATCTTATCCAGGTCCCACAGAATCCACGTTTAATTGAATTCCACCCTGCTTACTCTTCTAGAACATTTCCCCCGAGCTCATCCCTGGGCTTCTGTCCAAAATCCTGTCCTCTCTTTCTTCTGCTCCAAGCACTGGATAACTAGGCAAATTCTGGGGGTGGGTAGCTCTGCAGGAAGAGGCTCAGTAGGCCCCTAGCGGCCTGAGAGAGGCCATGCGGTTTGCCAAAGTGCTCATTCTTCTCCACAGGGTGAAGTACAGCCGCAGCAAGTTCATCAAGTGATGGCCAGTGAGCTTGCTTCTTTCTGGAGGCCCAGCAGGCAGGCCCCGCGATCCTCCGGATTGGATGGAGGTTTGCTCTCTGGTAGGCCGCACAGCCCACGTGCATGCCATCACAATCTGAAGTGCTCCCTTCTTATCTGGGATCTGGTTGAAGCTGACGTCTCTTGTGGATATTAGAAAGCAGAAGTTGACATAAGTTGTCTTGAGCCAAAAAGGAGACATGTAATAGTAATAAATACTAATGATGATGATGATGATACAGTGATCTCTTGCAAACCCAAGGACAGAAAGAGCACCCGGATCATTAGGCAGGAATTGAGAGAGGGCTGCTGGCAGGAGTCCTGGCACTGTACACGCACACTTGCGAGCTTCTGTGACTCCTGTCTCTCTCTCTCTTTCTAAAGGACAGCAAGCATTTGTTTCCTTCCTCTTTTACCAGAAGTTTTCTGATGGTTGCATGCTAACAAACGAGCCTTTCCAGTTCTCCACATGAAATGGCAGAGAACAAACACCAATTCCATAGCTCCATTTCTGAATACTAGGAAGAACAAAGAAGATGTGGCCCCAAACCATGATGTCAAAAATGGCGACGGTGAAGTTGATGGTGGTGGTACTGACGCAGGATGCTTTGATTTCCCGATTACTGTGGGAGCGCTCCATGGTAAGTGCATTTATACATGTTCAGGTCATCTCTGTCATGACCTTATAATCCCATTTTATAGATGACCAGGATGGGGCCTCTGGATGGTAATTAATTCCCTTACAGAGGCTGCCTGCTTATGAACCCACATTTCCTAATCGCAAAGAGCTCTAATCCACCGAGCAAAGTCACGCCATGGCAAGGTCCTGTTCATCCCGGCTTCTGAATGACTCTGATTTGCCTCATGGCCACCACGAGGCGAACTGCTCTTCTCCATGTCCACTTCTGGCCGGGGTCCCGTCAGCCCATGCAGATCTTTCCTCTTTAAATTGTTTCGTCAAGTAAATTGCCACAGTGACAATAAAAGTAACTAAACCCACACTCTTAGGTACTTAATGTTTTATTGATTGTATTGTTTGATGAATTTGATCGGATAGGTGTCTCTAGGATGGGAGCATTCGAAGGAACAGAATTGTCTTCTTAAAATTGCTATAATGTCAGCATATGACAAGAACTTAATAAAATTTAAATTGAACGGAAACAGGTGAAGTATGACTCACCAGTGCATACACCTGTACTTGGAAGTGGCTCTTGGTTCTTCCGGATTCGTGTTCTGAGGTTTGAATTGGCCACTGCCCGCCTGTCCGTCTGCAGAGCCCGAGTGTCCTGGAATGGTGCTCAACCTTCTGCTCCCAACCAAGCGGCCTGAGCATCTGAATGAAGCGGCAGCCTCAGCACTGCCCCTTTACTGCCCTTCTCTTCCCAGAGCAATTTTACTCTTACTGCACAGTAGCCCCAGGAGGGCTCACACGGGGACTATTTCCCGTGTTCACGGAGATGGCGGGTGTCCCTTAATGACCATATAAAAGTGCTGTTGGTCTAGAGAATTTGAAAGCAGTACGTTTAGATAAAGAAGAGTTCAGCCTGATATACAGAAAGCACCATGTGGATAAATGTGTTCTTTGGAGGTAGGGATGCCAACCAGTGCTAGGATCGAAGGTCAGTGGCATACCTTTTGGGAGTCTCATTTTCCTCTTTCGTAAAAATCAAACTAAGGGGAATAACAAAACGCTGAAACAAGGATGTAGGATGCCCCATTGCAACGATGATGTTCACAAGACACTATGTCGGAAATGAACTTTACAACTTTGGGGAGGAGGGGGGAGGGAGGGAGGGGAGGGAAGGGATTGTGGAAGAACAACAAAGGAGGTGGTAACAATGCTCAACAAGAAATACACTCATCACCTTGCTCGTGAAACTGTAACCCCACTGAACAGCGTCTTTACAAGAAAACAAAATTTATTTATTTATTTATTTTTGGTCCGGTCGTGAGGCCTGAACTCTGGGCCTGGGCGCTGTCCCTCAGCTCTTCAGCTCAAGGCTAGCGCTCTACCACTTGAGCCATAGCGCCACTTCCGGCTTTTTTCTTTTTTTTTTTGTTTATGTGGTGCTGAGGAATCGAACCCAGGGCCTCAGGCATGCAAGGCAAGCGCTCTACCACTGAGCCACCTTCCCAGCCCCAAGAAAACAAAATTTTAAAAAATCAAACAAAACATAGCCGCCTTACGGAGAGGTTGGACAGATCATAGATAATCTTACAGATAATGTGAGAGATGATGTATTTGAAATAAGCAGAAAATATAATAAGGGGTCAACAAATGTTCACTGTTTTGTGACAGAGTGCATCTTCTCCGGCCTCTAGTCCAATATGGCGTCTAAGGCTTCTCCCTTTTCTCTTTCCTCCAGGGTACGTTTTACCACCGGGAACCTCTAACTCCACACTGGTGCATCACTGCAGAGGGATTCCACAGTAAAGCCTTCACACTTGCACTTCTCACTTGTACATTTTGTTCAACAGATCCTTCTTAGGACACCTCCAGATGCCTTCCCTCCGTGTCCCGCTGGATGCTCATTGTGATGTTAGCGTCTTCCCAAAACATGCCTTCCCATCCATGCTGCTCCAGTGGTTCGCAGGGAAACTTGCCATCCTCTGCGGAAGCAGAGGTGGAGCAGGCTGCTGGTCAACAAGTATTCCTCCAAATAGAACTGAGGCTTAACTTGCTGATTTCTGCCCTTGCCTTGGCCTCTTCCTAGTTGCCCTGAACCGAAGACATGATGGTGGTGAGTGCAGACTCTGCTATTTCTCAGCTGAGGGAAACTGGGTTCACTGTATACCCTTCTAGTATGACCCGAGGGGCACAGGGACAGGCAACTCGGGGGCGGGGGAAGTGCTGGGGTCTTCTGCACTCACACATTTTGTCCTCGAGCTGCGATGGGCTGCGCCACACAGCGTGCAGGCCCTCTGGAGTGCTTGCTCCCACGGCAAACCCCTGTCCAGGGGCTGGACACCGAGCTCTATGCTCTGCTACCTACAGACCCTGCAGGGGAACACCGCCAAGCTCGCGGGTGCTCTTCTCTGGCACCTCCACGTGAGCTTTCGTCTTGTTCACAGTGAGTTTATTGCCAAGAGAGGAAATGCTGCTTGGATCCTCTCAACACAGGTGTGTGTGTTTTGTTGGTGTTTTTGTTTTTTACAAGAAAATGGCTTACGATCGCCCTCATTTCCTGCCTGAATCAAGCACCGCTGTGTAGAAATGCCACATTTTCTTTTTGTGTTCATCTGGTGAAGGGCACCTAGGCGGATTCCATCCCTCCCTCCTTCTTTACCTCCCCTCTTCCTTCCCTCCTTTCCCTTTCCTTTCTTCCTCTTTCCATTCTCTTGGAAGTATCTGTGGACGTGTGGTATGAGAAGATGCAACTGTGTGCTGCTGTCCAAGAGGCAATTTTCTATGTATCTTGACTATTCTGTTGGTTTACACATGGATACAAACATGCATGCCCGGAGAGGCTTATTAGTATTTGTTTATCACGGGAAATAGTTTAACATCTGATGATAAGCTTTCTCTTTACATGTGATAATTTCTGCTAATTATCCTGAATCTTTAAAAAGGCAATCCATACACATAAAGCAGTGCTGTGTTGGTGGTGTAAGGAATTGAAATATTAGACAGAAATAGGGATATTTTCTCACACAGTCCTTCTGTAAAGTTGAGTATTATTCATGTGGGATGGTTGTTGTAGATTTCCCACTGCACACAAACAACAAAGCGAGCAAGTAGCTGTCCAAGGTGATTCAAAGAGAAACTTACTTTGCAGAAGCAGCTGTGGTATGGACAGGTGGGAGATACACACGCCCACACTGGGCAAAGGAGAGCAATTACCTGAGTGAGGAGAGATGCTGGTTTGCAGTCATAGCGCTGCAACATGGTTATACCTGTCCTAGCGTTACAGCTGCTGTCAGGTCCTTGAGCTCCTGCTCCATGCTAGTTGCACAGGTAAATAATACTGCCATCCATTAGCATTGTTACGAACAGACCTTCCCCCCACACACACACACACACATCCTCTTAGCAATGTCTGAACACAGGAATCCTTGAAATTGCTCAACATGAGCCTCTGGAAGACTTCCTGGACCAACAGAGTCACTTAAAGTTAAGTTCCGGGTATAGGAGGAAAGAACAGACTTCATCATCTGTGGTATCTTCTAACTCTAGGATTTATTTCTCCTATTGAGACTAGAAAAGGAATGTATTCTTTTAGTAATTGATTTTAAACCTATCAGAATACAGCCACAGATGTTTATCTTTTCTTTAGAGACACATGTAATAACTACTACTTGTTCTTTGTTGAAAACATGACTTTAAGGAAAAACTCTCCCTATTCTATAGGCTTATGTGTAAAATGCTCAGTCTCACCCATGATCCATTTTATTCCATGTAAAAACATAATCTAGAAAACTCATTGACTTCTCTCTCTAATCCCGTGAATCAGAGATGGGTGGTCAACATTTTCATAGAAATGATACAAATCTAACAAGGTAACACGGTTCAATATAGGCTTAGATAACATGTCTACCTAAGTTTGACTAAAAATACTTGGTAGTAAAAAATGATCAGAGAATTCATTCATAGGCCCATGTGTACCACATACTCTGGGGTTTTGAGTAAGAGGAAGTGTGAAGTCAGTGAGAAGAGATGTGGAAAATGTGGGAACAGGATTCCACTGGTAACCGGGAAACACTGTAGAATGTTTAGCTTACATTAGAGGGGAGCTGGAAGAGGGCAGGCATCTTTGCTTCAATGGCAACCAGACAGTCTTTCCCAAAGAAACGATTTTATATGGTTTAAAAGAAGACAACTGGGACCAGGGTAAAGTTTCCCCTTGTTCACTTTACATGAACAATATAAGAGAAAAGATGCTAAAAGCAATTTCAGGGATGTTGGAGAGAATGCAGGCTTTTGAAGAGTAACCAGAAAAATTCTGAGTGACCAGAAAATTCCCTGTAACGATGAATCTCAGTCATCAGAACCACAGACAACCTTGTGCGCTTTCTCCCTCACCTCGATTCCATTTGGCTACCCATAATTTTCTAAACTGTTTCCAAATCATTTACATCATGTTTTCAGATATGACTCTTAACACTGGGCTAAATATGTCTGTATAAGTTGCCACTGTCTTTGTAGAATTGAAATTCCGAAGGTATAGACTATGAACCAAGTAAATGAATGTAATTAGCAGGATGACAGTGAATTGAAATATTGGATCCTTCATCGTATGCTCCTGAATTTTCATGATGCCTTTATTTATTATAGTTTTAGTTATATTAATTTAATTTTAGTCCTTTCATTCATTGTAGTCTATTATTTTCACTTAAATATTGACATTTTAAGGGTTTATGAGGACTTTTTTGCTATAGCTTCTTCCTACTAAAACATACTTAAAATTCTATTCTTTACACTCGGGCACTTTGCTTTTGACCCCTGGCTGTAGCAAGTCTTGAAAGTTCTTACCCAACAATGCTGCCATTTCCTACGTTTATCATGCTTGAGTCTCAATTGGATTTTTGCACGGACAACTTCGTCACCCATTTCTTAGGTCTCTCAGTGGCAACATTCTTGAAACCAATTAAATTGTGTAAAGATGATGGTAGAACCTATGTATGTCTTAGCTTGATAATAGGCAATGTTGACAGGTAGGATCAAAGGTGCTTAACTTTTCTGATTCCACCGCCAAGATGACCAGAATTGGTATGTGATAAAGATGCTGCTCAATAAATATCCATCGACTATTTCTTTAAATGGGAGTGTATTTATAGCCAATGGAGCCAGTGGAAGCCTGAAAGCGAATCCAGGGAAATCCTAGTGTTTGCCTTTCCAAGCAGAAAGAGTCATGTAGGAATCCATCTGTGAACCATAGAAATAATAAATGCTGAGCCCATTGGAACATGATCTCAACCAGCAAGATGCCACCGCTTTCCAGATTCCCTCACAGGCCCCGCGGACCCGTGCCAGCCCTGGCGGTGCACTCCTTCCTTCTCATCTCCCCTGATGCCGTACTCGATTATTGTCACTGCTGCCCGGCCATGCACTGTCCCTTCCGACGCTTCACTTCCCAACGGAGGTAGACGGAGGAGGCTGTGTGTCTGCAGGACTTAGTCTAGGACCTCAAACCCCCTTGTTCCACGTGAGGAGACAGAAACAAGTAAAAAGAAGACAAGGAGAACCACCCCCCCCAAGTTTTCCTGGGAGCCTCTTCCTCTGTCGGACTACTGACTAAGACTTAAGTGAGAGAGATATGAGGGGTTTGGAAGATCAGTCTAGTTGACTGGCGAAGGAGAGCTGGCTAGGGAGAGGAAGAGGCAGGAAGAGGGTGAAGGTGAACGGTAAGATGGTGTCTCTTCTGCCCTGGCTGGCCATTGTTCTCTGGTGAGTAAGACGTGTCTGTGATGTTTCCTTCCTTTAGCAGAGGGAGCATGTATGATAGCGTGTATGATAGGTGATCTATCTTGTGTGAGCATCCCTGACGCTCTCCTTTCAGGGTAGAAGATGCCGAGGCTCAGCTGGAAGAGGGAGGCAACTTCTATTCAGAAAATGTCAGCCGCATCCTGGACAACTTGCTTGAGGGCTACGACAATCGCCTGCGGCCAGGATTTGGGGGTGAGCAGCTCCCTCTTGGCTCCGCCGGGCGCCTGAGGTTTCTTCCTTCTTATCCCAGCCCCAGCCGAGGCAGGTCGTTTGGCAGGGTGGGAAGATGTAGAGAAAGACCTTGTGTGTTGCAGTCTCTCCTCTGCTCTCCATCAGTGGTATTAAGGTGGCTGCTTGAACTGTCCCACCAGGCCCTAGCTGTGGTGTGCATGTGTGGATGCTTCATGGGGTGGGTGGGGGCTGAAAGGATCCTCGTATAACACACTTTCTTTAGCATCTGGATTGTGGACTCCATTGATGCACATACGTGTATGTGTCTACATAGGTGTTTATATGTATAAACATATACATGTGTATGTGCACACATCTCTACCTACACACATATGTATGTATGTGATTTATTCGAATATCATACCAGTTAGCTTCCATTCCTTCGTACTGGTTAGAATAAATTTAACGGAAGGCAGTGGAGTAAGTTGGCAAAGGTGGAGGAACCAGCCCCCTGGCTGGACCCTGGCTTGCGTGGGGGTGGGCTGCAGTTTCGGTTACTCGGTTGCGTGGGTTCATCGGCTGTCGCTTCCTTGCAGCCCTGGTGGTAACTGCCCTGTCCCTGTGAGCTCATTGCAGGTGCTGTCACCGAAGTCAAAACGGACATCTACGTGACCAGCTTCGGGCCAGTGTCCGACGTGGAGATGGTGAGTTGGGTGTTGTGCTTGGGAAGCAAGAGCTGCTGCGTCCCGCTGCTGATTGTACCGGGCGCTGCTGCCGTGCTTGGCTCCAGATTCCTGGGCGGGCTGGGCGGGCCGGGGCTCAGAGGAGGGCCCTTCGCCTCTCACTGAGGACCCGGCCGGACACTTCAGCATGAGAGGACTTCTTAAGATGGAAGCTTCTCTTCCATTCACATAGTATGCCCCGTAAGACTTCCTCCTTCCTGGCAAAGCCCCGGTCAGTGACAACCATTTTCACTGCAAAGCTGCAGTGACGGTCAAGGATACTTGTGAAGAGCCAGAGCTGCCTGTCTCTTCTAACAGATCGTCGCCAGCGTGTTTTACTGAGTAGAAGTCACTTGGAAAGGCTGGCGCTGTGCACCTTTTCCAGTGCAGAGCGCCCAGCGGGGGGCTGGAGACTCTGCTCCAGGTACAGATGGCTGCAGCATTCGTAAGAGACTATTTATAGCAAGTGGCAATGAAAACCTGAACAAGTGTTCTAGAACTAAGTGTGTCATGATATTCCTGCACAGTGCTCAGGTAGCATATTCCCCAGGAGCTAAGCTACTCAGGCGAGGGTAGAGATACACACAGCTACCCATAAGGAGGTGTTAGTGGGGAATTGGAATTCAGGATAAACAGATTCGGGAGACTTAAGTTTTGAGTTGAAAAGAAAGGAAAGGAGGATGGAATCAAAGGAGGAAGGAAAGGAGCAGTGAGAAGAGAGAGGAGCTTTATTGAGAGATTACTATCTTGACACTTGAAGAGGAAAGTGAGTCAGAACAATGCAGAATCTGATTGCTTTAATATTATATTTTTAGTCAAATAATGACTCACCCTCGTATAAATATCTATGACCGTATTCTGCATTAATAAAGTCCTTGGAATTTTATTTCATGCATGTGACTCTTTTAAAATATATTTGCAGTGTCCTAAGCATGGATCACTATGCTATGGGAATAGTGTGCATTACATCACATATCTCTTCAAATCTAGCCACTACTTAATGGTTCTATAAGGAATGTACAAAGTAGGTATTGTAGTGTATTGATATGACTATAAACTGTAATTTCATGTTGACTTTTGTAATTGCCTTTATCGCCATTTTTAAAATCACTATTTTATCAGAGCTATAAATTACAAATCCTAACTGCGATGCATTTTTGAATGATGCCTGTTTAGAATGATCATGGCAGTATTTGCTTTTATGTCCTCTGACCACAATATAAAATAATTATGATATGCAACCATAATGTGCTAATCAATAAAGTCTCTCTATTCTTGGAGCCGTGCTGAACTGTACTGAGACCCCATTCAAGGTGAGTGAGATGCCCCACAGAATGGCAGACTGATTGCAGGAGAACCAGCACCAGGCCTAAACTATACAAATTTCTCTTTTTTTCATTTTGTAAATTTGAGAGGTAGATACAGAAAGGTTCATAGAGTAGAAAGTGGAAGAAAGTTAAGATGGGAAAAGGAAGCTTACATATGTACAGAAAACACTATGTTTTATAGTATTACAAATTCCCTTGGTTTGAACAATGGATTGACTCACCAAAACCATTGTTTATGGATTATAAACCACTCACTGAATAGAATCCATATATATCGTATTTTACAACTCATTGATTATAAAAGTCATTATTTACTTGCTATTAAATTACTGGTTGGTTTCCTGAGAAGTAGGTGCATGTCATAAACATGCATTATTGCTTCGTTTTAGGACTGGCTGTAGAAGCTAAGGAATGGACTATTCCAGCCACCCATCTCCCCAGCCTGTGTCTGTGTGAATGTCTCATTTCTTTTAGGAGTACACAATGGACGTTTTCTTCCGCCAGACTTGGACTGATGAGAGGCTGAGGTTTAGAGGGCCCGCGGAGATTCTGAGCTTGAATAACCTGATGGTCAGTAAGATCTGGACCCCTGACACTTTCTTCAGGAATGGCAAGAAGTCCATTGCTCACAACATGACGACCCCGAACAAGCTCTTCAGGTTAATGCAGAACGGGACCATTCTGTACACCATGAGGTGAGGTGTTCTCCAAGGCCCTTTCCGCTGTTCAAGCGGTTCATCCACCAACCAGACTGACAGCTGTCTTTTTCCATGCCCCAGGCTGACCATCAACGCTGACTGCCCCATGAGGCTGGTGAACTTCCCTATGGATGGGCATGCTTGTCCCCTCAAGTTTGGGAGTTGTAAGTTACAAAAAAAAAACATACAAAGTCTTCTGAGTGTCAAATCACTCAAAGTATGCAGTTATTTTGTTTTAGCCAAAGTCTAGAAAAGAAAAATATTAGTGTGACTTCGGGAAAAGAGTGTCCTCGCTTTAATAAGAGAGAGAGACAGAGACAGAGAAGACCAACTAGTCTTATCCATGGCTATGTTTGTTTCAAAAATTCAGATGCTTATCCCAAAAGTGAAATCATATATACATGGAAAAAAGGACCGCTGTACTCAGTGGAAGTCCCGGAAGAATCATCGAGTCTCCTCCAGTACGATCTGATTGGACAGACGGTGTCCAGCGAGACCATGAAGTCCAACACAGGTAAGAACCTGCCCGTTCCAGTGTCCACGTTTTCAAAATGTCCCTCTGCAGCTCCTGGGCTCAGAAAAATGTGTGTTTGGGGAGGGATGAGTAGCTGATTTTGCAACTGGGTGCATTTGGGGATCTGTGTAGTCGTGGGACGAGTCATTTGGTAAATATAAGACAAGCAGACCCTCGCAGAAATCAAGGCACTGCTGGGCTGCCTTCCAGCCCATTTCCCGTCCACTGCAAAATGCCTTTGCTGATTTCCCTCTCATCCGTGCAAGATTCGTAGTCGCCTGCATTCTTCCCGCAGACTGCCAACCACAAGAATTCTGATGTGCGTGTCTTCCCACAGGTGAATATGTGATCATGACCGTCCACTTCCACTTGCAGAGGAAGATGGGGTACTTCATGATACAGATATACACGCCGTGCATCATGACCGTTATCCTCTCCCAGGTGTCCTTCTGGATCAACAAGGAGTCAGTCCCCGCCAGGACTGTCTTTGGTATGTCTCCTGCTCCCAGCACTGTTCACGTTTATCCTCCAGTGCTCAGAGCTGGTAGATTTTGGGGTGAATGCTCACACCCGTGCACTTTTTTTTGTCCACAGACTCACCAGATGTATCTATCATGGAAAACAACCCTCTCCTCTTTTTTTTTTTTTTGTGGTTGTTGATTCACTAGTAAGTTGTGTGATAATCAACCAGAAAAATATTCATCTCAATAAGAATTCTGGCTGGTTTTCTATTGACATTTATATTAAAACATTATAGAACAAAAGGTAATAGCTAAGAGTAAACAGAAGACTAAGACATAGCACCCTCACATACACTACATTTGCTTTCATTAGGGTGAACCACCAAAATGTTATCATTTTGCAGGTCTAAAAGTAGTTACTAGTTTCCTGTAGCTCAACCAAACTTCTCACTTCCATCAATGTGGTATAAAATCCCTCCACATATTAATCAAGCAAAATGAAACAATAAGACAAAGAGCTGTTGCTGGGTGCTGGTGGCTCACACCTGTCATCCTAGCTACTCAGGAGACTGAGATCTGAGGATCATGATTCAAAGCCAGACCTGGCAGAAAAGTCCCTATGAGACTCTTATTAACCACTGAGAAACTGGAAGTGGAGCTGTGGCTCAAACTGGTAGAGCACTAGTCTTGAGCAAAAGAGCTCAGGGACAGCGCCCAGGCCCTGAGTTCAGGCCCCAGGACCGACCAAAAAATAAAGAAAAAAGAAAAGAAAAAGAGCTGTCACCGAAAATACTGTCAGCACCAAGGGCTGTGTTTACTGGATTTTCTTCATGACAAGTTTAGTTGACTACAGGAAAAGCCAGAGCTGCACTAAAATCTCACAAAGTCCTGCTTTTTAAACTTACCGTATTAAAACTGCACAAGAGAATATTCACATTATGGGTTCTTCCCATCGGCATAACTAATCAGCCAATTGTGTAAATTTCCAAGTCACAGTGAAATAAATAAAACTCTGACAGAAGTGAGGTGAGATGCGTTTGCATGAGTAAACAATTACCCTTAAAACCTCAATTTTGTTAACTGACAAACCTAATTTTATGTTAATTCTCCTACCAGAAAGACTTCTGAACTACAACGACAAATATTGTTGATCAGAAATTCAAGATGTTCTTACTTAAGTGATAATTTGTTATGTTTCTCCAGCAGGAAACAACGAAAACTATTCATCATTTTCTCAGTAGTAAAGTTAAACAGTTCCAAAAAAAAAATCACTTTAGAGCAATTACATAAATCACTGCGCTAAGTTTGAGCCATGTCAAATTGAGCATACCTCTGAAAATAATGATGAGAAATCCTAGTCCAATGAAAGAACAAAAAAAATGACTTGCAATGTTCTTACATTGCTTAATCCATCCCAACCCCCCTCCACCCACCTCCCGCCCCTCTGCCCCACCAACAGGGGCTCATTTAATTCTGTCACTGGATCTCCGAGGCTAACACTGCATTTTCCATTCATTTTCCTTTTAGGAATCACCACTGTTTTAACCATGACCACGCTGAGCATCAGTGCCCGGCACTCTCTGCCCAAAGTGTCCTATGCCACGGCTATGGATTGGTTCATCGCCGTGTGCTTTGCGTTTGTCTTTTCGGCTCTGATTGAGTTTGCAGCGGTCAACTACTTCACCAACCTGCAGTCCCAGAAGGCCAAAAGGAAGGCTCAGGAGGCCGCCCAGGGCTCAGCCACAGCGTCAACAGCCACCGAGCCCATGGAAGCTGAGATTATTGTGGTAAGTGTTTTCTTTTCCAACGTTACTCAACTGACTACCAGCCAATGAATAACTGGGCCCAAGTAATATTACAATAACGACTACAAGCCCATAAATGGCCCCAGGTAATATTAGTTGAGCGGAGTTGCGTAACTCTGGTTCCAGAAGCCAGATCCATTTTGCCTTCAACTTCACAGAAATAAGCCAAGTAACAATCTCGCATTTACCTTTGCTCTCAACTTTCAGTATTCTTTAATCTTTCTTACTTGTTCTGGCACATTTCGGGAACTCTGAGGAGACTAGAAATTCTGCTAAGTCTTTAGATGTTTTCCTTTGAACAAGTTCACTCCTACAACTGGAGGAGAACAAAGTGTGTGTGTGTGTGTGTGTATGTGTGTATATGTGCGTGTGTGAGTGTGTGTATGTGTGTACATGTGTATATATGTGTATGCGTATGTGTATGTGTGTGAGTGTGAGTGTATGTGTATGAGTGTGTGTGAGTGTGTGTGTGTGTATGTGCATGTGTTTGAGTGTGTGTATGTGTGTACGTGTGTATGAGTGTGTGTATATGTGTATGCGTATGTGTGTGTGTATGTGTGTGAGTGTGAGTGTGTGAGTGTGTGTGTGAGTGTGTGTGTTAAGAATGTCCTAATGAGGCTTTCAGTGTCTGAAAGAAGCAGGGACTCTCAAGGAATGGACAATTTTTGTGAGAAATCTGCTTGCTGCTTTGTTTCATGAGAGAAAGACTTAAAAATCATAATATATTCTCTGAATGCTGAGTCATAAAATAATGATTTAATTTCCATTAAAATATGATCATATTTACATTAGTACATAAGATGCATATATTGCTTTACCATCCATGCCACCCTGCCCGGGCCCAATCTCATCTAAATAATGTACATCAGTAAGTGTATTACCAGTGAGAAATGTTTACCTTGAATTCACTGTGGCCACACCCAGAGATTTTTGAATAAGAAACAAAGTTGCACTTAAGTTTGCTATAAATCTACTCCAAAATTTCAGTTTCATGTATGAGTAATTTCTAACGGGCTTCACACTTTGACAAAATCAATTGTAAAATTGACTGACAGGTATGATTTTTATATTTTTTAATCCTAACCCCAAAGGGTAGCTATTTCCCCCCAAAGAGGAAAATGGAAATCTTCTATAATTGATGAATTGTGGTACACAGTTCCAAATTTCAAAACCCCATGCAGCATCATAATCCCTGGTTTTAACTTTATGATTAAAAAAACAACCGGAAAGCTATGAATATTTGACATCCCTAAATGTCAGGCCCTTACTGGCTAAAAGGTTTATATGATCATTTTCTCTGTAATAAACTAAAAAATTCATTTAAATATCCATCTTTTCTCTGGGAAATCAAAGAAGGCCATTTCAACATCAAGTAAAAACATGTAAAGGTTTCTTTTTTCTAGGATTAAGCTTGTTCAGGAAAGGAGAGGGACGGAGGGAAGGAGGGAGGAAGAAAGGAATGTAGGGGAAAAGGGAGGATTTGCCATCCAAACATCCAGTGATCCAATCTAATTGCAAAAAAGCAGAATCTCCCATGGGTGGGGAGGGGGGTGTTATTTACTCGTTGGCAGAAAAAGTAGGGATTGCAAACTTTCTGATATTCGTATTACCAAAGCCTAGGGCTTCCCTTCCCCAATGATTTCTCAACAACTCAAATACAGCAGATTGCACATCACTGGATATAACATTTGTTTTGTACACCACTGCATGAAATCCTTTGAGAATGTAGGCAAGGTCATTCTCAATATTCGGTCTTTGACTCTCCTTGTATATATAGGTGGTTGGAAAGATCACAAAAATGTAAGTTGTCTGAAAAAAATGTGCTACAGCACAGCACAGTAAATGCAAGTTTGGCTATAACTGTTTGCAGGAAAAATGAATTCCAAATATTTAATAGAATTTTTTTTTTTTTGGTCCAGTCGTGGGGCCTGAACTCTGGGCCTGGGCGCTGTCCCTCAGCTCTTCAGCTCAAGGCTAGCGCTCTACCACTTGAGCCACAGCGCCACTTCCGGCTTTTTTCATTTTGCTTATGTGGTGCTGAGGAATCGAACCCAGGGCCTCAGGCATGCAAGTGCAAGGCAAGCGCTCTACCACTGAGCCATCTTCCCAGCCCAATAGAATTGTTTTATGCTTAAGTAACTCTCCTGTAAGCTATCTGCATGCCTATAAAGTATATAGTCTACATGTTGAACAAAGGCCATACATATACTCTCTAGACGTATATCTATAAAGTATTAGAATTTAATGTGCATGTTTGAAAAACAGAAAATATTCAAAGAGAAATTCTTGAGAAATAGGTTTAAAAATAGATTCTGAATGGGCTCATTGGTCAGATACTGAAATAAGAAAAACTCAAATTCTTCATCTTTTTTGAAATACATAATATGAAGAAGAATCAAATTTCTAATCTTTAGAGATAACATGCCCATTCTGTAAGCCACTATTTAAAGGTATAATTTATTAATAAGTTGCAATTTAAGTTCTCGGGTCTCTCTATAAACTATCTCATACAATCCTAAAATAGTCATACATAATGAGCAGATACTATGAGAAGCTGGAGGAAAACTTGCATTTAAACCACCGCAAAGCACTCTCTCTTGCAAGTTGCTTCTTTTTCTTAGGAAAAATTGTATTTCTGAAAATAAGTCCACTTAAAAAAATCTTAAAAAAGGAGAAGGTTGTTCCTAAAAGGCCGAAGTACAAAAATTATAAACCCAAATAACCAGATCAAAAATTCAAACCCCGAACATCTCAAAAACAAGTGCAGGCGATTACATTTTATTTGTTCCTGTCACAACTTGGCGAGTTGCCTTAAATACTGCACAGGAACAAACATAAATTACACATCTGACATTTATATTACCCAAGGGTGTGCTATGATTGCAAGGTCATATTTTTTCTCGAAAATATCATGGTATTTAAAAATGCCTATTCAGTGGTAATCAAAACAACATTATTTAAGTAAGACGGACTCTGGCAAATATGGTAGAGTTGAACTAGATTAAGTGGTTGGTTATTTCACATGATTCTGTTTTATGTTTTAATATGCTCAGTGTCCTTCAGAGAAAACTGCTTAAAATAGATGTAGGTAAATGTATTATTACATTTTTTATCATTTTTTTGACCTTGAAACTTACTATAACAGTGTCAAAGAAAATCGGGCACTTAAAAAATCTACAACTCAAACCTAGAAAGACACATTAAAGCAAATTCTCAGGAGAGTTCACTAGATGCATCATCTCTTTGTATGTAAGGCATTTGGAATTGGAAATGTAATTTTTTTTTCAGTTATGGGGCTTGAACTCAAGACTTGGGCGCTGTCCCTGAGCTCTTTTGCTCAAAGCTAGCACCCTACCAATTTGAGCCTCAGCTCCACTTCTGGTTTTCTCAAGATAAGAGTCTTGTGGGACTTCTTGTCTGGGCTGGATATGAACTGTGATCCTCAGATCTCAGCCTCCTGAGTACCTAGGATTACAGGTGTGAGCTGCCGTGCCTGGTTGGAGATGTAATTTTTGATTTAGGTTTTAAGTAGATACTTTCTCTACAGTTTATATGATATGTTTCCTTACTGGTTTTTTTTAAAATCTGGTATGCTATTTTAACATTATAGAGTCATTCCTCTCTTAATAAGTTCAAACCTACTATGCTTGTTAGGTATGTAAGACCAAGTTTGACCCTGGATCTATTTTGCATCCTTTGCTAGTTTGCGTGTTATTTTAAAGGTCTAAGGCCTTATTCCCATGTTCCTGAGTGTGAATATGCTCTTCCCTCCCACCCTCCGTTACTCTTCTTATTCTTCACGTGACATGCCCTCTCCATAAGAAATATGACACATGAAATGGATCATAATATTGTCAGCCATGCGTAGAACTCTATATGGATGTTATCTTTTCATTTTCATTAGACTCTTATTGCTTGTGTGCCTATGTATACACATGGCCTCATTCCTGGCACCTGCATGTATATCAAGTGTACTTAGGTGTGGGGACCTTTGCAGAATGCTGAGGGGCATCCTAGGGCCTCTTCTCATGGACCTGCCTGTCTATCAGCAAGACAGACAAACTGAGGAGCTTAGAATACATTGTGATCAAAGGGGGCAGCTAGAAATACAAGGAGGAGGCGGGTAAGAGTGTCTCCTAAGTTTGGTTCTCCCCATCCCTGGAAGAGCCATGTCACAACTGAGACTGACGAGCATGACCTTGTGCCCGAAGTACAAAGGTGTCTGATAAAGACTTGGCCTTAGAAAGGGAAATACAACCTATGGCCATCTTCTCTCCTCTTCTCGTCAAGGCAGGCTGGGCTGCTACCACGCTACACTCATTTACCTAGACAGATGCGAAGGGTAGAAATGCTGAAAAGTTTGTCTCCTCTGTTGCAAATTCTGCCATGATTTCTTCTGAATCTTGTCATTAATTCCCAATTAAAGGCTTTTAGGCCGTCAGACTGCCTAGAATGAAGATAATGTGCCCCCTTCTGCACAGTGGTGCCAGTGTATGGCTGAAGGGCAGACTGAGATGAAGGAGAGGAGGGGTGTGGACAAGTTGTTGTTCTCCATGTCTTATATCCAATTCCACCCAGAGCCCCTCCCATTGTGCTTTCCCCTAAATCCACAGCTTCATGCCAATAAGCTGCATCCTTGTAGAAATTCTGGGGTCATCTACGTTCCCAGTTCTATCGGCTATGATGTAAATGCCAAACAAATCCAACCGAGTTCATCTTCCCCATAAAGATTAATAATATGTTTCTGAAATACATCAAAAGCTCTTCTATCCTGGTCACTTTGCCCATTTGATAGTGCAGCCTTGGCAGGAGTATCTTCTCTATCTAGAGGTTACACATTGCTCCCTCGTTAAAAAAAAAAAAAAAAAACACTATGCTCAAAATTGTCCCGAACATTTCCCCAGACGCTTTAGCCCTGTCTCAAACAATTAGCTGTCGCGTTGTGCACTTTGACTCTAAGTACCTTTGCCGCAGACTTCACTTAAAACAAAGAGGTGCTCCAAAAATACCTAAAGCAGGATGGCTCCCAGCAGCAGGGAAGCCCTGGAAAAATTCAAAACCACGGGTGTTCTACTCAAAACCATGACAGCCCCAAGCTGAGCCCTCGTCTGGACTCTGACAAAAGCCTATTTTACCATCAACCCGAGCGGCGGGGCTTCCGAGAGAGAGCAGGCAGGCTGATGCAAACCTGTAGCTTGACTGGCTTGCCAAACTGGCTTTCTCCTCATGTCAGATAGTTACTGTGTTTCTCCTAAACGGATGCCCAGAATCTGCGGGCTGTCAATTCCCAAGGGTCCACTCGCTGATTACCTAGCAGGCAAGGTAGCCCGGACGCTTGCGTTTCCTCTAACCTATGCCCTTCGCAGCCCGCTAGAAACCCCCACAACCACTGCTGGACAGCAACACAATGGTGAACTTGAACGAGTGATTTTCACTGCAAGGGTATTTTTCTCTCTGACGGGTCTGAGGGTGTGTCTGGGGGTTGGAACTTGTGTTGAGGAGCGCTACTGCTATCTTGTGGGAAGCGGTCAGGAAGCTCGCTCAACACCCCAACATGTCATACAACAGCCTGCCATAGTGAAAAACAAAACGGTGTACTTGTGAGTTTCAGAAGCGTGCAGTGAACAGCGTACAAGTGGCTAAGAATGCTGCCTTTCAACCTTCTCTCAACAGAGCCTCCTTAGGCTTCCATTTATTACTTCTGAAATGACTATAATGATATTAAGGATATGTTCGAGGAATAAATAGAATTATGCATGCAACTTATGCATATCAACAGTATTTAGAAATGGCATTTGCAATATAAAGCAGCATCCAACAACCCATTAAAATATAATGTAATAAAAGTTTATATACACCCACCTTTGAAAAATCTCCTCCCATCAATGTCTAGAAAGGTTTAGGCTTATATGCATTTGTTGATGATGAAGTATACATCTTAAAAGACTATAGTATGTTCTGTGTATTGACTAGACATCCTGAAACACTTCTGCAAGGAAACAATGTCTCCTGTCATTCAGGAGATTTCATGTTGGGAAAGGGAGGCTAATACGTAGATGGAAGAAGGTGGTCACAGCTACATGAGTAATACTGCCAAGGAGGCAGAATGGAGTATAAAGGCAGCACATGCATGTAAAGATAAAGAATAGTTCTGACGGGGCTGGGAAGGTGGCTCAGTGGTAGAGCGCTTGCCTTGCATGCCTGAGGCCCTGGGTTCGATTCCTCAGCACCACATAAGCAAAAAGAAAAAAAAAAGCCGTAAGTGGCGCTGTGGCTCAAGTGGTAGAGCGCTAGCCTTGAGCTGAAGAGCTGAGGGACAGCACCCAGGCTCAGAGTTCAGGCCCCACGACTGGACACACATACACACACACACACACACACACACACACACACACACACACACACACACACACACACACACACACACACACAATTTAAAAAAATAAAATAAAAAGAATAGTTCTATAACAAAGTAAGTTCTAATGTCTTCTGAGCAAAAGGAGATATGTCTGTAGTATGCACACATATACCAGATATTTTGTTCGAATACTTGAAAGAGAAACAGGAGAAACATTATGAAAAACATAGCAATTTGTAACTTTAAAGAAAAGAAGTTGGAGCTTAGAGGAAAATCATATCTTGGATATCTCTGCCTAAGCTGCATCCCCATGATAAGCCGTAGATTCACAGCTGTGAACTGGACGTTTCTGATTTGTGTTCTGGGAACTACTCAGCCATGTCCACGGGGACTGCGGGGGTCAGTGTATCAGGGACGGTGCCATCGACTTACAGGGGCCTTTTATTCCAGGCCAGCAGCATTTCGTGTGAAGGTGTCGTAGAGTTGGGTTCTTTGGGGTGCCCCTGACCTCTGGATCGGGGTTGTTTTGGACGATGCTCATTAAGTAATTTGTGACGATGTCATGATGCCAAGAGATTCCGGCATGGCTCCTCCATCCCACACTGCTGGAGAGGGGAAGGACAAATAACGCCTCCCATGTCTGCAGCACATTATGTTCTACAGTCACATTTTACTCTCTACAAACGAGGCATTATCTGCCCTTCTTTGGCTTAAAGAAAGAAAGAGAACAGGCTTCAGATAGCCATTAAAGGTCAAGATGAGCCCGGGAAGGTCATCTACCTGCAAGAGCCGTGTTCTTCGCACTCTGTGGTGGTTGTTAGGAATTTTACAAGGGGACAGTGCTTCTGGGCTCGGTATACATAGGGAGATGTTGGCTTTTAGCTCATAGAAGATGAAACAGGGAGACATCTCACTTACCCAGGTAGAGAATATTTTACTAGATGAAAAACCAAATTAGGGAGGGTCTGAGAAACGAGATAGAAAACTCTTGGAAACAAATGCCAAGTTTATCCTGTACAACAGGCAGCATGAATTGAGACCAAAATACTGTTCCTGTGATCCTAATCACATACAGTCTGTTGACGCTAGGGATTTAGTTCTCGGATGCTGCATATTTTTTTAAATAGATGATAATGTCACTTATTTCCTATCCAGAATCAATAGATTCTGGAGTAGGAGGCCTTATATTATTTTAAAGTCTTGTCCTGTCCGAGAGTTTTAGTTTATTTAATTCTGACCAAGAGTGTCTACCATAGGACCAGCTGAGAGAAGAGATATTCCCTGCTTGAAATTCATTACAGGACATGAAGTCAAGCTTGGATACGCAGATTCATTTGGCTTTGGGTAAAGAAACCGATTTTCCCCTTGATCTCTAAAAAGCACACTGGGCCTCAAACCTCTGTGATGGACTACTATAATTTAGAAACGCAGAGATATTTATGGCCAAGCAAACAATAAAGTCTAGGAAGGAAAAGGGAGCAAAAAGAGCTTGCTGGGGTGGTGCTTGCTGCGGCCCAAATGTCACCACACGGGCAGGTGACCGGGCCCCCAGGGCTCCGTCCACACAGGGGAGGAGGCTGCTTCGCCCTGGGGCCGCAGGGTTGCTGGCTTAAGCCACAGGAGCCTGCCACGTGAGCCACAAACCCCGCCAAGCTGCAAAGCAGCGATTTTGCTGCCAGGGAGGAAAGAAGGCCATTTTACAAGATCAGGCTCTGTACAGCGAGCGTGTGAAGGTAGAGACCCAGCAAGACAAGCTGGCTGGAGGAGAGATTGCTGGAGCCTAGAGGAGAAATAGCAGGAATCAGAGGACAGCCTCCCAACGCCCACAGCACGGGATGAGCCGAGACCGGAACCGAACCTGAATCTCTGACGTAGACCTGAATACCTGAGAGAGAAAAAGATGTGGGGAGGAAACAGCCGTGGAATCAGCCTTTCCAGGGCCCTGTGGCCATGAATACGGCACTGGCCTTCCCTGGACGCCACTCACTGCCCAGTCTGCTCACATGTTAAACGCTGCTTTCACACTGCACTGCCTTACTACCGAAGGAGAACTTAATGATAGAAAACAACACACAACTGTGCTCATAAGTAGGCGAGTCATTTGGGATAGATTGCAAAGGAAGAAGGCCACTGCAGAAAGGTTCTAGCTGAAGGTTGACTCCAAGCTAAAGGGGCAGGCAGATGGATAGATAGATAGATAGATAGATAGATAGATAGATAGATAGATAGATGATAGATAGATAGATAGATAGATAGATAGATAGATAGATAGATAGATATTAAGGTAGGAAAACAATCCCACTTAATCATTCACTGGACTTTTTGTATTCATTTGTTTATTCTTCTTAAATTGCAGCTGATTCAAATTCCTAAGTGTATGATGTGAGGTGTATGCTGGGAATGCTTCTAGAACAATGTTGGTGAGCTGAGTGGTGGGGTTTTTTTTGTTCTTGTTGTTTTGGTTTTTTGTCGGTCATGGGGCTTGAACTCTGGGCCTGGGTGCTGTCCCTCAGCTCTTCAGCTCAAGGCAAGCACCCTACCATTTGAGCCACAGCACCACTTCTGGTTTTATGAGTGGTTTATTGGAGATGGGAGTCTCTCACACTTTCCTGCCAGGGCTGGTTTTGAACTGTGATCCTCAGATCTCAGCCCCCTGAGTAGCCAGGATTACAGGCTTGAGCCACCAGTGCCCGGCCGTGGTGGTTTTCTTATATTGAGTAGTTAGCATTCTGTGTTCAGTTAAAAACCACATCTCCACATACAGGCACACACACACACACATACACACACGTACACGCGCATGCACACACACACACACACACACACACACACACACACACACACACACACACACACACACACACACACACACACACACACACACACACTGTCCACAATAGCTGTCCCAGATGCATCTGTGGAACTTTGCAACCTGGCTCCATTCTCTCCTAGTGGTCAAATGCTCACCATAGTTTCTGAGCTATTTATTCCATCATCCAAATGGATGTGTTACATTTTAGGATGCTAGATGGAAACGCAACTGTTTTAAAAGAACTGGGACTTGGGACTTGTGGCTCAGGGGTAGAATGCTTTCCTGGCAAGTGTCAGGCCCTGGGTTTGATGCCGAGCACTGTGAAACCAAAACCAAATTCAGCAAAAGTAGGTAACACGAGGGTTCCTCTTAACTCTTGGCCTGCATAAACTCCTTACCTGGTGTGTGGTGTTGCTCAGGGAGAGGAACACAGACTTAGTAGCAACCTGAAATATGATGACGAATTTCTGGGAAGTGGTGCTATGCTTCAAAGCGGTAGAGCACTAGTGAAAAAGCTCAGGAAGAGACCTAGGCCCCAAGTTCAAGCCTCTTGACTAACAAAAAAAAAAAAAAAAAAAGAATGGGTATTTTAACTTGCATCATGAATACCAATGGTGCCAATAACGATTCAGTAAGTGATGTGTACCTTTCAGCTGACATTGAACATCTGTCTTCTCTTCCAGAGGTCCAATTCCAAGTACCATCTGAAGAAAAGAATCACCTCTCTCACGCTGCCGATAGTCCCATCTGCTGAGGCGGGCAAAGGCCTCGCCGAAGGGCCTGTCTTACAGTCTCCCCCCGTCACACCCCCCACTCCCTCCCCAGCTTTGGGGGGCAGCAGTAAAATTGACCAGTATTCTCGAATTCTCTTCCCAGTCGCATTTGCGGGCTTCAACCTTGTGTACTGGGTGGTTTATCTTTCCAAAGACACGATGGAAGTGGACAGCCGTGTGGACTAGCTTGCAGCAGGACAACCTACGCGCAGTATGTTTTCATTTTCTGCACTAACCAAAAAAAAAAAAAAAGTATTATCCAGGCTTGTGTAAATGCTTCCCGGACATGAAATCAAAATTGAAAATCTGCAGCCCATAGCTTTGAGTAAGTACCCCCAAAAGCAATCGTGTTATTCCTCAAAGTTGAAGTGGAAGGTGTGCAAGAGATAGGAGTTTTCTGCATAGTACAGAACAGTTTTTTTTTATGAGGATGAGGTGGATGTGGGATGGATGTGCCAACCTCTGTCCTTTATTGTTCAATATTTTTAATTGTCACTGTGACTGGTATTTACCACAAGGCAGATAAAATAAGAAATACTGACACTTCCAAAGGTTGCCTTAAATTCTGTTTATCTCGGCTTAGTTTCCAAGAAAGCAAAATAAAAATAGATTTTAAATGTTTATCAGTAGATTTCTACCAGCATGCTGGAGGCTTTTATGCTTGTAAAATGGCTTTCTGTAGCATTACAAAGAAGATACCGAGTTTATGCATTTGTTTGTGAATCTCCCCGGCTCTTTTACCTCAATCAAATGTGGTGTTGTATAGTTATAAATTATATAGAGATCATAAATGATGTATGTCTACGTACATAGCTTGAGTTATACTATACACAGTACTGCTTTGTTCTATTGGGCTCTGTTTTTAAAGCGATATGCTTGCTCTAGTTCCATGGCATTCTAGAGACACTGACTGAGTTTAAGGTGGACCTGTACATGATGATAATAGTTATCACTCGCACCTTCCCTCTTTCTCTGTATGTCACAATCAATAAACGAATAAGAAACACGTGCTGTCTGGATCTGTTTTACAAAGTAAGGAGAAGGATCTTGGTTTGGAATGATGTGCTGTTTGATTGTCAGAGGCAGAGGCAATGAGGATCACCTCCCCCCAATCTCTAAACCGACTTCCACTTACAAAGCGATCCCCCCTCTTTTCCTCCATCAACAGTTAAGTGTGCATGAGACTCTTCTCCCTTTCTACTGTTCTGTTTTCCCTGGTGCTTACTTTATGCTTCTCTTGACACTGGATGGAACCAGGGAAACAAGAATTGGAGGTAAGAGAAAAGTGTGCCCTGGGTTTCTCCAAATGCAGAAATCTTGACTCTGATAGATACCCCCGGGGGCCCCAAACACTTTAGAGGTCACCTGCGCTCAGAAGCCAGGAGGGAAAATATGTTGGCACTACTCCTGGTGAGCTATCTGGGAGAAGGCAGACATGCTACGGAGCAACCGCTTCAAGTTGCCTTGAAATGTCTCTCTAGGAAGAGTGAACGAGACTGAGCAGGCGCTAGGGCTCCTGGCTGTAATCCTAGTCACTTAGGAGGCTGAGATCTGGAAGACCATGGTTCAGAGGCATTGTAGGCAGAAAAGTCCATGCGACTCCTGTTCCAAATAATCAGTGAAAAGCCGGGCTGGAGGCATAACTCAAGTAGTAGGGTACAGATCTAGAAAGTGTGAGACCCTAAGTTCAACCGATGGTACCAGCAACTAACAACAACCAAAAAGAGTGAGACTAAGCTCAGATCTCCAGCCAACTTTTCTGACCTCCTTTACCCAATACTTCAGACTGTGGGAGATTCAGTTCTATTTGCATTTGCGGAACAAAGGAGCTGGATTAGTTTCTTCCAAAGCCCTTCCATGCCGAACAACTTGTGCTGTGTGTTATGTCTGCTTTCCTACGGAAATGGGTGTGTCCAGGAGAGTATGTGAAGTATTTTGTGTCAGGCATGTACGAGCACCACAGGTAAGGCATGTCATCTTGCCTACCATCTCTTAATTCCTGTTCCTTACAATCTCATCAAGTATGTCCTACTATTTTCTACACTAAAAACAAGGAAAACAATGCACAGACAGGGTAGAAAGCCTTGTTCAATGTCAATAGATGGGCCTCATAACCAGATCGTGTGAATCTACCACGTCTAGGCTTAACCTTCATAACACCTGTCCTCATCTAAGACACCATGGCTCTATGTTTTGTTTTTGTTTGTTTGTTTTGGTCGGTCGTGGGGCCTGAACTCTGGGCCTGGGCGCTGTCCCTCAGCTCTTCAGCTCAAGGCGAGCGCTCTACCACTTGAGCCACAGCGCCACTTCCGGCTTCTTTTCTGCTTATGTGGTACTGAGGAATCGAACCCAGGGCCTCATGCATGCAAGGCAAGCGCTCTATCACTGAGCCACCTTCCCAGCCCGGCTCTATGTTTTCCCATCCTGAATTTTATTTCCTGTAATAGTGTTCCCAGAAGCCTGACATTCTTCACGCCTTTCACGAATCTTCATTCTAGTACGCACTGCCCAGGGCATTAGTTTCTTCTGATACTTGTCTAAACATAAAGGTGATGAATACCAACACTGGAAAGAACCATGATTCTTACATTATATGCTAGTAAAAGGGAACTGAAAATTAAAACCTTCACAAAATTATGAAACTTATGATGCGTTTCTCAGGAATTTAGAGAACGTTATTTTTCCATGTATACCGTGAGGTGGCCATGGATGATGATGATGATGATGATAATAATAATAATAATAATAATAATAATAATAATAATAATAATAATAAAAACAATATCTCTAGTCAAGTAATTCGGGCAGAGGTGGTGAGTCCAGTTGCTTTTCTGCTGGTGTTTTGCAGCCTTTCTGGGGCTCCTGCTCACCGAGTCTCTAAAAGTTTGCCCTGGTAGGATAGTGTGTTCCATTTTACATTTTCACTAACTACATAGTATCATTTTGCAAAAAACCGAAAATCTTAGCCAAGAATTCCCCAGAGACCAATCTGGGACCTCCCACTTGGGATGCTATTTATAGATGATTTCCTCCATTGCCCCCAGGGAACATGCACATTTTCAGGTCTTTGAATGGGGGTGTGACTAGCCCTGTCCGCACAGCCTGCCTGCTGAATGGTGGTTGTAGAACAGAAACCACACTGCTTCGCTTCAGTGGCGGGAATTTGCGTTGGAGAACGTACGGTTCCCTAAGCCATACAGTGACGTCAACCGGAGGAAGCAGACACTAGAAGGAGAGGAAGAGGTAAAGAGAGCCTAGAACTAGGCAGAAGGCAGAGAAGAGCCTACCAAGGAGAGATCCCCAGCCAGCTGGTGCTGGAGCTCAGCATCCCAGGGCAGGAATCCATCAGAGTTGGGGCTCAGAGAGCTTTCAAGGATAGCGTCAGTCTCAGGTCATTAGACAGAGGGCTCCTCAGTGCTGAGCCTCACACCACTGAAGTCTCGCTGGCCACAGCGAGCAGCATCTTGGGAGCTTAAAGAAGAACTCCTGAACATTCGACAATTGCTTCGTGACGGGTATAATTTACCGCTGTGGCGAATCAGTACCACCTGTGGGGGGTGGGTGCCTGCCTTCAATCTCCTTTTCCAGCAGAGATTGGTATTTTATTCAAGGCCGTGGGCACGATCCAATGAATGTCTTAGTCTTCCGGTGACAACTACCCGTTCAGATAGGAAAATAGTGACCATCCTTAAGCCTTGGGGGAGGGGGCAGGAGGACACAAAGAAGGGGCTGGGGGCACAAACTGACATGCTGAGTTGAAACCCCTCTGTACAAGTACTTAAAGAAAATGAAAATAAACCAAGGCAACATCTGGGCTTAATGAGGTCTCTCCTGGGAAAGGAAGAACCATCTGAAGGCCCAACCATCTGCCTCTGCCAGGAAGAGCAGCCGTTACCTGGCAAAACTTTTTTTTTTTAATTTTTATTTTATTTTATTTTATTTGAGAACATACTGTACAGAGGGGTTACAATTACATGGGCAGGATAATGCATACATTTCTTACCAAGCATTGCAGCCTCCTCCTTTGTTTACCCTTCACCTCCCTTCCCAGCCTCCCCCCTCCTCCCACCCAATCATACCCCCCTCCCCCCCCCCCCACACCGACATTGTAAAGCTGGTTTTGACATGACATTTTGTACTTCTCATTGTTGCAACAGGTCCACCTGAATCCTTAAACAACTTGTTTGTCCCCATCTCCTCCACATGTTATACTGACATCAAATATAGTAGATGAATGGATCAAGAAAATGTGGTATATATACACAATGGAATTCTATGCCTCCATCAGAAAGAATGACATTTCCCCATTTGTTAGGAAATGGAAAGGTTTGGAAAAAATTATATTAAGTGAAGTAAGCCAGGCCCAAAGAAACATAGGTACCTGGCAAAACTTGAAACACTTGCATTCCTAGCTTCCTGAAAACTATCACTTAATAGCCAGTGTGCCTTCTTTCTCTGTCACGTTTCTTCTTTATTACCTTTATGTTCCCACGTTGCCCAGATTCTCCTTCTGCGGGACACCACCAGGGCTGTTTGGCTATCCTAAGCTTCTAGGTTGGTAATGCATTGGACATGCAGGCCGGGAAAGTCAGGGACTAAGTGCATCTTTTTCTGCCAGGGACTGGCTGGTTAAGATCGTAAAGCAGATCAGAACAAGGAGCTGCTTTGTTTTGTTTTGTTTTTTCATGTACTGAGCACGGAACCCAGGCAATGCTGTATCTGAACTAAAATATTTGTTCGCTTCTCTTCGCCAGCCCACACGCTGCAAGCAAGACAAGCAAGAGCCTATTATGTTGAGAAGCACTGTGGCTGGCCAAGGAGACACGCGCCTTGTATATGTGCGGCATTTATCCATGGTAGCACTGGCCTCTTGATAAGTAACCCTACGGGAGTCACGTGCCCTCTCTCCCTCTTTGTGAGTCTGTTCTAGAGAAGCATCCAGAAGCATCTTGCAGGGGAAGTATTGTGGAGGCGACCCTATGAGGATAGAGTGCTCTCCACAGCCCACAGATAATCCAAAATGGCTCTATTATCCCTGCCTGCATTATTCATGCCCTTTCAGCTTTCCAGTAATTGTCCACTGCTGGCTCTTTTTCTCACTGTTATTAACAAAAACAGATTCACATCAGGCCATTATGAAATTCATTAACAGGTCATCTGAAAGTCACTTGGAGAAAAAAACAGATGTATGTGTGTAGTTATCTATGAATTAAGTATGTGACTTTTTAAATTGCTCCCACATTTATCATATAAGAGTACCAAAAACTCTCTCACTGTAATTGTGAGGATTGAAAGTCGGAGGTGGTGCTTAAGTGATCTAATGCTGGCCTAGCGAGCGCAAGGCCCCAAGTTAAAGCCCCAGTACTGATAAAGAAATAAACCTTAAATACAGAGATATAAACCACTGGGTATATAGCAACAGGGTTGGGATTCTGCAGTTGTGTTAAACTACAATATTCACAGAATAATGAAAAGGCATGTCTTATTCTTCACCTACTACACATATATCTACACCTACACATATTCACTTTAATAAAGAGTTCATATCACATACTCGGACTATGATAACTATGCACAGTCATCAAGTATGAACACCATTAATGGACGCCGGTCCAGCTGATTTCTAACTCAATATGCATTGTATAGATTGTTTCTGTTATGACCTATTTCTTATGACTAACGTGAAATGTGAACTTCATTTTTTTTTATATGAAAAGAAATCCTCTATCAGAGATGTGCTGAATTTAACATTAAAAAAAAAAAAAAAAAAAGTCTGCCTCTGCTCCAGGTGTCTCAACCCTGGATAGAGAAACAGCCACGCTCACCTAATTACCTGGAGGGAAGTGCTAATCGAGGGATTTACAAGACAATGAGGCAGTGCGGGAGGTGCAGGCTCCCGGAGCCCTTAGGCCACCAGGGGAGAAAGTTCTTGCTGTAGTTTAATGAATGGGCTCGCTCTCAGCGTGGCTCCTTTGGTCTCTACTCAAACCGTCTCCGCAGGCAGTGTGCGCTGTCCTTTGTTTGCTGGGAGCTCTAATCCACAGGCTGATTGACAAGCGTCAGGTAAGTAACAGCTACACCGTGCGTCACCAGCTGTGTTGGGCTGTGAGGAACGGACTGCAACTGACCCCTGAGGGTCAAGAGGTCTCAGGAAGGCCGCTGGTCTGCCTCTCGGAGCATGCGTGCTGGGGAGGGGCTCTGGCTGCCTGTCAGGACGTGGTGCCACCTTTTTAGCTTAAGGAACCTGATCGACTTCGTCACCTTTCCAGCAATTGTGAAGCCTGGAGTGCAAACCCCTCTACTGACAAAGGAAACAAGAGACACTCGAAACTAATGAGACAACAAAAATAAATAATAGTGCACAGAGAATGATGTCAATCAGCGTTTCTATGATCTCCTATTGACCTAATTCAATTCAAACAACTTGCCTTTATAGGGAAGAAGATGAAGAAGACACCTTTTCTTGTAATGTTTGTTAAAAGGTTTTTTTTCTTCTTCTTCTTCTAAATTTCCTTCATTCAGCCAATGAAATGCTCAGACTGGAAGAAACTTTAGAATGTAACAGGAATTTGCAGTAGTACGTTGTTTATTGCTACGGCACTATATACAAGATTCACCGTGTATGTCTGTGTGCATATGTGTGTGCACAGTATATTTAAACAAATTTAAAGTCCTCCTTTTGAAGTAAATTTCAGTAATAAGATAAAATTTTAGAAGTGTATAAATTTACTGAGTTTATAGAACAAAATATAATACTTGCTATTTGTTGGCTCATTTATTCTACAAAATTTTCATAATTGATTAAAAACTTATTATTATTTTATTGGTAATATGCCATTATTTTCCTTCTTCGTATGTGATACATTTCAAGCAGTAGGAACCTATATTTTTCTGACCTTATCAATGAAATCAATATTACCAGCTACTGTTATTTCCCTTTCAAACAATCACAGTCTTTCTGAAGCTCCTACATAGCAAGTCAATTACCTTACATTTTTTTAGAGCTGAATTATTTGGTTTCCAACGCTTAGTAATTTTATAGATTTATAACTTAAAGCATGATCATTGAGGGAAAACCTGTACATATGTCACATGAAAACCAAATACATAGCCCAATGCTGGCAGCTCATGCCTGTAATCCTAGCTACTCAGGAGACTAAGCTCAGAGGATCAGGGTTCAAAGCCAGCCCAGGCAGGAAAATCCATGAAACTTTTTCTTTTTAATTTGTCAGTCCTAGGGCTTGAACTCCTTCTTTTGCTCAAGGCTAGCACTCTCGAGCCATAGCGCCACTTCTAGGATTTTCTGGTTTTCCTTTTAGGACTGGCTTATTTTACCTAACATTGTGTTCTGGGTTCACCCATGTTGACTACATCAGAATTTCCTTTTCCTCTCTGCGCCTTCTCCCTTTCCTTGTCCTCTCCAGGATTTTTCTGCCCAGGCTGACTTCAAACCATGATCCTCAGACCTCAGCCTCCAGTGTAGCTAGGATTATGGGCTAGAGCCACTGATGGCCAGAAAGATATTCCATTTGTTCTCATGATTTCTTCTTGTTCGGCTTTTGTTCCTAGGAATTTGTCCATTTCATCCAGTTTATCAAGTTTGTCAGCATATAAACGTTTCCTTGTACTCTTACAATCCTTTTAATTCCTTTATAATTGGTAGTGATATACCCATTTTCACCTTTAATTTTAGCAATCTTGGTCTTTTTTTTTTTTAGTAGTCCTACTATTAAAGTATTGTTAACTTAAATAAACTTTTGGCTAAATCAATTTTTTTCTGTTTCAATTTCATTTTTCTCTGTGTTAATATATATTTCCTTTTTCCTTGTGGTACCTTTGCATTCAATTTGTTCTATTTCTTACTCTTTCAATGGCAAAGTTAGGTTGTTAATTAGCAGTTTTTTGTTTTCCTCTACTGGAAGCAGTTAAGTATGAATCCTTCTTAGTATGATGGCTGTTTTTTTTTTAATTTTTTTTAAATTTTTTTATTTTTTTGCCAGTCCTGGGGCTTGAACTCAGGACCTGGGCACTGTCCCTGAGCTTCTTTTGATTAAGGCTAGCATTGTACCATTTGAGCCACAGTGCCACTCTGGCTTTTTCTGTATATGTGGTTCTGAGGAATGGAACCCAGGGCTTCATGCATGCTAGGCAAGCACTTTACCACTAAGCCACATTCCCAGCCCGGTTTGCTATGTTTTGTTCCCATTAGTCCCAAAGTATTTCTTAATTTACCTTATGACTTCTTGTTCTACTTATTGGTGTTAGAAGTGTGTTGTTTTCCATAATGTAGCAAATTTGCCTGTTATAATTCTGTTATTGACTTGTAATTATATTTCATTGTAGGCAGAAGAAATAGTTCATGTGTCTGTCTTATAAAAATCTATTGGTACGTAGTCTAAGTTCTCGAATACGGACTAGTTGGGGATATGTCCTATAAGCAATTGTGTGGGTATCCTTTCTGGAGAAGTGTCTGTGTCTATCTAGGTTTATTGTATAGCTTATATCTGACATTTCCTTATTTATCTGTCAGGTTATTCCATCCATTATTGAGAATGAGCCAAAGAGTCTCCAAATGTTGTTGAATATTTCTCCCTCTGGTGCTATTAACTTCAGCTTTATGTATTCTGATGGTCTGTCATTAGATGTGTAAATGTTGCTAACACTAGATCTTTTTGTAGTGAACGTTCTGTTAATGTATGATATTCTTCTGGTCCTTTACAAGCTTTTCCATTGAAGGTCTTTTGGGTGAGGTATACATAGCTGTCCCTACTCTCTCTTTTTTACTGTTTATATGGAATATATTCCCTATCTTCCCACTTTCAATCTGTGTTTGTCTTTGAAATGAATGTTTTCTGTGTTCTTACCTATTCTGCCAACTTTTGATGGGACAGTTTATTTCACTTACTGTTATGGGCACTACTGCCAGAGAGGGGCTTTATGACTGATTATTTTGCTTTCTCTATTTATGATAGCATTCTGGCCACTTCTTTCTTACTGTCTTCTCTTTGTTCAGTTCATTTATTTATAGTAACATGTTTAGATTTATTTCCCATTTCCCTTGTATTTATGCTTTAGTTTCTTCACATTCATAATAGGAATGATTTTACATATTAAAGTTTTAACAGTGTAATTTGAAGTTTTTACTCACTTAACTTCATGGAGAGTGTTTATTTTAAGGTTAAATTGAAGATCTACTCTGAAAACAATTCTTGCTTTTTGGAGTAAGAAAACGCCTTTACTCTTCTATTTACTGACAACAACATGAAATGTATAAAAAAGCAAAGACTTCAGAGATTTCCTTTTATGCAATATTTTTCTTAGCTTTCAAATGCTGGAAAGTTGTTCAAAGTACCTTTGAAGAAAGCAAAAGGAGCATATACTATATTGCAGTGTCTTTACATTTTAAAAAAGTTATACTGAAAGTTAAATTCATGATGTGGTTAGAGTTTTTCTATATCTTCTGTAAACATTGAGAAATAATCATTTCATAATAAATTCCACTTACAGTCCTGCGGTGCAAAAATTGAAGCTGTTAAAAGACTTTCTACTGGTGTGTCTTGAGTCACTACAGAAAATTAGGGACAATAAACCTAATAGCATAAGCCTCTGAAAGGGTTTATAATTATGTGCACTCTCAGAAGTAATGGGATGACACTGAAAGGTTTATTGAGGGTTGTAATGAAAAGGCAACTCTCACTAGTGACAAGAGTAGAGATCTGAGCGCAGGCCCACACTAGAATTAGATTGAAAACCTGACCAATCCAATAGAAAACAGTACTCTTAACTGTTAAGTGTGTGGACTTGAGAAATAGTATGAAGGTTAACTTTCAAAGATTTGGTAAGTGAATTTGAGAGAAAACACAGAATGGTTTGGGGATAATGGCCAATTGTATAGATTGATGAGGGAAAAACTCAAACTGAACCTCCTTTTACTGATAAGACCCAGCTGGGTCCAGTGGCTGAAGCTTATAATCCTACTTCTCTGAGAGGTGGAGATTGGGTGATCATGGCTGAATCTGGTTGAGTACTTCTCTCTAAAGTTCTGGTTGAAGAAATTAATGATCACAGTGGAATATTTCTGAACCAAGGACCACTGCTCATCCTGTGTCCTGTGTTACTACAATGGCTGTCTCCAGCCTAGTCTCAGTGTGCAACAGATCTACCTACAGCTCTCAATTACATGATTCAGAATACATTAGAATTTATTTCAGAGCATTATCTGTGCCATATGTGGGACTTATTTTAAGAGAGAGAAAACTCATAATAAAGAAGAAGCAAAGTCAGACATCAGAAGTCTATAATAGTTCAGTGACTGTGAATTTATGTTGCAAAAGAATTTTTTAAGAAAGAACACCTAATTGGGAAGAAAAGCTCAAAGACAGACTTTAAGGACAGAAGGGTCCACAGAAAACATGATATTGAAAAGAGGATTTAGGGCAATTAGGAATATGAAATTGCTACCAGAAAATAAGCCAAATGCCAGGGTTACAGGTAAAGAAAACTTGCAAAAGAATCCAACAAGTAATAGACAGGAAGTAGCTTTGAGAGAGGACGCTACGTACATAGAAGAGAGACTAAGGAAATTGAACATGCGTCTTCTGGAAGTTTAGAAATAACGGAAATTGAATATACATCGGTTTGGTGTTCTTGAGGTATGCAGGCATGACAAAATACTAAATGAAGGCCATAGACAAAACTGAAATTCAGTTTTATAATAAAGATTTGAATCTGCAGACAAAAGGACAACACAAAACAGAAATGGAAGCAACAAAATGTTTTAATAGATTTCTTGTGAATAAAAAATTTCAAAATCCATAATTATGTACAGATCAAAAGTAATAAAGGAAAAAATATATATATAGCTCTGATTTAAAGGCAAAGAAGACATTCAAAAGATTGAGGAAAAAGAAAAAGTAAATAATATTTCTGGTAAATACAAATACTGTAAGCTGGTAAAATCAAGAGCCCTAAAAAGAACAGCAACAACAGATGATTATGAAAGCAAAAGTGCTGATAAAACAGTCATGATTGTAATGTCATACAATACTGAACTCAAAGCACAACCCATTTTTGTTTTTGTCGGTTGTGGGGGCTGAACTCTGGGCCTGGGCGCTGTCCCTCAGCTCTTCAGCTCAAGGCGAGCGCTCTTCCACTTGAGCCCAGCACCACTTCCGGCTTTTTTCTGTTTATTTTTATGTGGTGCTGAGGAATCGAACCCAGGGCCTCATGCGTGCGAGGCAAGCTCTCTACCACTGAGCCACCTTCCCAGCCCCACACAACACATTTAATATGAAAAAATGAGAAGGAATGAAGCAAAAAGATATAGAAGCAAATTTAGAGTATACCATCACTAAGAAAGCACTTATGCAACACAGCAGTAAGACTAATATTTCTTTCCATTGGTGATATTTCAAATTTATTACAAAACAAATAATAAAGTAGTAGGTAAACTAAGGTCTCTGGATCATTTACAAAAATTAATCATGTATTCCTTCTTAGAATAAACCACAGTAGATGCTGTAAACATTTCATAGAAATCGGCCTCTATGTAAAGTGAAGAAATTTAGTAAATATTAAAAAGATCCGGGCTGGTATAGTGGTACATAGCTATCATCCCAGCTACTCAACAGGAAGAATGAGAGAATCGTCAGCCAGAAGGAGCGGAGGCAAAGTCCGTGTTCCCCTATTTCCAAAATAAGTAAAATAAGATAAAATAAAAATAAAAGGGACGGGAACACAGCTGAAATGGTAGAAGGCTTGACTTTCCAATGGCAAGCTCTGGGCTTAATCGAAGTCAGTTTCATCTCACAAAGTCCAAGACAGTTCATTGTGGGTTAATCAACAAACATAACATTGCACAGAAATATAATCAAGGACGAAAACATGACCATCTTATTGTATACAGAAAAAAAAGTCCTTGAGAAACTTTAACACTCCTTTAAAAGCCATGATGAAGAACAGAAATAGAAGGATCAAACCTCAACACCTTGAAAAAGCTGGACATGACAAAGATATGGCCCAGCATACAGCACTGTGAGGGGACAAGCCTTTGCTCTGCTCTCAGGAAACAGACAGGGGCGCCTACTCTTTGACCTGAAATCCTAGCCAGATTAATGAGATGAGTGAGGGGGCTCTTCAGCTCAGTAGGATGGTGTTGTGATTGACGAGTGATGCGGGCCTTGAATCCAGAAAGTGGAAATTCTGAGGATCGCTTTAAAAAGACTTCTCATTTGTTATGGAAATCAGCTCCCTTCTAATACACAGAAAAGGATCTATTGCTGAAATCCTAGGAAGTTATTGCAGATCAATTACGTGTACTTGAAAAGACTCACTCATCTACTAAACACTCCTTGTGAGAGTCCAAGTGTCATCAAAAATGCAAAATTAAAGAATGAGTAAAAATAGTTCCCCTAAATTGTCCCAGGCCCTTCCTGAATCACTTTCCCAATTCAGAATTCTAGTCTGAGCTGGCTAAGTCCACCTGACTCTCGGATCGCACGTTTATTTTTAACACCACAGACTAGCATGCCCAGACATGAGGTATCATTTTCTCTGAACTAAACAAGAATCAAGGCTCTGTCACTTTTCTAATGAGGATTTGTGCACAGCACCACGCCCGAGGTATGTTCAGGTGAGGATGTGTGATTTTAACAGCCAGACGTGCTAAGGGATTCATTTCAAGACAAAGTGTCCTAAAAGAAGCTCTTGAGATTCAACATCTGATTAAACAGAGAAGAGCTGGCAGAAATCTGTTTGTTTTTTTCCCCCAAAGGCGAGCAAAAGTACCAGGTTATCCCTCTTAGGCTGGGACCTGCTACTGACTCATTTAGCAAGGAATATGGGAAATTTCAATGGAGGTGTCAAGTGGCCATGTGTAGGAAGAGTTCTGCCTGGGTGAGTTCTATGGACCAAGTGGTCCAGATGGCTTTTCTTCTGAGGACCCAGAGTCAGTTTCATACATCGGTCTGTAAATATCGATCTCTGCTTGCACAGCTTACGTCATGAGGTGACTTCTGGTGCTTTTCAGCTCTCCACTGGAATCGCACTTGGGTCAGGAGATTTTCCACTTCCCAGATTGGCTCTTGGATGTTTCCAATGCATTTCCTTTCTACTGATCTTCTTCTTTCTCCTCCTCCTCTTCATCTTTTTTACATCCCTTAATTCCTTTTTGTAAATTCCTTTTTAAATTATCTTTAAGTAGTTGTACAAAGGAGCTGTCATTTAACAAAGCAGTTTAGGACTACACTGTACCCTGATGAACGTCACCCCTTTCCAACCCTCCCCTACCCACCCCTGCTCTCGCTTTGCTGAATTTTGTAGGACATACATTGGATGTTTAACTGTATCCCCCACCCCCACCCCCACTTCTCTTCCTTTCTCTACCCTTCTCCCCTTGACCCAAACTCCACCTCATTCAGGTACCCACTTGCAGATGTTTGTTTTGTTGAACTCTGACTTGCCTTTCTAAGTAGTTACACTATTTTAGTGCTCACTTGAATCTACTGTATTTCAGCTAGTATATTTGTATACACTTGCATACCACCCACTGTATTTATTTATACGTTTATGAGTGAATTCTAGCTTCCATATATGTAACCTTTGTCTCTGGGCCTGACTTACTTCATAAACATATTTTTTCCCAGAGTCATAACATGTGCTTCTATTATTGTACCTTATCAATGAACTAGTCAGCATGTACCTTTATCTGTATTGATAACTATCCGGTACTATAAGTGGTGTCTGTTCTAAATACAAATGAATGAGAGGAAAAAGTGGATAAATACAAACTCTTACCACCCATGACATTTTAAGAATAGCATTAGAAATGTAAATAGCTTAGATCCCTGCCAACATTGGTTCTAGGTTTGTTAAACAGTCTACCTGGGACTGGGGTGAAAGAAAATGATATACACTCCTCCTGAGAAAAATTTAAATACCACTAGAAAGAGATTAAATCCTTTCTTCCTGACTTCTTGTCAAGTTTGCAAGTCCCACCTATGTGGAAAAAATGAGACACTGCCTCCCAAGTTATTTCTCTGATTAGATCAAAGGGCTGTGATACTGATTTCAGATGCTAAAATGCATACCAAGTAAAACAATAAAAAATGTCCGTGTATAAATCTCATTAACTTGCACATTCTGAAGTTGATCAAAACAAGTAAAATTGGCTTTGCTTCATTTCCGAGTAATTACTGTACTCAACACTGAGAAAGTCAATAAATGCACTTCATGTATACGATACAATAATCACACATTATGGTCCATTTTCAAACAAATCATAATTACTGGCTGAATATGACTCAAATCACCAAGGAACTTTCAGAAATGCTAAATTAGTTGCAATTTGAGCATGCTAAAAATGCCACACCATTTACCGCAGGGAACTGATGAGGAATGGACCAAACTTAGAAAGTGCAACTCGTTCTCAGAGATGTGTCCAAAATGTAGAACAGATGGCCTGGCCAGTGAGGTTAGAAGAGGCCTCTTCACTGCAAAGAAAGCTCTGATTCCAGGTATTTCTCATGCGTTTCTAATGCAGATGCTCTTAAATAACGCGAACCTTAACTTTTCTGGGAATATTAACTCAATCCAAACCTAAAGATTCTTTATTTTTTCAGAGAACCCTGTGTCTTTGTGTGCCCAGAAAACCCCAAGGCAATTTAGCAGTTACTTTTAGGCTCAAACCATATTTTGTGTCAAAGAAAACAAAATGATGGGGAAGGCCAAGAGCCTAAATCCAAGCACTGATGTTCTCTGAGACTCCGCAGATTTTTTTCTCATCTTTTTTTTTTTTGGTTATTTTGTTTGCCCATCCTAGGGCTTGAGCTCAGGGCCTGAGCTTTTTTATCATTCAAGGTTAGCACTCTACCAGTGGAGCCATGACTCTACTTCTGGCCTTTTGGTGGTTACTTGGAGATAAGTTTCAAGGGCCTTCCTGCCTGGGCTGGCTTTGAACCACAATCCTGAGACCCCAGCCACCTGAGTAGCTAGGATCATAGGTTTGAGCCACTGGTGCCTGGCAACTATTATATTTTTATATCCAACGTTCTGTTTGGTTCTTGTTAATAAAAGCTTCTTTCTGCTTTTGTTAACAAAATTGTTATCTCCTTGAGTGTATTTTTATTCCTATTTTAATTCATTGATCAGTCTGCATCCTTGATTTTGCTTTCCTTGGTATCAGATGTTCAGTCTGTTGTCTCTTATGCTGGACTTGCGCTCCTCAAATATCCAGCTATTTTTGCTTGAATCTTTATTCGGGTTGCCCCACCCACCTCCTCCCCACCCAAGGGTATCAACTGTTTTAGCTAGAAAAGGGGAGGGAAAGATCAAAACCTAGACTCTTGTTTGTGCCACACTCTGTGGCTATTCTGGGCCTACCATGGAATGAAGAGTTCGGGCAGTAAGGTCTGGAGTGATGCATGTGACCCTCTTTCTCCGGAAAAGCTTTCAGTCTTGGCCACCATCAGCACTGTCTGCCTATAGCTTGGTTTTCCCACGTATACATTTGTCTGTGTAACACAATATGGTGGCAGTGGAAGGAAAAGGAAAGGCTCACAGACCAACAAATAAAGCAGAACCTGTTAACGGCCAGTTTCACAGTCTATCTGGATTCTGAACACTTCCCACAACACAATCTTGATCTTAGCTGGCTTGGAGTGGTTGTTTTACTCTCCTAAAATGGCAAAGAAATAGGCAAGGATCCAGCCCAGGGAATATCACCGAGGAGAAAGCTAACACCCCAGCGCTCTGCCACATGGTGAAGCCAACGGTGGATGAGAAAACACAGAAAGTCATGCGGGCGGAGAACACTCGGTCTCACCAATCAACCGTAGCATCCCTAAAATGAAACCGCTAGACTGTACCTGACATAAAATGATAAAGCCATGGAGAATCTTCCTTTCACTTCATTATTATTATTTTTTTTTACCAACTTTAGAGTAGCCTGATTACAAAGCCACAGAAAGACAGTATAAAGGAGAAGGGAAAGAAGCAAGGAAAGAAGAAAACTACAGATGAATGGGTCACTCCAAAAGCCCAAACAAATAATTAACAAATAAAACATAGCAATATATGAAAACATCTGTCATCACCACTAAGTAGGATTTATCCCAGGCATGCAAGATTGCTTCCATATTCAAAAATCAATCACTGTAATCCACCATGCTAACAGGCTAAGTAAGAAAAAATGCATAATCATATTAACTGATGCAAAAAATTCTTTTTTTTTTAAACCAAACTAAACACTCATTCATGATAAACACTGTTTGAATATTTAGGATGAAAGGGTGTGGAAAGAGACACTCTGTCCGCTGAACTTGAAATGAGGAAAGGAGGGTAGTTGTAAGTGCTGGCTGCAGATGTGCACTTTTATTTGTGCCAGTGGGAGTGATAACATGAGCATCTGGACACAGGAGCAGGAGGTAAGGATCCAACTTCCAAGGAGAAGTTGGGCCTCTCGGAAATGATCACACCACACCTGCAGGGAGCACGGGGAATTTGGGTTCATTGGGTTGCCCTGCACTACATTTCCCCCAACACTGACTCTCTTTTATCTAGTGGGAGCCAGGCCTGGGCCAGAGCCCAACAGTCACTTCAGGTCTGAATTTCCTGTCAGCACCATCTTCTCCACACAACCTCACGCCACCCTCACTGTCTACACCTGCTATTTCTTTCCCTTCCAGCGCTCATGACAGCTCTTAAGTGTGAGAGGCATCTTAACACCCTGGTAAGTGGCAGAAAGAAATTCCAAGGCTGGGAATGAGGAGGACGGTGGAGAGGGAGGAGGGCAGCCCAGAGAGAGAGGGAGGGGGAAGATCACCGCATAGATTAGCTTCTCCTACCAAAAATAACACGTGTGATACTCTGAAAAGCAGAACGTTTAACTGCTGAATCGAAATTTCTAAATGCAGTGTTTCTGTCTAGGACACCAGATTTTTGCAGGAGAGATGACTAACAAATACCAAGGACATTAGAGCACGCGAGGCTCTCTTCAGCTAAACACATACCACATGGGAAAATTATTCTAACATGAATGAACAAGCACCGTTGCAGTGTCCATTCAAAAAACCAACTTGTGAGCCTTTTCTAAGGAAGGCTGCATGACCCTTGATGGGGCAGAGAGCTACTGCCTTACTCCTTGCTATAGGGAAGCTTTTTTTTTTTTCTCATGAAAGCATCACATTAGAAAGGGTTTTGTGATGAATTTACACAGAGGTTCTACATGCTAAGAAAAAGAGTGAGAGATAGAGATAAAAGAGAGAGGTAGAAGAGAAAAGAGCAAGAGGGAGATGAGAAGGAGAGAAGATACCTGGTGAGTGAGTGAGCAGTTAGGGTTCCGGAGGCCACAGCTCTGAGCAATGTGAGCTCACGTGAAGTCTCAAGTTTATCTTGAAGGAGGAGTATGTTTTAAGCCAAGCTGGACTGACTCTCTAGAACTTGCTTCTGGACATACAAGAGGACTGGAAGAGGGATTGTCTCAATCTCATGTAGAAAGGACTAATACATTTGGAGTGTCAGTCGTGACTAAACAAGGAAGCCACGGAGGAGGGAATTGAAAATCATCCATTCCAACTCAAACTCTGGCCCTCTGGGATTCTGTTTTGATGGACAAAACCTGGTGGATGCACAGCCGATATAAACTCTGTCTTTCCCAGAAAGTGGTCTACTTCAGGTATTAAAGGCAACAATAAATGCAAGGATGGTTTAAGACCAACATCCATCAGAATAAGGATTGTCAAGGAGAGTTGTCTTTCACACCAACCCAGATGGAATGGTGCTGGTCTCTCAAGATGTGCTGGTAGGGATTAGAATGATGGCCTTCAGATAAGTTAAGAAGGCTGGCAGGGTATGGGTGAGTGTCTCAGGGAGAGTGAGAATTCCAAAATGAAAATGGCTCTTTAGTGTTGATTAGTTTCTTCCATCCCTTTTCTAGCTACCAACTGTGAAATTTTAGAAGGTACATTTATCTTCTGCAATAAAAATATGACTAAATTAAAACACTAGTCTATAATTTTGTGCTTAAAAAATAATCTAACTGTTCAAACCAACTATGTCAACAATTTTGGAAGTCTAATTTAAACTCAATATGACCCATGCAAAAAGAGAACATGAGCTCAGGAGATAGAGATCTAAGTTTGACTACAAAGCAGTAAACCGATAGTGATTTATTTTTATATTGCTATTGATTACTTAGAATTATGTTTGTCAGTATAAGGAAGGAGATGATGAACTTTAAACAAGATTTTATCTTTTATTTGTAGTCCTAGGGATTGAACTGAGGCGTATCACTTGAGATATTACTGTTAATTAATTAATTAACTAATTAATTAATTAAGTCAGTTGTGGGGCTTGAACTCTGGGACCAGGCGCTATCCCTGAGCCCTTCAGCTCAAGGTGAGTGCTCTACCCTTTGAGCCACAGTGCCACTTTCAATTTTCTAGTGGGTTTATTGGAGATAAAGAGTCTCATGGACTTTCCTACCTGGGCTGGCTTTGAATGGCAATCCTCAGATCTCAGCCTCTTAAGTAGCTAGGATTACAGGCGTGAGCCACGGTGAGCCACCATGCCTGACTGAGAATTTGTTTTAGATAGGGTCTCTTGTTGCTATTTGTCCTTGGTCCTTCTTTCTCTGCCTCTAGATTACCTGAGATTACAAGCATGTGCCACCATATCCAATGACCTTAAACAAGTATTTTTATAATTAGTCTCCATCACTTTTATGGAAGTCAGAGGACTTTCTTTTCTTTTCATATTAGTTTTAGATTTTTGAGGCATAATTGCCAAATACAAAATTGTATATGCTTAAGATGTACAAAGTGGTATGTTTATATATAAGAATAAATTATGAAAGAAATTCACCACTCCTATCATTGTCTTGCGGTGAGAGTACCTAGCTCCTACTCATTTGTAAAACCAGATTTATAATACATGAAATTATGTTTTCAGTGGGAAAATAAAAATTTATTTATAAATCATCATGTACAGATTTTCCAGGAAGTGACTATCAGTTCTAGGGTAAAAGACTCTAGAGTTTTTGCATGATCAAGCTCTGGTTTTCCTATTTACAAGTGAAGGTAATAGTTGCTGACTCTCACCCACCAGTGACTATGTATGCAGACAAAGGAAACAAATATAAATAGAGATTGACATAGCAATTAGTCCGATGCCTGGCATATCACTGACAACAACAATAATGAGTCTGATAATAAGTCACTCTACAGATGTGTTTAGCCAATTAAGGCTAAGGAAACATTCACCCGGGTCCAGAGGAGACACAGTTATAAATCCTGTAGGGAAGCAGCTACCATATTCAGAAATATCATTGATTACATTAATATATCTTCTGGGACTCATTTTAGTTTCAAGCCAAGGAAATCTGTTTCTCTGCAAAGCTGCACTGAAAAAAAAAATCACAGAACGGGGGCTGGAGCCTCCCCGCCTCCCTCATGTCAACACAAGGGGCATTACAGCGTACTTGCACAAGGCAAAGTTATTTCCTTCTTTCCCTCATTTTTTGCTACTTGGACATTTTTCTTGAGAGAATAACAACTATGAAATAGTTTGTCGTTACACTTCTGTTTCTTGCTAGCCGTTTTCAGGAGGGGGTAGAGATAAACTCTTTCTGTGGTATGCCCAGTGTCACCTCCGTACCACAGAATGAAAGAAAAGATACTTCCCCATTACGGTTCTCTTCTTTTGTTTGTTTTGGGTCTTGCTGGAGGTAAAAATGATCAGAAAATAAAGTCTGATAAACTGTTTTGTTTACATGTTGTACATAAATATATACATCCTTACGCGGATTCTGTAGTGGGTTCTCTGAAAGCGGGTGGGGCGGGGGGGTCTTAGGCACTAAAGCACAAAGGACAGACGTCATCTCCTCCTGTCTCGAGAATCACATCTGATGGCTGCATCAGTGCTGAGCAGATGAACGAAGCCTGGAGCTGGGGGCACGTTCTAACACTGGGGTTGGCCCCCACAGGGAAGATTTCGCTTGGGTGACACTGCATCTCTTACTGGTCTGTCATGCTGGGGTCTCTAATCGGTGGCATGTCAGTAGGCTAAGCTTGTGGCTTAGAGGAGAGGAAATGAATTGCAGCAAGCCTCCAGTGACCGCTGACATCCGTTAGGGGTTGGCTGAGCAGTGACCCATTCCCCATCACACCATCAAACAGCTCTAGTTTCTCTTAGTGGCAACAGCATTTTCCATTTTCCTTTCCTATATGCACGCTCCCATTTCCTGTTCTTGCAAATATCTTTGGGAAACTGTAAAGGCGAATTGGGACTTGTGAAATGGCGAGAAGTCCCCCTTGCCAAGCAAAGTTCTGACCGTCAGGTACGTACATACCATCTAGGCTCCTGGAAATGGTTTGCTCCTCTTGGACAAAACAAACTAACAAACAAGACACTTCTGTCATTGTAACTGGCAGAAAGGATCCTGCCAGCTAAGGCCAAAAAAGATTCTTGCCCACTGGCCTCAAAGTCACAGTTACAGTTGTGGCACAAAGATCTTTCCAATACAGAAAAAAGTCTCTGTGTCGGTAGCAAAAACGTTGTAGGTGTATTTGAATAAAAATCAAGCATATGTTTCATTGTTTTTGAGAAGAGTGATATCTAGCTTGCGTAAGAGCTTGATAGTAAGATACCTACTGACCACTTCCACTATTTACTAAACAATTAGACCCATTAGAACAATGAGTATTCTATTGTGTTATTCAAAATCATCCAAGCTGTGAGCTCAGGTGCAGTCTAAGGCGGTCATTTACTAAAATGACATTTTATAGTGGTGTACAAATTTTTCTGTACTATAGGAAAACCTCTTTAGTAGAAAACCTGTTGATAGTGGGAAGACGGAAATGTGGTATTAATGTCTAATTAATCTGTTGTTTTTCTTGGGGGGGGGTTGGTCTTGGGTTTGGTCTTTAGCTCAAGGCCAGCTCTCCACCACCGGAGCCTCAGTGCCACTTCCTAATTAATCTGAATGTTACTTATTCTTAGGTATGTTTAAGGTTGATTTCTGGATTTCTCTTCTACATCTCAGAATAACAATGACCAAAGCTTGCTTGAAATAATCTTGTGAGAAGGTAAAAACGCAGCAATCAAACTGCTGCGTTAGCGCATGGAAGTGCACGAAGGAAGGAAAGAAGGGAAACTCTGCTGGTGTTCACTGACTTACTATTTTGTGAACTACGGTATCATCAAAATGAGAAGTTGAAATCAAATGGGTAGAATAACTGAAACTCATTCTTGCCAAAGGAAATGCTATCTTCACCCTGCCCAATCGAATCTCAGCTTTAAAATGACAACACTGGCTTTTCAAAACAAATGTACTTTAAAAAAAAAAAAAAGCAAAATTGAAGTTTTTCATTTGCTTTCCCTATTTTGATTTACTTAGATTGTCTCTAAATGAAACCAGTAAAGGGAGCCTTCAATTCACGTGGAGAAAATCATTTTCCAACTCAGAAACACAAACACACACAACAATTCTGTCCGCTGTACTTTGAACACTTTATCTCTATCCTTTGCTTAATTAAATATTTTACAGAGATTTTAAATGCATCAGACATTTCTGGACTTGTATTATCCATGCAAATTCTCCTGTTCTATCTATCGTCTGACATAAACACACGCCAGTCTTCATGGTGCATGTGAAATTTTTTTACTTATTTCTTTGTGGTGCTGAGATTAAATCCAGGTCCTCTACATCCCAAGCATGCCTCTACCATGAAGCCACGCCTCCATCCTGACACCATTTATTACTGATACCATTGCACACACTTGTGCAAACTTTGGAAACCCCCATGTCTCTTATGTGGACTTGTACAGCAGGTGCCTCTGTTCGTTTTTCTGAACAAGTGTCTTCCCAGATTTAAAAAGAGGGCCTACGTGCTACAGGGTTTTGCTGAATCACTGCAAGAAGAGAATGAAGGCTAACTGGTGAAGACTCTGTGCTTGAGAGAGAATCACACGAGAGGGTGACCTTCAAACTGACCTTCAAACTGTTTATCAGAGTCTGAAGGGAAGGAAGAGAGACAGACAGAGAGACTCGGGAGAGTTAGAAACTATATGTGACTAGCTTTGTTGAACCCTTTAAAATGAGATATATGGGGCTGGGAAGGTGTCTTAGTGGTAGAACGCTTGTCTTGCATGCATGAGGCCCTGGGTTCGATTCCTCAGCACCATATAAACAGAAAAAGCCAGAAGTGGCCCTGTGGCTCAAGTGGTAGAGTGCTCGCCTTGAGCTGAAGAGCTGAGGGACAGCACCCAGGCCCAAAGTTCAAGCCCCACAACCCATAAATAAATAAATAAATAAATAATGAGATCTATGATGTTATTCTTATAAAGCTTACCAATATGTGTACCCTGAAGGACACATAATATTTATAAAATAGGCATTTCTTAAACCACATAAACTTAGAGATGCAAATTATTTTCAATCAATCATTCACACATGTTCTACATACTAAGCAGTCTTTGAATTAAAGTGTTACACAGTAACTCCAGAGATTCACACTTGTCACGTGATCTTTGCATGCTTCTATTTCATGACTTTTAGGAGATATACTGGTTTTCCAGCCATGTACCAGAGGTCAGCAAAGATGGAAAACCATCTTCTTAAAGAATAAAAATGAGTCAATTTCCCCTAAGAGACAAAGCATAGGAACTTGGTACCCAAACCTGTTATCATAAACAGGTTTTTCTAAGATATAAACTATACTGTTCTAAAAATGCTCTAGCTTTTTGTTTAGGCTGAAATGCTCAAACCACTAATAAATAAGTGCCAAGACTGGAACCACCACTAACAGCTAATTACTTCAATGATTTGGTTCATAAATGTATTATTTTTACTCTATTGCTGCTAGGGGCATTGTAAGCTGGATTTTTTCCCCCAGTATATTGAAAATGTAATACAGCAGAAAGCATCTGGAGATGTACCCCAGTGTTCAAAGCCACCTCAAACCTTGTACAAGACAAAGCGCATTGCGACCTGTTTAATCTGATGGCGAAGGTAACCAGCACCGTCATAAACACCCACTTCACCCTGATTTGACTTAAGCACAGCTGTTATTAAAAGCAACTTGAGATCATCACTGACTCTTGAATCTGCTTAATCATGCAAGTGCTGTGCAGAGATGAGGAATTCAAGTGACGTTTGAAAGTCTACTTAATTGCTCATAACAGAAGATACACTTCAAGGAGAAATCCTGGAGCTATAACAAGAAATAATTAGTCTGCTCTGCTCAGAAGGCCATCAGAGTTGACTCCTGATTATTGTCAATGCTTCAACATCCTGGAATCCTCAACTTTGGTTCTGAGGGGACCGTTCTGGTTACGCTGTGTATTTACATTCAGCCTCAAAGGACATGCAGGTGGAGGTCGCTAATGACAGCATACATCCTTGATTAGACACAGCGAAAAGACTCTTCATTACCCAAGAAACTAACCATTCAAAAATAATGCAAACTGTTCTGAGATAACCCGGTATATTGACATATTTATTTATTTATTTATTATACACGTACCAAATATATAAATGATTTTTGCATAAACTGCTCTCGCCTGTTTTTTCCCCTAATATATCAAGTGCCTACTGCTAATTTATTAAAAATACCAAGATTTAGTATGATTAGTAAGAGTAAAAAAAATGAGGGTGGTGGTGGTAGTACATACCTATAATCCCAGCACGCAACAGAATGCAGGCAGAAAGACTGGTGAAAGCCTGCATGAACTCAAGAGCCAGAAAGAGGAAAGAAAATGGGAAAAGAAAAGTTTTTCTCTGTAATCCAGGCTGGTCTTGAATGCGTGATCCTCCTGCCTCTCCATCTGGAGTGCTGAGATTAAAGGCATGTACCTCAGCACCTGGCTAAATTATTTTTAATTGTTATAATCTCAATTCCCTTTCGCTCTGACAATGCTTCATCTAAGTTTTTTCTTGTAGTACTGGTGATTTTTTTACTCTGTTTTGGGATATATTTTTATACCATTTTTTTTTCTTTGAGCATCAGAGAAGAACATTTGATTCCTGACCCAGTTCTGTTCATAAAACTCTTAATCTGGTGGCAGGGCTCATGCCAACAGTCCTAGCTACTCAAGAGACTGAGAACTGAAAATCCACGTTCAAAGCCAGCCCAAGCAGATTATCAAGACTGACTGGGAAAAGATTGACCAGCTGTGAGCGAAACTCTGAACAAGAACTCGAGGCTCCAAGTTAAAGTCCCAGTGCCAGCGTAAAGACTAAACAGGAAATGGTCAATGTTGCTGTAGGCATGTATGGAAATATCTCACGGAATCCCACTAATATGTGAATTTAATCTGTTAATAAAAATGGATATTAAAATTTTCACCCAGAGTTCCCTGTTCTTTGAATGTTGAAAGCACCTGGTATAGGTTAAGCCTTACACTTTAGGAAAAGATCTATTTGGCAATTTTCCTATTAAAAAGTAAGAGAATGTAAGTCAGGTTTTTTTGACTACAGAAATATAGTTGTTTTTCTATGGTGGTCTTAAAATATTAAGGCAAGTATGAAGAAAAAGCTTATTTCTTGTGAGAAATACAAAAACTCTGCTCCCCGGTAAATGAAAAACCATGTTGAAGATCTTCAAAAGGAAAGTAAACATCTACTAATATTAGTTCCCTGAGCCTTGCTACCTTCGCAACTGTCTCCCTAAAACATCCCTATGTTTCTGAAAGTATTCAAAATTTTCTTTAGCCTAATGGCAGTAATTTGCTAATAGATATTTCTACTGTATATCCAGGGAAAGAAAGATATAATTGATTAGCACTTGGTTGTGAGAGACCAGAGTTCTGTTTAAAAAATGATGCTCTCACAGTATAAACAAAAGATATGATGAATGTTTTCCTCAAATCTGTAAAAAAAAAAAAAAAAAAGAATCCTGCTTCTGGAAGATGTATGAGGATGAGATCTGAGCCTGGGAAGATCGTTTGTGCATTTCTCTGGACGCAGTCCTGCTCACCCTGTAGACTTGAGTGATAAACAACTAAGTAAGCTTTACTCTGTTGATCGCTATTCAGTCTTGCTCCTGCAAGGTACACACATATTAAGTTATGGGTTTAGATTTGTACCATTTGAAAGAAAACAGAATCACAGCACTAGGTTTGAGATAAGATGGTTTCTTCATATGCTTTTAGGAAAAAAATGTATAATAAAATAAAAAATTCAAGCTCTAAGAGGTCAAAGTTATGTAAAGGTCCTCTACGTCACTCCCTAGACTTAACTAGTCTACTAACAGAACTGTATAAATTAGAATAGAGGGGCTGGGAACGTAGCTCAGTGGTAGAGTGCATGCCTTGCAAGCATGAGGCCCTGGGTTCGATTCCTCAGCACCACATAAACAGAAAAAGCCGGAAGTGGCGCTGTGGCTCCAGTGGTAGAGCGCTAGCCTTGAGCTGAAGAGCTGAGGGACAGCGCCCAGACCCAGAGTTCAGGCCCCATGACCGGCAAAAAAAAAAAAAAAAAAAAAAAAAAAAAAAAATTGGAATAGAAAGAAATACTAGACCTTCTTTACATCAGGGCAAGTAAATGATACCTTGCATATGCAAAGTACTTAGTCTGCTATTCATTTTCATGATCATTTTAAGTTCTCATAAAGCCTATGCAGAGGATGCAAACAAAACAAAGAAAGCGACAAGTTAAGATACATAGTTCATGATCATGGAGTCAATTTGTTGTTGTTGTTGTTGTTGTTGTTGGTTGTGGGGCTTGAACTCTGGGCACTGTCTCTCAGCTCTTCAGCTCAAGGCGAGTGCTCTACCACTTGAGCCACAGCGCCACTTCCGGTTTTCTGAGTGGTTTATTGGAGGTAAGAGTCTCACAGATTTTGCTGCCCGGGCTGGCTTTGAACCATGATCCTCAGATCTCAGCCTTCTGAGTAACTAGGATTACAGGCATGAGCCACTGGCGCCCTGCCATGAAGTCAAATTTTGACACAGACCTTTTTTTTTGTTTTTGAGACAACTATCCCACACCCAGATGGACAGGCATGTAGAAACTACAGAGGACATCATTGAGGAGAAGAAGAAGTAACAGGTCCCTAAATATTCCTGCAGGCCAACTGAAAGTGGGACAAGCAATCTCATAGTTCTGTAATATATACAACTCACTAACACTGTGTGAGGAAGCCATCATCTGGATGCCTTCCTCAGAAAGGATGGGAGAAAGCTCTGCTCTCTACTGTTAAACAATACATGAAACAAAGAATCTCACATTCATACTGATTCTGGTGCCACAATAAGTCAATTTTCCGTTTCAACACATAATGTACTTATCAGCAGGATGAAATATGTCAGATGGCCTGGAATATATACCTTAATGTTTCCAAAATTGAGCCACAGCATAAAGATCTTGTAAGGTATTTTATTCCAAAAATAAATCCATAGATTTTAGAAGGCAGGAAAAAAATGTCAGACCATGTTCCCCGTCTCTTATCTTTGTAAATTAAAAATACTAAAACCTCTGTGGATTCCTGCAGAGAAGGAATCTAGTGGGTGCTGTGCTTGATAGATTTCCTTGGGGTTGTTTAGCCTGTGTTCCCATTATTTAAACCCACACCATAAAAAATTTCAGGACAGCCTTTATGGAATGGTGTCTCTTACTATTTTGGAGAATGGTAGAAAGACTTGGAATAAGAGTGGTGTAAGTTCATCCCACACTCGTTTCGTATTTTATTCTTGTCCTCAGCTTTGTAGACTGAGCCAAAGAGGGGAAAAAAATCTGTGGAGCGTTTGCTGAGAATTCTCCCATTGCTTCTTTAACACCAATGCAAGATCTGATCAAGGAAAAAAGACATTTTTAACTTTCCATTATGAATGCTGGATGACTTCTGTCAGAACCACATGGATATGGCGAATCAATTACATAATCAATCAGCACACATTTCCCTTTTGTGGTGTGTTTGCTTTTCAACAATGCATTCTGCCGGACAGACGTGGGGTCTGCCTCAATCCACTTTCCAGTTAATTGTGGCAGCTAGATACATGGCAAATTACATAACTGTGCAGTGTTAAATATACATGGTCAGAAATGTCACGAGGCGGGTGTGATTAGTACTGAGGGTCCCGCTGAGATTCCCACCACAGTGAGGTCGCAGCGGGGTTGCGGTGACCCGGGGAGGTCGTGGGGTTCTGAGACTGCGCTAAGCTGCAGCATCCGTCCATAGCTGAGTTCAGCCACAATTTCAAGAGTGGCAGGAGGCTTTTTTTTTTTTTTAAAGCAAGCAAACACATTAATGCCATTTTCATTTTTGAATTAGAAAAGCGAGTCAGAAAATGGACTCCCTCTGCAATCTTCACGATTAGCTTAGAAGGAAAAATCGTAAAGCAAATGGAATATGGTGCTTGATTAATTAGAGACAGCTCTCCAGGACACAGCGTCAGCTCTGGCCACACTTAAAAGCCAGAGAGACGTAGAAAGATCTGCACCGACACCAGCTGCGTGTTGGCCTAGGCAATTCCAAGCCTTGGTGCAGGGATTCTAGATGAAATCCGATGTTAGGAATTCACACAGAGATAGTTGTCCAGGTCTAGCCACTGGGACTTCAAAGCTGGTTGGGGAGGAGTGAAGCCAGGAGGAGCTCGGGACTCTCATGCCACGAACACCTGCGAGGTGCCGTGTCTTTGTCAGATGTTGGACATGCAGATGTCATTGCCCGGCATACTTTAAGGTAGATGTGTATTTTTCACTAATATGGATATATGCTGCACAACACTTTCCCCCTACAGTTTTAAAAGAAACCTATGTCTCATCGAGAGAGACACCCTCTTCAGGTAACACAGGTGGGGGTTAAGCAGGATTCTCGATCCCCGATTCTACCTTCCACCTTATTTTGACAAATACTACGTTCAAAAAAGAGATGTCTGGGCTGGGACGGTGGCTCAGTGGTAGAGCGCTTGCCTTGCATGCCTGAGGCCCTGGGTTCGATTCCTCAGCACCACCTAAGCAGAAAAAGCTGGAAGTGGCGCTTTGGCTCAAGTGGTAGAGCGCTTGCCTTGAGCTGAAGAGCTGAGGGACAGCGCCCAGGCCCAGAGTTCAGGCCCCACGACCAGCAAAAAAAAAAAAAAAAAAAAAAAAGAGACGTCTGAGACTCCATCACGACCCCTTTGAGTAGATAATCTTGTCAACAACATATGTTCTGTGTGTACATACCATAATCTAAAATCCTTCTCTAGGGCCATTCAAATGTGAGACTCACATCAAGCTGACAAGCCTAACTATGCCATACACAGTTCCAAACGTAAGGGGTGCCATCAGGCCGAATCCTCTCGAGAGGCTCTGTGTTCTTCCCCAGTCAGACCGTGAAGCAGACTCCTCAAAGGCCAGCATGGTGGCCGTTCAAAATGACTTCAACGAGAAAAATTCCATCAGCTGCCTTTTGTTTCTCCTGAGGCTGATGAAGGCCGGCTGTAGGCTCTGCAAGGAGCTGGGCACTGGGAATCCAGAAGAGAAGTTGACGGTTGTGTTGGCACTGTGACATGTGCTAGCTCAGTAGGAGAAAATAAGCACTGAGCGAAATCTTGCCCCGAATGAAGATGCTGGTTTGCGGTACGTGTGCAGAGCCTCCCAGGCGGTAGCACCGATGGGCGGCTAAATCAGAGGTCTCCCGAGCCAGTGTTGCTGCAGTCAGAAACTGCAAGTCGGATCCACATGCTCTCTCGTCTGTTGAACTAAATTTGGCTGGGAGTGAAGCTTTTCTAGATGTGTAAGTGATGCAAATTTATGCAAATACTTTATATCCTGACTCCTCACACCCCTTTTCACATAATTTCTTTATTGGGATCACTGCAGTTAAAATAATGTTTATACTAGAGCCCAAAGCTTGTGACTCCATAAACTATGAAACGCTGAGGAATTTTAGAGCTTGATTTCTGTCCTTCCACGTTTCCTCTTACAGATAGTTAAAAAAATGTGGATCCATTCATTTCAGAACGTATATTCTCTCCTATACCCAGATTAATTTTAAATGGTTTGATTTAAATTATTGGACAATATTGAAGCCAAGTCTATCTTACTTTGTGTTGGTTTGCTGGAGATGGAATTATGTATGGAAAAAGCCATAGCAATATTACTAATTCTACAAGAAAAAAGTTAATAGAGGAAAACAGTGAGAAAAAAATAAGGTTGAGAGCTAGTCTATGTTGGATAAACCTAGTTAAGTTTAAACCATCTGCCATCTGTATATGATTAACTTGCAGAATTTAAAGTTGTCTACTTTATTATATGAAAATACATTCTCATGGGCAGTTCCTTTTGCTAATTGACTCTGTATTTGTTTATGTTTCTATTCTTTATAGCATGTTTCCTTTGTATGAGTTTATTGAATTGAAGGTCCTCTTTTCCATGACACCTTCCTTTGTAACATTTACAGAATGACAAAAGAAGTCTTATGCAACACAAAGATAAAGAGATGTCATTTGTGAAGTTCTAAATGGACTAGCTTTTTGACTGAAATAAAATAAGAACAGAATAAATAAAACTAAATTAAACTGAAGCTCATTCGTGAATCATAACAGCCCAGGCAGGCGTCAAGGATTTAATAGAAAGTCAGTATTATCTCCTGCCACCCAAGTCTGGCTGCATGGGTGCCTACCTGAAGTGCCCTTCGGTGCGCAGACATTGCCCATGGCTTTGATGCTGTGTCCGAGAGAACTGTAACATTCACCTAGATAAGGGTGGATTTCTTCTGTCTATGGGAATTCATGAAAGGGACCTTGAGAAACAAATTCTAAATTAAGTTTCTTTTCATTCCACTCAGTGACTTGCATGACATAGACACTGGCCTCTCTGTGATCTACAATGACCAGGCTCTCAGTGCAGGTGGAGAGGGTGAGGAGTTGGGAACTACGGGGGAAGGAGTAAGGAAAATGAGAGCATAGGAGCTGATGTCTGCTAATCAAGTCACCGAATCAATTACCCTATCACCTTAGCAACCTGCTCAACAGTCCATAGCTCAGACCCCCCCCCATGAGCAAATAGAACGAGAGGCCCTGCTGCACAGCTGGAGTGTGTGTGGAGTCCCAGCATGCAGAGCGCCTGGCTGGAGCAGCAGTCCACCAGGAGAGCGCCAGGAACACGTGAAAGTACACGCTTAGCACCAAACACGTTGCGAGACCAGACACAGGACTAAACAGAGGCCCAATAAAACGCAAGGCTGGACCTTCGAGAGCATCAGGGGACGCGCGCAGGCAAGCGGGGCAGGCCTGGTTGACAGCGTTTTGTCTGATCTGGGGCACAGAAGTGACCGAAGCCAGAATCGATTCCCTTCACTACCCAGGATTGTTCCAATTCAAGAAGTCCCTTATCATCAAAGGTCTTATTGGTTACAAAGCTCGCACAGATGCTGCTCCTCACTCCCGAGTTGTCTTACACATAGCTCCGAAGGCGGCACTCAGAGGCACACGGCGCGAAGGCAGCCCACCCGGGCGGACCTTGAAGACAGGAGACAAGGACTGACGGCTTGGAGGCATCCAATTTGAGACTGCAAGAGTCTCCTGGTAACTGGATAGTATGCTCTGATGCAACTTGAGATTCTGTTTGGGGTGTGTGTGTGTGTGTGTGTGTGTGATTCTGTTTGGTGTGTGTGTGTGTGTGTGTGTGTGTGTGTGTTCTGGTCCTGGGGCTTGCACTCAAGGCCTGGGTGCTGCCCTGAGCTTTTCTGCTCAAGGCTGGTGCTCTACTACTTGAGCCACAGTTCCTTTTCGGGCTGTGTTTGAGTGTTGAATTGAAGGTAAGAGTCTCACAGACTTTTTTTCTTTTTGCCAAGGTTGGCTTTGCAGTCCCCAGATCTCAGCCTCCTGAGCAGCTAGGATTACAGGCACCAGCCAACTACTATCGAATGGATGCTAGACCAGTCCAGACTGTCAGTGCTACCCTTTTTCTGCCCATTGTTCTGAAAGTTATAGCTCAGAACATCTTACTACAGTTAACACATGGTCACTGACTCAGTATTTGTCCATCAGTTGGCTGACAAAGTGCAAATGAATTGTTCTGGTGACCCTCCACATAAATGTCACTGCCTCTCTAGTAACCGAGTATAAATAGATGGTGTTGTATAAGACATATTGAAGTTTTCTTTCTAACCCTTCAAGAAGACTTAGCATTGCATATAGCGTTCCTATTTAAGTGTTTCCTCTGCAGAGAACATAGTGTTTGAAATCTACCTCCACTGACATCTATGCAAACAAGGAAGCAAAGAGAGATGGAGAATCTGCATTTGGAAGGAATCTTTGCAGGGGAAAATGGACACAAATATCTTGAACAATGCTGAAAATGCATATCTAGTTAAACAAAATTTCAGTTAAGACAGTCATCGAAACTATTCCTTGTTGTTGGGTGGCTATTTTCACTCTTTTATGAAAAAGACAGATGGCTGTTTTTCTTGATGTAGGAATACAGTAGTAAGCACAGAACAGTCCTTAAATTTCACAACTACCTTGGAAGTCCTAACTGCACTGTTATACGCTTTTATTACCAGTGACAAGCAAGAAATATACATTCAGTTCATTTGCCTAGGGAAGGCTTCAGGCAGACTGAATTCTCAGCCAGCTGAGGACGCAATGCATTTGAGATTCTCACACAGACATTCAGAGATCACGATGATCCTAATGGTTCTCCACGACTGCTCCCCCGAAACCTTCCTGTAACTGTCTCAAACGGAACCGAGCACACGTCCTCCCCTACCCGCTGCCAGTCAGCAGGGCAGTGATCACGGCAAGCCTCCGCAAGGAGCAGAATGTGTGCAGCCATCTTTTAGTATCGAGGGAGCTGGGCCACGCTGCTGCACGCCAGGGACCTGTGTCCTGTGTCCCGCTGTGAGAGGGCTTCGCGGGAGCCAGGCTGTGAGCTCAGGAAGGCCAGCAGATCACCTCCCAGGGTGAATGGAATCTTTCCAGCTGGCATCCAGCTGAAGACTTTTGGGCCACATAAGACTTCTTGTCGTCAGGACGACCGTACAAGACAGGTGCTCATTGTTAACTCAGGAATATGCTAATTGAAATAGTTCTGTTGTCTCCCATCAAGTACACTTTACTAATACGTGCAATTGTCTAGACGTATTTTAACTGAATATGTTCTAAGTCTGAAGATGAATAGAGCCTCAGAACCACAATATTGAAAGAACGACATCTTATAGGAAACGCTGGGGCTGACTGCCTATATAATTAGGTAGCTAATTAGGACAAATAATTAGTATCTTAAGCCTTTCAGCTCATCATCTGTGCACAGGAGATTTTAATTCCTTGGAATGTTATTTTTAAAGGATTCTCAATTCTTAAGAAAAAGTATGTGAAACAGGATTACAGAATGTTATCTAGTAATTAATCATTAGCACCAAAAATTTATATATAAATTAAGAATGAAGAGCCAACAAAGAAATTAGTTAGATTATTGTCTGGAATCATTTAGATAATTAATCAACTATAAATGTATTTATTTATATTTGACAACATAGTGTAGGGTATAAGTGAAATATTCTAAGCTGTTTTGGTTATATAACAACTTTTGGAATTAAACTTATTTTGAGCAAGGGTATGAAGAATAAGTAACCAGAAAAGTTTATTGAATTAACAATGGGTTCACGTTAGGTCATTCCAAACCTCACTTCCCCTTTTATTTAAGACCCTATCTTAAATGAGGAAGTTAATACAATTAATTAATGCCGGGGAATAAAGTAAATCTATTTTTGAGCTGATGGAAGAAATATCACAGAGATGAAATTGTACAAGTACAAAACAAAAATGAACTCTCGAGTCAAGCATCCTAGTTCTTTCTTATGTTTGCTCGGTCATGGGGCCTGAACTCTGGGCCTGAGCGCTGTCCCTCAGCTCTTCAGCTCAAGGCTAGCACTCTACCACTTGAGCCACAGCGGGTCTGGCTTTTTCTGCTTATGTGGTGCTGAGAAATCGAACCCAGGGCCTCATGCATGCGAGGCAAGCGCTCTACCACTGAGCCACCTTCCTAGCCCCCATCCTAGTTCTTTCTGAACAGTATGTAACAGCTACCACAAAACATTCACTTGAGAAGAAGTGTGTACATAACATAAAAAGGCTTCTAAAGGGGTTCTTTCTCATTTTTCCTCAGTCCCCACAAGATACAGCACTCTTGAAATCACGAGAACTAAACAATAGTAACTCAGCTGTCCTTTTTCCCTTGGTTGGTGCTCACTTACACTGTCCCATTTGTCTATATGAGTTATAACTACAACTTCGGAGAAGTTTAGATTCTAGATTCATGCTGGTCTCTCCACAGAGGACAGAAAGGAGACCCAGAACTAGTCTGTGCTTTACCTGTGGGCAGATTCCTAAATCTGGAGAAACGAGAACCCAGTGTCTGGTGGCAGAGGCTGCTGACTCTCTTCTAGTGGAAGGCTGCCAACTTTAGAAACGTGAAATATTCATTAATGTCCTTTCCTCTCCCTTGAGGATTCCTCAGCAACTTCACCGGCTCTTAAGAAGTCGTGAGGTGGTTTTCTTAGGAAAAAAAAAAAACAAAGACTATACTGTTGAAAATACTTTATAATAGTTCTGAGGTATTTTGTTGAAACACAGGGCAATATGTATCCATTATCTGCTCATAAAGAAGCTTGCTTACCATGACGCTAACTTTGTCCTATGCCACAGTACAAATGTGAAATGCCTGAGCCACTGCCTAGTGATAGGAATAACTCTTCTATGTATCAACTGTTCCTTAAATATGGAAAGTCCAGAGTGAGACATCTTTGCTTACCACACAGCCCAATGTTAACCTGTCACATACGAAAGACACCATCCCAGTTATCTACGTGCTCCCAGCATTCAGGTGAAGTTACTCCTGCAGGAGTAGAAATGGATTCTAGTTATGCCTGGCCTATGGGACTGTGGAACATGGAGAGCAAGTTTGGTGAGCTTCATATCCCGTGCTGCACGCGTCCTCTTTAGCACTGACAGAAGGAAACCAAAAAGGCAGAACTCCTTACTCGAAAGGCACCAAGATCGTGCCAGAAATTTTAGATAAAATATGATAGGATGGTGGTGAGACACAGAAAGACTATCAAGCTCTCTCAGCTAACTAAACGAGTGACACTGAATTTAATTTCCCATCTCTGGGAAATGTCAGTCTCTAGAACTGCTGTCCCTGCGCTGGACTCTGAGCTCCCGAAGATCAGAGGTGATGCGCTTATGCCAATTCCTACATCCTCAGAGTCTAGCACGGTGCCAGGACCTAATAGCACTCAAGGCATAGGTACTGGCTGAATAAAGAATAAATGCTATCGTGAACTGGAAAGAATGGCATATTCCTTATCTTTTACTGGCTATGGTAGGACAGAAACAACTGTTTCATGTAAAGGAGCAGCTAGAGAACAAAGATCTGTGACAAGTGAAAGTAGTAACAAGGAGTGACATTGGTAGAAATGGGGAATCACTAACCCCTACATCCTAACCACATAAACTGGAAGTGACTGGTTTTGCCCAAGGTTATCTGTTTTCAAGCAAGAATGACATGCTCAAGTGGGCCCAAATGAGTGGGGGGAATTATTAGAGCGAGACATGTGTGCATGAGGATTACAAGGACCGGTCTGTAGACGGAAATGACAGGAAGAGGAAATGATCAGAAATATGCCCAACCCTGGCTCTGTTGGGCTAGGGGCTGAGGGAAGTCAAGCCCAGCTCCATTTGCTTCGTCAGGTTCTTTCTTAGGAACGGAATCGCGGTCTCTGTTCTTTGATGCTGTTAATAAATCATGGCTGTAGATTCCTCCTGCCTGAGTAGAGTGCTCTGGTCCTTTCTTTCATCTAACACTTGTATTTTATTCCACAGGCTACCTGATTCGCATCATCAATACTCTTGCTTGCCAAGGTCTTGTTCTGTTCAGGAAGTACACAGCTAGCTACTCTTGGAGGCTACCCTTAAGATAATTTTTGTATCAGGGTCACCCAGCCTGCTGACCCTGCACTAGGGCATAATAAACAGACATGCGAAAATAAACAAACATGTGAAAAGATGGAATGCAAAAGCAAGCAAGAGCGAAAGGGATTTCGTATAAACAAAGCATTTCCTAATGGTTATCTTTCCTTCAGATGATAAATACAATCTATGATAAAAGATAATTTGTATTTTTATAATTATAAATCATTACCTACATTCTGATAGTTTTCCAAGACAATATATATTGCTAAAATGATAGATACTTTGTAAAAGGACATGTGAGATCACACTTTTAATTTTTATGGATTTCACTTCTCTGGCCACTTATTTATATTTTTACGCCATTAGAGGATGTTTTTTTCTTTCGAATGTATCATAATTTTAAACTTACTCTCTAATTCTTCGCCATCACACTGTAGTAGGCACAGTGAAGTATGACAAATAGCCTTCTATCTGTTCAATTAAATCCTTATAGTACCTTCTAGAAATAAAAGTCTTGGATGATGTGATATAAAATACATATATTTGACACATGGATCTCAGGCTGGCCTCAAAATTGTGAGCCTCCTGCTTCAGCCTCCTGGTGCTGAAATTACAGGTGAGAACCACCTACCATCGGCTTGACACGGACAATGGAAAGGCTGCCAAAACATGGAGCCAAAGTGCTTTTCTGAAAACTGTGTTTATTCCTGAAATTGTCTCAGGAACTATGATTTCATCCTTACCAATTATTCTTGTCATGTAGCTAACAATTTCACCTCATAGAGTATTTCTATGAAGCACAAAAGGATTTCTAAGTCGTGAAAGAAAGGGCCAGTTATGCGGTGAATATAGGTCTAGGCTTACTAAGAATACATTCCTTGTTTGTAGCTGTCATATTTGTAAACAAGCTGCACAATTAAAATGCTTTCAACTTTCAACTGTAGAAAATGAAATCAATGGAACTGCCAGGTTTTAAATTTTTTCTTTACCTATAATTTCCATTCTCAGTAAATATCAGACATTTACTATAAATTAGCCAGTATTAGATACTAGGATTATAACTGTGAATAAAATAATTTCCCACAATAGAAGACAGAAATGAAAAACTTAGTACAATATGGTTAGTGACATAAAAGAAAAATATTAGCAGGGCATAATGGCATAAACTTGTAATCTCTAACTTGGAGTTGAATGAAGCCAGTCTAGGATACACAGAGACCTTGGCTGAAAAGAGAAGAAAAAAAAAAAAAAGAAATGAAAAGAAGGAAAATAAGGAAAGATACACAGTTATAGATGCCCCAAACAAGCTATGGGTAACTGCCACAAAAGACAAACACAAAAGGCTCCCTAGGGGAAAATGACATTAGTTTAAGAATACTACATTATTTAGTACAGTCAAACATAAATTGAGTTAAGCCTATAGGAGAAGAAAAAGAAGAAACAGATTCGGTCAGAAGTGAGGTGTCCCTGTTATGTCAAATAGCCGAGAATTTATCCTGAAAGCCAGAACAAGTGCTGTGGAAGGAGGCGCTGGTAGTGCTGACGCCGGTAGCGGTAGTGGAGAGCGTGGGTGACACGCAGGAGCTCAGATCCTGGATGTCACCAGCCTGCTGGAGGTGGATGTCTGAGGAGGAAGAGCTGAGTTCTTTCAATGGGTTTTACTGTAGATGGTGACTTGGAAATGACACACACCCGGTTTAGAATACGTTTGGGTTCACCGAGTGTGAGGATTTAGAAAAGGGACTCTAATATAAAATGTTAAGTATAAATGCAGAATTTTTATTCAGTAGACACATGAGAGAATTTGAGCAAAACGTCATACATGGATCATAAACCCTATTGAAACACGTGAACCGAGGGATAAGGGGTAAGAAGGATGTTGCAGGATAAATAAGAACAATGAGTGTTTTAAGAACTGTACAGGAGGAAGGAACAATGAAAGCGGTGGAGAGTCCTGCAGCGTTTCTAAAAGCTCATTACCACTCACCAGAAGAGTTCCAGAAAATCAAGGAGGGAAGCCGGGGCCAGCGGTGTCAAGTCTGGCAGAGAGAGCAGCTACAACGTGGGCTAAAATGACGTGGCAGCATTCGCAACAGCGTTCGTTGTTGCCCTCTGCGACGTACGGTGGGATTCGGGAGGAACGAATCCGAATGTGATAGGCAAACTAGGAAGTTGCTGGCGAGAATGAGAGGAAGTGGGTACTACCCATGCATCCGCAGGGAGGGCAAGAGCGCATGGGGAAGCTTTGAAGGCTACTGGAGGGAAAGGAAATGACAGATTGCCGGTGGAGACTTGGAAGACCGAGAGAAATGGGGTAGAGAGGAGACACTTTCTAGAGTTCGAAGATGAGTCTAGAGAAATCACTGCTTCAACGGGAGAGTACATTTAAACTCAAAGTGACAGCATAGTGGATCTTTTTTTATAATTCCATTTCATTGATGCATAGCCCTCAATACAATGTAGAAAGGTATAGTAATGGGCTGCACACCACTGGCTCAGTAGACGCAGCCTGGAGAATCCTCTAGACCAGAAAAATCAGTGCACGGAGAAACCCTGACCTTTTCTTGGTGAGGAAGCTGGCAACTGGAGAGATCAGACCCAAGGAGAACTGTGGTTCTTCACTCCCGGCTTGGGAAAGGGGGAAAATACACGTCATGTCAGACCCTTAGAGCTTTCCGCACACAAAGGGGTACTGGAGAAATGACGGACACCGAGGAATACGGAGGAGACGCCATCTGGACACATCTGTGCTTCAAACTGGTCCTGTTTGCTTTGCTTCCGGTCCCTTTTCTATCTTCTCTAGCTTACTACCCTCGCCCTGTCTCCTGTCTCTTTTTCCTTCTTCCTTCCTTGCTTTTAACATTCATTTTGATCAGCTTTTACCTGAAGGTAAGACACAGCTTCCTGCCCGATGCCTTTCTGTTGTACTAGCAGAAGACCCTCACAGTCACCGCTCAAATTATACTTGATGCCTCCCTCCACCTTGTTCTCTGAAGCGAGTCCAAGAATCTATTTCGAGCCAAGCGTAATCTAGCTCTATCCAACTCCAGGTTGCTTTTCCAGCTTCTTTGTGCAGTTATATCAGGAACGCCCATCCCTACTTACCTGCCCCCTCCTCCCAGCTGGCCACCCATGTGGCTGCAGTCTGTGCGCCTCAGCCAAGCATCACACTGGTAACTCCTCCTCTCTGTCTCCCTCCCATCTCGTCCCTCTCCCCCCCCCCGCCCCCCGTATTCCTTGTGTAATACCTCACTCCTGTAGACTATGGACTTGCCTATTGGTTTTCTCCTGTTTCCCCTTGATTGGACACAGCATCTGCATACAAGAGCATCTCAAAAAAAATACTTGCTGGAGACAAATGAATCAAATAAATGATGAAGTGTGAGAAACAGGGACAGCACTTGTGGTTAGTATAACTTTAAGTGATTTTCAAGGAAAAGCATCAGCATTCAAAGGGCGAAAAAGGAAATTCAGTTCTTAAGCCTCTGCAGAGGGCTGATGGTCAATATCGTGGTAATAGGGAAAGTGAAACTTTAATTAACCAAGTTCTCTCTAATGTTCCAAAGTTAATACTTTCTCAAGGCTCAATGTTCATTCAGAAACTAATTTTAACTTTAAAATTTACCAGTCAGATTTGCTAATTAATATAACTGCAGATTATATCCATGTCACATGAAATAAACATGACCCAGCCTCAAACTTTAACACTGGGTAGAAATAATCTTTTCTTTTTCTCTTTTCCCTTTTCTGTTTCAATTTCCCTCCTTCTCTTCATTTCTCCCTTCCATTCTTTCTTTTTCTTTTTTCCTTTCTGACATAATCTCTCCATGTAGCCCCGGGGTGGCCTCAGTCTCAAGATCCTTTGGCTTCTCCCTCCAGAGGGTTGTGGTTAAAGAAGTATACACTACCACACTTGGCTGAAAATGATCTCTACTTTCTTTGATGAATACAAGCTTTAGTAAGATTTCATGTTCTCCACCTGGATACCAGAAATTACTGACCGTCTTGTGTTAATGTCAGGAAAATGAATTGCCATTTTCATCCAAGGAAACTTTTAATACATTTCCATGAACAAGGTGACTTTTTAAACAAGGGGTTGATAAAATGTACATAAAAACATAAAATCTACTTGTTTATAACCTTCTTCTTGGTTTCAAGATTCAAGACATAATGTGCCCGGTAGAGACTGGGAAACTATTTGCCAAAAAATTCTGTGCTCACAGCTCCACTGTGTTTCTCAGGGGTTTCGTCCCTTTGGTATGACTGCGGCTGATCTGGGCTTACGGCATGTTGGGGTGGACAGGTGGCTTTGAGTACCTTTCACATCTGTGTTATAAAACTCCCTCACTCTGGAGTGTTCTGTGCCTTGAGCCATCGGCAGTGGAGATGAATTTTGACAAAAGAGAAGGTGCAAGTTCTATAAATGAACACCGGGCAGGTGAGCTGCCCCACCGCACTGGGCCCAATCACTTGAGGTGGCGTGGCATTGGCAGGCTCGGTGCTTCACCGTGACAGAGACTGGCGCCACCTCCACGGATAGGCTGTGTCCTCTACCGCGGGCAAGTGTGTGCGCGGACAGCTCATCTACATAGGAAGCTAGCAGAGACCAGGGCGGGTGCTCTCTCTTGATCTGTTTCTCTTCATCCATCAGCTGCTAGCAGCAAAGGGTCCACACTGCCACCGTGGAGAGCGAGGGCGGGCTCAACTGCAGGCCCTGGACAGAGCGACTCAACGCTCCCAAGAAGGCCCAAGACAGACCTGATTTCACATCCGAGTGCAACTGTGGTTGCCATGACAACAAGGTGCTGGGTTTTCCTTTTTAATTTCTGCTGCACCTTTTCCGAGTGGAGTGCTTTCTTCGGGAGGGACGTGGACATGTCCCGGACCCCAGCAGGCCCCCTCGCTGCCCGGCTCTCCTCCCACACTTGCCATGGCTTTCCTCCTCTCAGCAAGATGAGGTGGGAACGCAGGCGAGCGTCTTAGCAGGAACGAGCACTCCATTCTCGTGAGCTAACAGTGAAGACCGTCATGTGCAGAGAGCCGGGGGGAGGAGGTGGCATCTACATGTGCCCACCTCACCTAGAGTGGCTTGTCTGTAAGGCAGCCAGAATTGCCCGCACTGATGATCTCCTTCCCTTTAGGATAAATGGCCAAATCCTTAAAGAGGATTACAAGGGCCTGGGTGATCTCACCCCCCCCCCACTCCTACAGGTTTACCCGGGGACAGGACCCCTCCCTCCCTCAGCCAGCCTCCTTCAGCTCCTCACCACGACCATGCACACTCGTGGGCACCTCCTAATCCTCGTCCCTTCTGCTCCCGCCCCGTGGCACGCTCTCTGTGAGCCACGTGCTTCACCTCACGCAGACCCTCAGCCAATGTCAGGCTTGCCCCGGGGTGGCACCGGGTCTCACCTCCCTTTCCTTAGCGGTCATTTCCTTGCACCGGGTATAAACCACCATGTCCCCCACCGCCCCTCCCAGCTCGGAGAGTGCGTCTCCGTTCTCCTAGCTTTTCTGCTTGCCGGGTTAACAGGGCTCACTGGGTAAGGGCAAGCACGGTTAGAATTGTAAGCAGTTTACAATGCATTTTAGGGGTTCTCCAAACTAGACACTGCTTCTGTTCTTCAATGTCTTCCACTTACATTTGGAGTATAAACAAAGTCCAAGATCTTCAGTAACAGAATAAAATTTTCCTCATAGATTTATAAAAGAATACAACATGTAAGTATGTAACAATTTCTTTCTTTTTCTTTTTTTTTTTTTGGGTCTGGACTTGAACCCTGAACTCTGGGCCTGGGCGCTGTCCCTCAGCTCTTCAGCTCAAGGCGAGCGCTCTACCACTGGAGCCACAGCGCCACTTCCAGTTTTTTCTGTTTATGCGGTGCTGAGGAATCGAACCCAGGGCCTCATGCATGCAAGGCAAGCGCTCTACCGCTGAGCCACCTTCCCAGCCCCCGTATGTAACAATTTCTAAGTAAATTTCTCATAAGCATATTTCTAAATCCAATCTTCAAAAGATTCGGTATGTAATAATTTCTAAGAGTCCAAACTCTTGGACAGGCTATTCCTATTAACACCGACCTCATTTCCTTAGGGGGAAAAAAATAAAGCTTTCTTTCTGCTCAGGTGTTTTCAGGACTGTATTTTTCTCTCCCCTTGGAAGTTCTGACCTTACGGCCAGATCCTGCCGGCCGCTGGTACGCTGCTTGGTGAACAGCATCTCTTCTACTCTCAGGTTGCTCTGGGTGGGGGCTGATGGTGGCATGCTTAGTCTGGGCAGGAAACCAAAGGGACAAACACACATTCCTGAACCTCCATTTCGAAAGCGCTCCATCCGTGCAGCCCTGGCACCGGAGGATGAAATATCAATTACGGCAAACATATTCTGGGCACTTTAGAGGCATTACTCATTCTTCGACGTGGAATGGGAATTTGTGTTTTCAGGAGAAGAGAGAAAGTTGGCACACGAGCGCTCAGAAGTCAGAATTTCCCTTCCAGAGAGAGATGCTGTGCAGAACCCCGTGTGCTGCTCACTCCGCCCTCTCTTGGGGTGGTGCAGCCAGCCTCCATTTTCTAGTGGAGCGTATCCACTGGCGACGGCTTTGATTTTTTATTTCATCGTACGGGAGTCTGGACAAACAGCCAGCAGAGTGATGTCTGAGCGGAAAGCACTGTGTGTGTCCTTCAGAACGCGCCCGTGTGCTCCGACTGCCAAGTGTGCTTAAATGTTGCAAACGGTCTAAGAAAACAGGACATCTGTGCCCGATGCTGTCCAGGCCCAGTGTCCTCTGAATCACCCCCCCTGGGGATGAGCGTATGCAAATCCCTGACCTCCACTCCCTCGGCCTCCCCCCCCCCCCCCCCCCCGTTGCTGCTGCCTAGGCTAGGGAGAAACGATTTGCAGGATTTCTTTCTTTTTCCCCTTTGAAGGATGAAGGCGTTGCAGAGACACTCTGGTGGAATGCAACTGTTTGTTCTTGGTGGTGGGCCAAAGGAAAAAAAAGTAATGTAGATAAGATGGTGAATTCTTGTAAAAGGTCACTTTCCCTAACTGTGAAATAGATTACGAACTAGAGGCATGTGAAAAAACACAGGAAGGCACAAAGAGCAAGCACTGAAGTTTTACCATTAGTTCTGCTATTAGAGATAGCATGTTACGACTTTGTGCGTGCGTTTACCTCTGAGTTAGTCTCTCATATATATGTTCCTATTAGACACTTACGCATTAAGAGACATATCAACTAAGTCATACTTTCTCTGTCCCTTATATATTCAAAGATATATTTTGCATATCTTTGTATATCTCCTCCTCATCCCTCTCTTCCCCTGTCTCTGTCTTTTTCTCTCTTTAAATCTCTCTCTCTAAACTTGGGGCCTCTTGCTAGGTTTGAATTCACCACTTACCATGTGGGCACCCTACCCCTTGAGCCATGCCTCCAGCCCTGCTTTTGGCTGGTTGTTTTGGAGATGCAGTCTAGTGAACACTGCCTGAGCTGTCCTTGAACTGTGATCCCCTAGCTCTCAGACTCTTGAAAATGCAGGATTATGGGAATGAGCCAGTGGCACTCAGCTGGCAATTTTCTCTTGATAAAGTGTCCCCATATTGCATTATATGGTGGACTGGAATATCTTCATCCACATCTCTCCCAGGAAATTTCAGAATCCTGGGTTCCCTTGTTCATGTATCTGTAACATAAGGTCTGAGAAACTGTGGGTTGGGGGAAGGTATTGTGTTACTTTTGTCTGTGGAGTTTTTTGAGGAGTATAGGATGAGGAAATAACATCTGTGTGTACAAAGGTAGGTTCTTCCCACAGCTCACCTGTGGTCTGTCCTGAACTTTCCCCTTCTCTAAGCCCAGCTTCAGCTTGCTCCTTAATATCAACCAATCTGTGTGTCATAAAACTATTTTTTGTTGTTTTGCATTTTTCCCATACAGAAATGCAATGTGGGGCAGTCATCCACAGAATTTGGAACCCTGTCAAAATGGCTCTTTGTCATTGTTCAGGCCAAAATAAAATCCCATTTCTGATACTCGTGTAAGAATTCTACACGTGGCTATGAAGAGCAGTCCTTCAGGGCTCCTGTGTGTGGCACCACTAACGATTCTCCTTGGAGAAAAGACGCTTCCTATGCTCCAAAACTCTTCTCTCAGATTCAGAGGTAGCATTCTCTCTCCTGGGATAGAATCTACAAGCACCCATTGAGGAAAGTATGGAAAAACCCTGAAAGGTGCAAAGTAGAAGACAAACAATTTCTTCTTCTTACACACCTTTTCTTGGTATGAGTGTAGAATGACAGGGGATAGAATAGCAGCAGCACTAGTTGTTAATTCATCATGCCTTTCTCATTAAGTAAAGGGAGCTGGGGAATTCGCTGATGGAGAGGAACAGTATCAGGTGATTTCTAAACTAGATGTTTTGTTTAGGTCTGGCACAGTGATATCTGTTCCTTCCCCTGGCTCCCAGAAATTGCATGGCATTTTCGATTGTTTGGTCAGAAAAAAATTCATGTTGTGCCAGAGTGAAACTGTGAATACACATAATTTGCCAAGGGATCCTATTCTAAATACACACCCTTAACTCTGGATTTTCAGAGTAAGAAAGCTTTTAAGGAGCATGTTTATTTTCTGCACCTTAATGTCATTCAAATGTATTAAATGTGAATAAAATCATTTCAGGAGTCAGGAGCTGTATTCATGTCCTAACAAACCACCAAGTAGCAACGCTCAAAGTCTTAGTCACACAATGCTTTTGACTACACAACATCCCATGAATTGGGGGGAAAAAAAACAACGTAAGACACATAGTAGAGGATTCCAAAACAAAAACAGAGATGAAATGCATAGTGAAGATTGTGTTTGCAGAAGAAGAGTAATACTACATCTTCTTTACTCAAACGCAGAATTAATTACCGGATAAGCAAGAGGAAATCCAGACACACATAACAGCCCTCCAGAGACTGCAGCGCTGTCTGAGATCCTTCTCTCCTGAAGAAATTCAGTTTCCAGCATTTAGTACATGGCCACATGACTTCCATGGGAATTTGGTCCTGGGCCACACACCAGGTTATCAGACACATGGGAAGATACATGGTCAGGAGCACATACTCAAAGCCCTACCCTGGAAGTCTGGTCTGCCACAGCTCTATGTCCTTGAGCAAGTGACCTATTGTCTCTGTGATCCTGTTTTCTTGGTGGTTTAGTAGCAGCATTTAAAGTACTTACCCCAAGAGTCTTGACAGTAGCATTAAGCAAGTGCATATTTGTCAGGCTCTTAAACATTTCCTGCATCTAGTTATTCATTGCTACATTAAGTATGTTAATAAGAAACATGGAACAATGCTGATAAAATATCTGCCTTTCATTGTCATGAAGCATATTATCTACATGTTTACATAATATGTGTACGTATTATCTATATGTTTACACTGATAAACACCTCAAAATCTCGAGTTTACCCAAACACTTATTTTCTAATCATAATGCATTTGGACCAGTCAAAATCAGACTAAATATTTGCAAATATCTGACGTATATGTCTGGCACTTATTAGCTTGTTATCTCTTGTGGCTTAAGTAGCATGCAGTAAAAAAAATAATAATAACCTTTTCCTTCTGCATAGACTAATGGAGTATGAAGAACTGCAAAACTTGTAAATTTTGCGGAAATATAATATGGAGATAGTTGAAATACAGCGAGCGCTTCATTCTAGGATCTCAGAGTTCATATTCTCACTGAGTTGGATAGTCTTATGATAACTATTAATATATATATATATATGTAGGTAGGTAGGTATATGTTAGATTCTCCTGCTTCGACTTCTTATTTGTTTTTACCGTGAGGTTGCTATCCCTTTACGGCAACCTTACCACGCTTCCATTCTAAACTGGTGCTCTTAGGATATCTTAAAGCCTGTAGTTCCTTGGGAGCCCGTTATTATCTTCTTCATTGGGAAATTTCCCAGAGAGGCAATTTGCATGATTCTGAGAGCATTCTGTATTCAATTGGTCTTTAAAAATGGGCTTGATGGAAGGAGAGTGAAAATATCTATTTGATTAATTTAATTACTCCAGGTGAAACTTGAAAAAAACATGTGAATCCTTTCCTTGCAAGTCGATTGGCTCTTCTTTATCCTCAGGCTAAACTTTTACATCCAAGAGCTCTCAAACATACATCCTGCTGTGATATAATGGGATCTTATGAAACTGGGTTACTAAGTATTTCTAGAAACCAAAAAGAAGATTCTTTAATCTTTCAACCAGTGGTGCTGCCACTGAATATGATGAAGGCCTTAAAAAAAAAAAAACCCAAACAAACTGTTTGAAATAATGCCTTCTCATCTCTCCCTTTCTTAAGAGTAGCAAATGATGGATCAAGTGTTTCACCTACTTTTAAAAATCTGATTTGAGGTGACCTTTAAGTCTTTCATCTTCAACACTGGTTCAAATGTTGGTTTTTAGCTGACTTTTTTTCCCTGTTAAGTTTTTTTTTTTTTTTAAATCTGAATTGCACCTCTTCTGAAAAAACAAATCGGAAAATAAATGTGTCCTAGTTCACAAAGTCACCTATTGACTATGAACGCGTGGAGGCAGACTCCTGGCTTATTGATTTCCCTAAGGGGACATTATTTGCTAAAAACTTTCCTGTTTCTTACTATGTGATGGTGAATGACTTAACTGTTCTGTCACATTTGTTCTTCTCATCTGTGAATAGTGGACATTAATTTAAATGTTTCTAAGAACCATCAAGCTATAAAGTGATTAATTTCAAGGTGTGTGAGATTATGCATCTTATTAATCTTATAAAGCTGTTGCTGGGTTGTTTCTAAGAGGAAGGGCATGTTCGGATTTCTTGTAACAAGGAGTGTAAATGACAGAATGCCAGTGAAAATTACCTTGGCTTCCCTCCTGATGCTCGATGCACGCGTCTGCTGACTTCCTCTCATTGGCTTCTCCATGCCAGGACTGGTGATCTCTGGGAAACTGGAAGCCCTCTTCGCTGCGGATAGGAAGAGACAAGGAGATCGGGCAGTGAGAAGACGGTAGAGCAGCAGAGAATCCAGTTCTCCGTCAGCCGATGACAAAGCTGCCATCTGCAGAAGGGCTGGCGGTCTTCAGCACGAAGATGCGGCCCTGGCTCGTGGGCTGCCTGGTATGCGAACACTGGGGGATGCTCTGGAGACCAGACTCCAGGTTCAAGTCCCGACTCAGGTATCCTCTAGCTGGGAAACATCAAGCAAAGGACTTTACTTTTGAGCTCTGCAGTCTCTTATCTCTGAAACATCAGAGTATTGCACGAGTGTTTCTGAAGCCTGGAAAAGTAGGTGAGGCTTTGATCATAGATTTTGGCATAGAAGTGCCCTCCTTCCCCCCCTCTTCAGCCTTCCCGAATGTTCTCCGGTTTTACCTCACAGTTATATTGTGATCTTTAATAGCATTAAAAGTATGCGTGTGTCAGTAGCAACTGGGGTGAAAATTGCTAATTGTAGTTATCTCTGTTTCCAGAGGTGTATAAGGAAAGACTTTCTTATTTTGCTCTAGAAATCCACACTCCTACCTTGTGCAGTGTATACGAAACCCTTTTAGAATCTGCAGAGCACCTGTAAGTTTCATGTCTTTTAAAAACTCCTAAGGAAAGTGAAGCATTTAACTTCCTAAAGGGCCAGAGACAGTGTGTTTCCCATGTGGTTTCAGCCGGAGCTGATTCCTACAGAAATGGGAGGAGAGGCTCCCGCAGGTCTGCCTTTCTTGCCACTCACTAGGTTCCAGCTATTTGGCTTTACATTCTCTTTGTACAAAGGAACTAAACTTGTTCAGTCCTCAGTGGTAGGAAACTGAGTCACAGGGATATTAGAAGGAAGAAAGAGTGTGGAAAGTGGACTCGACAGACCAGATCAACCTTCGTGGAAAGTTGAAGAGGGACACCATGGAGACCTGAGGAGGTTAGCAGAGACGGGGTGGAGGGACTTTAAGTCGGGTCGTAGGTAGGGGTAGGGTCACAGGTAGCTGGAGAGTCTGGGAATGGCCTGGAACGTCCTGGTGCTGGGAATCTCTTGTACAGGTTAACGGTTCAGCCAGGTGTAGCTTCCCTGAAGGAACTCAGGTGCTGGTCACCTGAGGGGTGGGAGTGGGGAAGTGGGATTTCACATTTAGATAAAGATTCTGGGCTGGAGAAGGGGCTGAAGAATTTCAGGAAGATGGAGGCGGGGTGTAATCAGTGGACCTTGCCTTAGGAGCAACATTGAGTTATGAGAACAGAGTCGCATCAATCAGGGCTTTAAATAATGGTGCCATACTCCTCCCTCCTTCTCCCCCTTCCATTCTCTTCCTCCCCTTCCTCCTTCTCCTGCTCTTCTTCCTCCTTTCCCTCTCCCCTCCCCCAATCCTCTCCTTCCTTCCTTCCCTTCCATGCTGTTGTCCTCTGGAATGTTCTTTCCTCAAAATTCCATACCTAAAACCACTGATCAGACATCATTGTTTCACAGAGACTTTTCTTGACCACCTAATGAAAGAAGCTTCCGCTCATGACATTAAAAAAAAAAAAAACCATCTGGAATCACAACACATATTCATAGCATGTTTGGCTTCATCTCTGATCGGTAATAGGTATGCAGCAAAGGAGGAGGGAAAATGTCAGCCGCAGCCAGTGCTGGACCGTGTGAATGTCACACCTGTACTATGGTAGATTCCCAGTCTGTGAGTGAGCTGGTGCTAAGCAAGCCTGTGTTATGCAAGAGGAAGGGAACCGCAAGCTGTGTTTGACTTCTCTGCCTTCTTGAGTTCTTTATTTTCTGCTCACTTTGTCTATGTAGGCTCAGGAGCTCTATAGTATAGAATACTTCATTTGCAAGCTAATATGCTCCTGTTATAGTTTCAGGAATGGGGCTAACTTTGCCTGCCAGTCAACAGGGAAACAGCATAAGCAAAGTTATAAACTTAGAAACAATGGCCACCAAACCATGGAAAAACTATCAACCAATACTTGAATTTGGTTTTCTGTGGACCTAGAAAAATAGGTGTCCAAAGTGCATATTTATCAATGGAAGTACTAGCTCTCTTTGAACAATGATATAAGAAGAGTTATAGTGATTTTTTTCTTGACAAGGTTAACTGTTTCTCCATAAAATACTGAGTTAATGTGGTACGTTTTGTAGGAATGAAGACAAAGGAATTTGAGACATTTAACTTTGTTCTCTATTTTAAAACTTGCTTTTTTTTTTTTTTTGCTGAGGCTGTGTGGGAAAAATATTGGCAAATGGGAACAAAGAATATCTTTGATAGAATTTTGTAACTGCTCACTTGCATAAATGGTTGTACAAAACCGCAGAGCCCAACTTAGAAGCTCTTCACTACAGGAAACAAGACTCATTGAGAACAATCAAATGATGAGAACTACATGACTAGACGGGAACACTCTACCTAGACCTGGCAGACAGGAAACGAGTTGAAGAATTCTAGCACCAATGAACACAAAGCTAACGTACTTAAACATAAGCACCTTATGGGATTTACAGTCATAAAATGATTCCTCCAAGAAACGTAAAAAGGAAGTAGCTACATGTTGCCTACCAGTGATCCTGGAAGAAAAAAAAAGACCCAAAACAATCGGGTACTTATAGTGCGAACCAGAGTGTTTCTTGCTCAAATATATCCTTTCCATTAATTGACAGCCTATATTTTCCCATTCTTTGCTGCTGTGTTGACAGTGGGCCTATAATCGTGTCTGGAGTAGTGACTGAGATTCTGAACGGAGTTATCTCGTTTCTGAAGAGATGTGTTACTCCTGGATGATGATATAATTAAGAAGACGAAGAAGGTGAGCTTGAGCTTCTAGCAGGCTTCTGCCATTTCCTCCTCGCGGCTAGAAGCGCCTGACATCTCAGCAGTCTTGAGAAGCCAGCTCGCTCCGGTGATAATGATAACAAACTCGTCTTTGCAAATAAGAAAAACAAGTGAACACAGCATCTATCTCCCTAACACATAGTTTCTTCTGTGGAAGCACTAAGGGTTTAATTCGAGCCTCAAGCTTGCTGGACTTCACTCTACCACCTGACTCAACCCTCGATCCCCGGAGATCACACTCCTACCCACTTCCTTTCATGTCATTAAAAGTCAGATGCTCATTTAAGAGAAATCACACCATATGAAAAGGATAAAATGTAAAGAATTAATCCTTGAGAGCAGGTAATGTACGTAAATCGTATGCTGTTCTGTACCTATATTTTATATTGCCTCTATGTGTTTGCATATCTTCATATGTATAACTCGTGTGTGTGTGTGTGTGTGTGTGTGTGTGTGTGTGTGTGTGTGTGCGCAGACAGAGTCTCATCATCTACCCAGAACGGCCTCGTTGTCACTATGTAACCCAAGCTGACCTTGAAACCACAATTCGGACTCTGGAGTCACAATTCTGATGTCAGCATTTCCCAGTCTGAATCCAATTTGAATTAGTATTTCACTTTTTGTTTCAGGTTAGCTTATTCTGATACACAGTCTATGATCCACTCCATGTATCAACCAATAAATTACGTTAGTTCAGAAAGCTATCTATTCATGTAAAATGCTCACATATAAACACGTGTCTGTTTCTGCATTCAGATCTATCAACAAATAGTTTATAGCTGCACGTCTTTCTCTAATAACACTATTCAGTTCTATTTACTGCAGTTTCCTGTACATTTTAGTATTGGATAAAACATATGTCTTTTTTTTTTTTTTGTCGGTCGTGGGGCTTGAACTCTGGGTCTGGGCGCTGTCCTTCAGCTCTTCAGCTCAAGGCAAGCACTCTACCACTTGAGCCACAGTACCACTTCTGGTTTTCTGGTGGTTAATTTGAGATAAGAGTCTCATGGACTTTCCTGACTGGGCTGGCTTTGAACTGTGATCCTCAGATCTCAGCCTCCTGAGCAGCTAGGATGACAGGCATGAACCACTGGCACCCAGCAAATGTTATGTCTTATTTCTCCCTCCTTCTAATTACTGTCTTCACATTAACTCCTTGAGAGAATTTTTGAATCAACTTAGTTCCAAAAAGTCTAATTAAAAAATTGTCCAGAGGGCTGGGAAGGTGGCTCAGTGGTAGAGTGCTTGCCTCGCATGCATGAGGCCCTGGGTTTGATTCCTCAGCACCACATAAGCAGAAAAACCGGAAGTGGCTCTGTGGCTCAAGTGGTAGAGTACAAGCCTTGAGCTGAAGAGCTGAGGGACAGCGCCCAGGCCCAGAGTTTAAGCCCCAGGACCAAAAAAAAAAAAAAAGTAAAAAATTGTCCAGGATGTATTTTAAAGATTATATATGAAATAACTTCTGGAAATGCCAAGGCAATAAATACATATAGGAATTCTGCAGCTGACCATAGAAAGGGACACTGTGGGACTATAAATTTAAACACAGGCTTGCCTTGAAATGTAGTATGATGCTAAATGAGGAAATGTCATCTGGATTTAGATTTGGGAATTGTGTAAAAGCAATGACCTACCAAAGGAAGTTGGTCTCTTTAAATAAAAATTCATATGAACAAATAATAATTATTCTATGATTCAGAATTTTTTAAAGATTTTTGTATAAAATTTCATTTTTTCCGTAGTACTTAATGTATTCACAGAACTGTGGTTCTCTTTATGTCTTAATGTATGTTGGAAAAGGGGTGAAAACTTACAGCAAGCACTGTATTTCAAAGGGAAGGAAAGTCAAGAGAATTTGGGGCCCACAATTGTCAAATTTCACGCAGTCACTTACATTGTTGTAAGAGGAAGTCCTATAAATTAAAAAAAACACTTCTTAAAAATCTTTTATTTCCTTTTCACATTTTCCTGGTGCCTCATAAGCGCTGACATGAATAGTCTACTTGCTGGATTTTATCCTTTCTTTCTTTTTTCTTTGTTCTCACATGTTGTTGATAGTCCAATTATGCATTGATTTCAGAAAATCTTAGGAGAGTTAGTCACATTTTACAATGAGCTTTCCTTCCTTCCTTCCTTCTTTCCTTCCTTCCCTCCCTCCCTCCTTCCTTCCTTCCTTCCTTCCTTCCTCTGTTCCTTCCCCCCTCCCTCCCTTCTTTTGTTTTGTAATTTTCCAGGACTTCTTTATATATAAGAAACAGATACCATTCTGTCTGAAAGCAGGGCTTGTATTTGAGCCCTCCTTAAGCTTTCTACAAAGGCTTTCTGAACCTTGATTGACCTTCCCCGTGTTCCTCCAAGCCACAGGGCAATTCGACTGAATTCAATGACTTATTTGGGAGCCTGACAAATATTACTCCAGGCACTGAAATCATGATTTAAACATATGGCTGTCAGACTAACTTAGGACAGTTCAATCTGTAAAACAGCTAGTTTTCCTAGAGGTAGAAAGTCTCTCAAGGTCACTGGGAGAACGACGACAGTGTGTGGTTCACAGAGCTAACGAGGAGGAGAAGGAGCAGAACCTCAGACTAGCTGAGCTGCTTTGCCGACATGGTGTCTCTATCCTGGCTTTAATCCACGTTCGTAGTTTCGAAGAACTATCAGCACACTTGTGGTTCAAACTGACCTGAGACCAAGAAATGTACATTTCTTTTGTTTTCAGTGCCACCATCATTGGTATTTGTGTTTGATGGGGATTTTAGAATACTTCTATGATTCACTCAAAAGAAAAGAAATGGCATAAAGGAAGACCTCTGTAAGAGTATTCCTGAATTCTTTTAGAACTTGCTAAAATCAAACAAAATAATCTTGTCTTTCAGTGTTGCCTTCTGGGGTCCTCTGAATCACCTCCTGCTTCAGCTATGTCCCTTCTAGTTGCCAGAAAAAATAGTAAGACAGCCCGAGTGGACCTTTTCCCTCATCCTCTGATCGACTCATATTTCCATATTTTCAGCCCATTTATTCTATTTTTTCTGTATTGGTGCTAGAGCTTGAACTCGGGGCTTGGGCTCTGCCCATGAGCTTTTTCACCCAAGATTGCTACTCTACCACTTGAATCACAGTTCCACTTCCAGCTTTTTCGTGACTAATTGCAGGTAAGAGCCTAACAGACTTTCCTGTCTGGGCTGGCTTTAAAAGGTGATCCTCAGCTCTCAGCCTCCAGAGTAACTAAGAATACAAGTGGGAGCCACCAGTGCCTGGCTCTATTCCATTTTTTTTTCTTTTTTGTATTTCAGTGTAAAATTTCTTTTGGTTTCACTAAACCTACATTATCTTGTTGGAAAAGTAGTTGAGTAGGCACTGGGGAGAAAGAGAATTCTTCATCTCCTGTCCTTGGGTTATGGTTTGAAACCTGTAGTTCAAGTCTTAAGTGTTTGATGTCTTAATGTGCTAGAAGGCCCAGGCTTCTTTGCTTCCGGCTGCAGCTATATGATGAAAACCCGCAATGGTCAAGTGGTATTTGATAAATATTGGCTAAGTGTGTCTGCTCAACTTACAGCCTCCACCAAATCGATCAGCAGGCCCAAGATCTTGATTTCAAAATAGAGATGCTAAGAAATATTCCGAGAAAAGTTCACCTTTCCACAGACAAACTGCTGCAATGTAGAAATAGTTTTAACAATGACTACGGATGCCAATTGGCGAGAATTTTTAAGGTCTTAAAATATTCAATATACAATGAAAATGAGGCCTCGTTTTTATTCCAAAGAAACTCAAGTTCAGAGAAGTGGCCAGACAGTGAACAATTCACAGAGGGGAAAAAGGAAAGAACCACTTCCAAATTCTTTCTTAAATACAAAATATATTTTATGTGTCTATGGAGTCACCACAATGAAACTCCCTTGGACTATCAATGTATTCTAATAAAAAAATAAAAATAAATATCTAAATACTATGTAAGAATGCTTTCCTAAGCGTTTATTTTTTTAAAGTCTTAACAAAGTTGTTGTTGAAAATATTTAATATTTGTCATCAAAAAATAATTTCAACTTTTTCTTGACAGTTCTACTACTGCCACTGTGTTATGATCATAAATGTTTGGCAGTAACACAATTCATGCCTGGGTTCAAATCCAGGCTGTGATTTATACGCCATGCAGATCCTTTATCGGAAAGCAGCACTACTGAGAATAGAATGAAGGATTGTGTGGGGAAAACTGGTGCTATGTCTGGTATATCATTGCTAGAGAGTAACTGCTGATCTCCACAAAGAAAGGAGTGTCACCGTGAAATTCATCCTGTCATTTCCTTCAAAGGAGTTTAAGAATGGTCTACCTTCTATTGGATTCTACTACTGGAGTGTGTAAGTAGTGACTACCAGAAAGTCCGCTCCATTACTCTCAGAATCACTCTTCACATCTTTCAAAGGCAATTATTTCTGCCACCTCTATGCACAGTTGCAAGTGGAGGACATATATAGGTATTTGTATCTGGTTGTTGGGCCTTGGGCTACGGCGTTTCTGAGGTTGTATTATTTTTTTCTTACTCAGATCAATTCTTTCTGAGTAAAATTCAAAGCTCTCATAAAAATCGGTCTTTTTCTGAAATTTGCATGACTTATTCGTAAATAATTGTGCAAAAGTGACAAGAGTCTTTTAAAATTATTCAGTTCCTTTTCCTCTTCACAAGCTTATGTATCAGCTTATTTGTAACATATATGTGATATGTATATGACATATATGGAGAAAGACTGAAAATGTTTCTTTTATATACACATACATATACATATACACATGTATGTATGTATTCATATAGAGAGAGTGATAGAAGCTGGAATCAGTCACTCTATACCACATGCGTGCTCTCTCTAGAGATATATATATATCATACATTTAGAAAGAAACTGACAATCTCTGTAAATACATAGCATATATAGGTATATACATTTTAAGATATATGATATAGAGAGGAAAAATGGGGTATCTCTCTATATAAGCTATATGTTATACACAGGAGCTACATGTTATATACAGAGAGAAGTTAAAAATCTGTCCATCTCTATCTATCTATATATCTGTCCACATATATCTATATCTATATGAGAATATTACATATTTACACACATATTTTTAGCTTTTCTCTTAAAAACTTCTTAATGTTATTATAATAGGGTAGGCTAAACTTCTTTTGCATAGTTACAAATTATAGTAAATAAAATCTAGCTATTTGCATTAGCTAGATGTAACACAGGGCATGAATTACATTTCAATACATTCATATACAATCATAATAAAAATCCATATCCACAAGCCCATTTTAATTTCTTTCCACAGAGCACAATTATTGTAAATATCAGGGAGTGGGAACTACTGAACAGATGGGGCATTAGTGTCTTAATTCTTGATTTTTGTTCTAGTAAATCCTTCCGTTTCATATCCTTTTCCCAAATCCTGTGGCCATTCAGGGCATGATGAATCATGTTTTAAATGCTATTTTAAGGTTAGCATTATTTTTTTGTTGTACAATTTTAAACAAATATTTGAATGTACAAGTCCAACAGGCTAATGAAACCACATTAGACTTCAAGTATTTTAAACCAGCCCTGCCATAATTATGCCAGAAGATGCTGAATCAACTCAATTTATTTCTTGGAACCAATAGATCTACTATTTTTTATGTCTGATAAGTAATCTCTCTAAATTGATTGTCTAACTCAGATCCTTTTTTTTTGCTCCATGCTTGATACTTCATGCATTACAGATTGAATATCTATTTATTCCATTTACCTTGAAAAGAAAAGTAGATATAAATATATGTTTCTACAGTTTAAAGTGAATTTATGGAGATAAGGTATACATCCACATATGCTTTAAGTTTACAAAAAAGATAGTCACATCTTAAATGCCTTAGTCATAAAAATAGAGAATAAATGTTTCTCCCTCGTCATGTGGCACGGAGCAATTTAAAACATCAAATCTAGAATAATGAAAAATTGAAGCATGTTGTGTTTTCTCACCTTCCTTAAGACCACAGGTTTCAAGCTCCTGAGTGAATCTACAGAGCTAATAATAATTTTAGAAAACCTTCCCCAGTTTGGAAATTTACTTATACTTTATCAATATTTTATTTTACTTAAAATTATTTTTTCGTCAGCCATAGGGCTTGAACTCAGGGCCTAGGTGCTGTCCCTGACTTTTGTTGCTTAAGGCTAGCGTTCTACCACTTTGAGCCACAGCACCACTTCCTGTTTTCTGTTAGTCAATTGGAGATAAGAGTCTCACACACCTCCCTGCCAGAGCTGGCTCGGAACCGTGATCCTCAGCTCTCAGCCTCCTGAGTAGCTAGGATTATAGGCGTGAGCCACAAGTGCTGGCTCTTTCTCAATACTTTAAAACAAATTCTTGCTCCTACCACCATTTTATTATTCTTTCCCTAACTCTGAATAAATACACATTTATTTGCTTGAGTGGATGGGCTTGATATTTGTGACAAGGAGATTTCTGAATCTGGGTGACATTTGGGTTACCAGGAAACTGAAAGATGCCATCAGGGGCAGCATTGTATAGGTACTTATGTAGCTATTAAATAATCTCTGGCTCCCATATACAGACGATAGTTTTTGGTGGATTTTCTGACATCCTATGGAGAAAACAACAGGGCGGCAGATGTATCCTGGGGGGAGTATATGACTGGAGTAGCATGAAGGGCGTGTTTCCTGTACTTGGCTATGTGTATCCGCACGTACTCTCTTCTTGGACTGGGTTTTATGTAAAATACTATGACTAAGGAACGGGTAGTGAGATTTACTTTTCTTCTTGGCACATCTTATCAGTAAGAATACAGTCCTAGGGATAAGGTGGTCTTAAAGAAGTAGCTTGTCCCAGTAACTTGCCTGATGATTGGCGATTTTGTGTGTCAGTTGTTTTTTTATGTACAACGTGGGTCCTGGGGTATAGGAATGTGCTATAAATAGTGCACGAAATGCTGGATGAAGAAGAAATTGATGGAGAGAAGAGACTAAGGGAAATTTCCATTCATGAGATACCTTTTAGGTGTTGAACTGGACAGCTAAGCGATGAACATTTGCTTTCCCGTGGAATGCCACAGGTAGAATACGAGGTGGTATTACTACTTAGAAAAATGTCAGAAAATGAGAAAACGAGGTGTGGAGAAGCTGAGGCTGGATGACTTCTGGGATCACTTCCATTCAAGCTTAGCCACTTACTGTGCCACAATGAACTGAGTTTGCTTTCTACAAGAACCATAAAAGCATTACATATTTGGGGAGCTCCACCATCATGGTTGGGATAAACAAACTCTCATTCCCATTGGAATGGGAAAACTTTTATGGGTCAAACAAGGAAGGGATTTTGCTTGTGTTTTTATTTTTATATTCATCATGTTTCTCAGTATGTGGAAATGCCAAACTATGCTTCTAATCTTAAGTGATATTTATCTCAGTTAACCAGATAATGAAAGTGTCTAGATTAACATAAAAAAAAATCCTACTTCAGGCTAGGAAGGCGGTTCAGTGGGAGAGTGTTTGCCTCGCATGCACGAGGCCCTGGGTTTGATTCCTCAGCACCACATAAACAGAAAAAAGCTGGAAGTGGTGCTGTGGCTCAAGTGGTAGAGCGCTTGCCTTGAGCTAAAGAGCGGAGGGACAGCGCCCAGGCCCAGAGTTCAGGCCTCATGACCAACTAAAAAAAAAAAAAAAAAAAAAAAAAAAAAAAAAAAAGAAGAAGAAGAAAAAAAGAAAATTCGATTTATTTATTATCTTTAAGTAGTCGCACCTAGTCATTACTCTATTCTTAAATCACAAGTATTTTTACTTTTTTCCCAATGAATCTATTACTTCAGTGTCAATTATAAAGGAATGACCATTTTTCAAATACAGTAGTTTAGTTCATGAAATAAGCTGGCTTGAATTATAACTATTGGAACTAGCAAACTAAATGTTCATAGATACATATGTATGTATGTATGTATGTTCCACTACAACATGTACATGTGTCAATGTATTTGGTAACCGTGTTACACAGTATAGCAACATTAAGACATTCGTTCAATGCATGCATCTGAGCCATGCATTTTGTATTGTAGGTTCTGGCTGAAACTTATTATTTTATTATTTCTTTATTTCTTTCCCTTAACCCAATTTTTTTTGGGGGGGATCCGGTCATGGGGCCTGAACTCTGGGCCTGGGTGCTGTCCCTCAGCTCTTCAGCTCAAGGCTAGCGCTCTACCACTTGAGCCACAGCGCCACTTCCGTTTTTTTTTTCTTTTTTCCTATGTGGTGCTGAGGAGTCGAACCCAGGGCCTCATGCATGCAAGGCAAGCGCCCTACCACTGAGCCACCTTCCCAGCCCCCCAAATTATTTTTTAATGACACAAAACTGCACCCAATAGAGGAGAACACTCTTGCTATTTTTCCCCACTTGGTTCACATGTAGTTGGAGAAGTGAAAACATTTTTCTATTGAATAGAATCAGCACTGCTTCTTCAATTAGGTCAGGGCTTCCTGCCATTGAACATCGACAGGGGAAGCAGAATGTTCCAGACCGAGCACTAGATGCAGAGCTATTAGGCCTCCGCAGGATTTCTGGTCCCAGGTTTGACCTCAAATGCCTTCTGCCAAAATCTACTAATAGGAGGGTCTTGGCTCCCGGCTCCGTGGGAGAGGAGGGCAGTAAGAGGCGTGGGAGCTACTCGCGTGGGCCTGACCTCCCGCACGGGGCCGGGCTGGACCATCACCATCCAGGAAGGCAGGGGAAGGAAGGACCAGCCGGGGATGGACATCCAGAGGCCTGCTTTGCACGACTTGTCCCCGGTAGGGCGGGGGAGAGACCGGACCAGAGAGCCTCCGCCACCGGTCCCAACCTCGCTTCGCCAGGGAACGGCCAAGAGACGGCGGCCTGGAGGCCCCACGGTGCGGTGCGGACCGGCGCCATCTCCCCATCTGTAACTCGCGCAATGACCGGTAACGGGGGTGGGGGTGGGGACAGGCTCTTTCCCACGTTGTTTCCATCATTAAACCATGATCGATCGTTCGGACCCGCCAACCACTTCGACAATGACTTCCGCAAGGCCACACACACCGAGGAGACAATATGGACATATACACACATGCATACACACATGCATGCATACATATACACAGATGCATATACACATGCACACACACACATGCACACACACGTGCATGCATACATATACACATGCATACACACATGTGCATACATGCATATACACATGCATGCATGCATATACATACAGGCATATACACACATGCATACATATTTGTACACATCTACATACAGATGCATATATACATACAGATGCATACATATATACACACATACATACATTTGTGTATACATATACACACATGCATACATGCGTACATGCGCATGCATGCATACATATACAGGCCTATGCACACATGCATACATATGCATTCATACATACACATCTACACACAGATGCATACATATATACATGCATACATACGTTTGTGTGTACATATACACATGCGTCTATACGCATACATATACATACCTATGTATACATGCATACACACATAAAACATGGTTTCAACGGCTGTGTGAGACACTATTATGAGACAATCAAAAGCACGCTACTTCCGCTCATCCGGGTCTGGGAATCTCCTCCTCCGGCCGCGCGTGTTCGCAGCCATCACACCCACCTGTCAGCGGCTCTGAGGGGCTGTGGGGACCTCCGGGCCTTCGGCCTCCTGAGCCTTGGCCTGGCGCTGCCCGGGCGCCCACAGCCGACCTGCGCTCACGCCTGAGCTCGGGGGGCCGAGGGGGGGAGCGGCCCGCGTCGGAGTCCGAGGCCCGCGTGCAAAGGGGCTGCTTGGCTCGCGGGGCTCGCGACCCTCCTGGCCACCGGAAGTCCGGGCGTTGCCACGCTCGCGTCCAGACTGACGCCCCTGCGGGGCGGGGCGGCGGCACGCGGGACAGACCGGCGCGGTGGCCCGGATGTTCACGCGGGGTCCTCCCCCGTGAGCCATGGGGGCCACTGCCCGCGGGGACTCCCCGGGCCTCCGCGGCCCGGGAGCGGGGCCGGGCCTGCGCCGTCCGGGCGCGCGGGGGCACCGGGACTCGTGGAGCCGGGCACGGCAGGGGACACGCGTGGGCCGTGCGGGTGCGCGCGCCCGGCCCCGGAGCCCCGACGTGACCCCGGCCCCGGAGCCCCGGCGGCGGCGGCCCAGCGGGTGCTGAACGGACAGCGCTCGGCCGGAGGCTCAGGGCCGAGCGGGGGCCGGTCACAGAGCAGCGCGGGCGGCGGCGGGTCCGAGGGCTCACAAAGACCGAAGGAGAGAGAGGGAGGGACGAGGCGAGAGGAGGAGGAGGACAGAAGGACAGAGGGAGAGGGCGGGGCGGGGTGGACGGGAAGCAGGGGTGTCTGACGTCCACGTTCCTCCCCGGCCCACCCACCCCACGTCGAGGGTCCGCGGCCGGGATCGGGGCCGGGAGTGGCCGTGGGGAGGCAGACGTGACCTCCGGACCCAGACATGACTTAAGCAGCAAAGATCAGACAGACAGACTGACGGACGAGCGGACGGACCGACGCCTCATTGAGCCGGGCGCCAGGCGGGAGGGGGGGGGAGGGCTCCCGGTGGAGTAACGACGACCACCACCACCGCGACGGCCTCCGTAATCATCACCACCACGACGACGACGACGGCGAGCCGGGTCCGAAGCGCGCGCTCCGGGAAACCCGGCCCGGGGGCCGCGGGACGCGCGCGCGTGCGCGAGGCCCGGACGGGGCGGGGGACGGCGCGCGCCCCGCACGTGCGCCCCGCGGCCTCCGGTGCGCGGCCCGGCCGGGGGACCGGCTGGGGTGGAGGGGGGAGCCGTCCGTGCACGGGCACGCGCCGGCCGGGCCTGGGATCCCGGGCGCCCCCCCCCCGCCGCGCCCCGCCCCGTCCCCGCCCCGCCCGCGGCCGAGCCCGGCGGGATCGGCGCGCGACGCGGGAGAGGAGGGGACCCGGACCGGGGCCGCGCGGGGCGAGCGGCGGGCCCGGCGCTGGCGAGGGGCGGGCCGGCGCCCGCGCCCGCGCGGCGGGTGCCACCTTCCTTTCTAAAATAAAATCTGCCTGGCATGAAGTCACCGCCTATTCCACATCCGGTTGGCCCGGGGACGCTCTACTACTGTGGCGGGGCGCGGCGGGCCGGGCGCGCGGGGCCGCGGCGCGGGGCCGGGCGGGCGCACTCGCGGGCGAGCTCCTCACGCGCCGCGGCGGCCGTGACGATGGCCGGCGCCCAGTGACCGGCGGGGCGACGCGAGGCCGGGCGAGGCCGCCCCGGGGCCGGCGCTGCGCGGCTCTGCGCGGCTCTGCGCTCCGCTCCGCCCGGCGCGCGGGGACGCGGGCGCGCGGGACTCCGGGCTCGGCCGCCGCCGCCGCCGCCGCCCGCACTCGGCTCCGGCTGCTCTCCCCGCGATCCGGTGCCCGCCGCGGCCCCGAGGTAAGCGACGCCGGGCGCGGGCGGCGGGCGGGCGGGCGGGGAGCCGGGCGGGCAGCCGGCGAGGCGGGCGGGCGGCGGGCGGCTCTCCGGGCTCCACACTGCAGCCGCGGGCAGCTCGGATCCCTCTCCCTCTCTCTCTCTCTCTCTCTCTCTCTCTCTCTCTCTCTCTCTCTCTCTCTCTCTCTCTCTCTCTCTCTCTCTCTCTCTCTCTCCCTCCTCCTTTCTTAGGCACATTTGAATTCTTCCCACGGGGTGGGTGGTGACATGTTGTTTTGGTCTCTCTGTGTCTGTCTGTGTCTCTGTCTGTCTGCCTGTCTCTGTCTGTCTGTCTGTCCTCCCCCCCCCTTCCCCCGGCCCGGGGTGAGCTGGGGAGGGGCGTGGGTCGGGGTGGGGGGGCATCGCCCGAAGTTGGGACGCGGCCCCGCGCTCGGGTCCCCGCGGCGCCGGGCGCCGTCCGTCTCGCCCCGCGGGGGTCCCCCCGCCGCCGTGAGCCCGTGAGCGCGGCCCCCGTGGCGGCCGTGGCGGGGTCGCGGGGCCGGGCGGGCGGCGGGGCGGCGGGGGGCGCGCGGCGAGCCCGGGCCGGCTTCCGACTCCCGCGTGGCGACTGGCGAGAAACTTTCCCACTGCGCGGCTCGGGCGGCGCGGCGGGTGCGGGTCCCGGTGCGGGCGCCGGCGCGCGGCGGGGTCCGTCCGAGGGTCCCTCGGGGAGCTCCCCCCCTTACTGACGAAGAGCAGCCACGCGCGCCAGGCTGAGGGCAGCTCGGCCGGACCGACAGATGTCCGGGACCGACAGATGTCCGGGATTAGTGCCGGGCGAGGCGGGGCGGCCTCGCGGCGGCGGCGCGGGCCGGGTGGGTCGGGCCCCCCCCCCCGCCGTCCCGCCCCGCGCCGTCCGCTCCGCTCGGCCCCGGACCAGGACGGGGTGGGGTGGGGAGCGCCCCCCGGCGCCCGCGGGAGACCCCGGCGCGGGGAGGACGCGGGCCCCGCCGGGAGGGCGGCCCGAGCCCCTGGGCGGGACGGGAGCCGTGAGCTGTCACTGTCCACGCCGGCCGCAGGCTCCCAACCCCCCTGCCCCCCCCGACGCCGGCCAGCCCCCCTCCGACCGGCCAGCCCCCCTAGCCAGCCCCCCCGGCCAGCCCCCCTCCGACCCGCCAGCCCCCCTCCGCGGGCCAGAACCAGGCCGAAATCCACCAACCCGACCGCGGTTGCTCGCACCTCAGCCAGAGGCTCGGGCCCCTTCCGCCGCCCGCGAGTCCCCACCCGTGCCCGGGGCCCGGCGTCCAGCAGCCCCGTGTGCACGTGCGTGCCCGCCGGTGAGCACGCGCGCGGGCTCCGCGTGTCAGAGCTGTGCCCTCGGCCTGCTCCGACGCCGGCGCGGACGTGCAACAGTGTGTCTGGGCGTGCGGCCCGGCCCCGCGCCCCCGGCCCCGCGCGCCCACACCGGCTGCGGACGGTTGGCCCGGGCCCAGCGCGGACCTGGGCGGCCAGGGCGGAGGCCGCGACCTCGCGGGGACGTGGCGGGCAGGGCTCAGGCGCCCCGCCGAGCGCGCGCCGCGGCGCTGGGAGGCATGGCAGCGTGGCTTGGCGGCGGCGGCGGTGGTTTCAAAGCCAGGCGCGGGAGACGCGGGGCGCGCGCGGACCCTCGGTGGAGAAGGGGGCACGCGGGGACCCTCGGTGGAGAAGCGGGGCGGGCGCGGACCCTCGGTGGAGAAGCGGGGCGCGCGCGGACCCTCGGTGGAGAAGCGGGGCGCGCGGGACCCTCGGTGGAGAAGGGGGCGCGCGGGGACCCTCGGTGGAGAAGCGGGGCGCGCGGCCCTCGGTGGAGAAGCGGGGTGGGCGCGGACCCTCGGTGAAGCGGGGCGGGCGGGGACCCTCGGTGGAGAAGCGGGCGGGCGCGGACCCTCGGTGAAGCGGGGCGCGCGGGGACCCTCGGTGGAGAAGCGGGGCGGGCGCGGCGCCAGCGCGGCCGCCTCCCCACGGCGAGCACGCGCGGCCTCGGCCGCCAGTGCCCGGGGCCTGACGCGCCTCCCTCCACTTTTCAGCCGCCGAAGCCGGGGATGAAGAGCTGCCCGGGCCTCTCCGACCTGCTCTGGGCCTGGACCCTGCTTCTCAGCGCGCTCACGGGAAGAAGGTGGGACTCTTTACCTTACTTTACGTTGGCGGGGCGCGGCGGCCGGGCCCTGGCCCCGCAGGCCACCACCGGGAAGGAATTAGCCGTGGGTGAATCCGTGACTAAGGGGAATTCAACCAACTCTAGTTTAGGTCACAGCGCGAGGCATCACCTCCTGTCCACCCTAGAAGGCACGGGAAGCAGCCCGGGCTGCCCCTCCGGTCGGTGCTGGTGAGCCACTGTCACCGAGGGAACCCGCTGTTCGCTGGTTCATGGGGCAAAGTGAACTTGGGTGAGCGTCCGCACTCCTCCCGTGCTGCAATCGCGTGGCAGTCGTGGAGAGCACCGAGCCGCAGGCGGAAAGTTTAAGCTAACACCTGCACAAGTGCATGTGTATGTCACGCCTGCAAACCATCAGGGACAGAAGCCATACGTGTGGGGTATATGAACCACAGATTTAGAAAACGGCTCTAGTTACGCTACCCAGAAAAGTGAATGAGAAACAAAAAATGTGTAAGTTGAACCGCATTTGAAATAGTTCCTGATGATCTAATCAAGAATAGAAGATGAAAGCACTGGAATATGGTCCAAAAGGTGAAAGACTCTCCTTCTTCTATTCAATATTTACTGTGTGGCCTATTTCGACAGTCCTTAAATTCAATCTGTCGATTGCACAGATGGCAAATCCCTCACATCCTTCCCCAGAAAAGGAAAGTAAACTCTTCAACTAAAGGTAGAGAGATGGAATAACCCGGAAGGATGTGGGCTTAAGAGGTTTTTTTTAATTGAGAAGTTGTCTGTTGTTATTTTTAATATCATGCATGGTAAATCTGTAAGGAGCGGGTCATACATTAGTGTCAGGTACTCCTAATTCGAGGCGTTAAGTGGTCTTCAGTGCTTCTGAAAGACTGTATGAAGTGTTACCAATGTAACGACCTGTAGGTGGAGGTAGTGATCAGCGTTTTATTATACCATGCTTCGTGTGCAATCAAAATCAGGTATTGCAACTGACATTTCTCTTCAAAATTTATATTCATTTTGGAACACTCTACACTGGCAAGACTGTTGATTCCCAAATAAGTAATCTTGAGCTTTTTTTTCCCGAAGGTTCAGTGGCAATTACAATGTGACATAGTATATTAAAAATCCAAACGAGGAAGAATCTGATTCGGAAATCATATAAAAGAAAGGTTTCTTCCCGCATATGATGGAAGAGCTGGCTTTTTTGGGGGGCAGACGGGGCTAATTTTGAGCATTTGTGTCAGAATGCCAATTGGCAAAAGCAACATCGAAACAACAAAATACAGAGAGAGACACATTACTTGGATTTTACATAAGTTGTGAAAAATAAAGGAGACGCAGGTGAAGGGACTAGGCACCCTGGGCTCCAAGGATTGTATGAATAATTTAGCAACTTTGCGTGTCACCCCATTTCACCTTTTCTCCCCTTCCCTTTCACGTTGCGTTCTGAGTTCTCTTTTAGAAGTTCTCTACGGCTTAAGGTGTCCTAGCATTCCTCTTCCACCTTTATCAAGATGACCTTCCAATATCCTTCAAAAGTGCCTGCATGGCAGCTAGGTTTGTGACAATGAGTTTGTAGAAATAATCACATTCAGAAAACTATCTATTGCTTTACTGCTGTCATCTGCCAGGGAGATGTACTGGAAGTCACAGAACTAACTGAAAATCTGAGGTTTTGAAAAATAGCAAGATGTTCAATTTTAACAAAATGTGTGGCATTAATGTTGTTTAGGAGAATGAAAACTGCTTCATAGACATACAGTCCACATAGTTAATGTCATTCAAAACTTATTCAATGAAAACTTCATCTGAAAAATGATTACTGCATCTTGCCCATACAAAATTAGTTACTTGCACAACAGTAATTCTGAAATGATAATCGATTGTATTCCTTGCTCCCACCAAATAAGTGAATTCTGATTGAAAATGATGCATTTTCTCCTGTACTTATCAACCATAGAAGCACACAAGAGGGAAGGAAAAAAGTGTGTTGAATAGAAAATGGAAAGTTACAGATAACGTGGCCCTTTCTTAGTTTACACCCTGCATACTTTAAATTCAAGGTCAGAGCTGTCATTGAAATCTGTCACCACGAGTGATCCATCCTAAGATAGAAAACGCTTCTCTCAAAGGATTTTGGAAGTGTCACGCTAATCATTATATAAAATACCATTCCATGAGCAAAGATGTATTAAAGTTGATAGAAGAAACACACCATATTTGAATTATAGTCACTCTGAAGTTTGTAAATGAAAGACTAATAATGATAAGAGATATATGCGACAACCTCAAACAGAAATATTTAGATATGAGTCATTTCATCATTTCTTTGTCTATAGAAGGATGGTAATGAAGTCTCACGCACAAGTTGAACAAACTTGAGTTCTACGTCATGCTTTGCCCATGAATGCTGTCTTAGGACAAACTGTGCTACAGTTCAGTGGAGCATTAACTTCGTCTTTTTAAAAGACGACTATGCCTACATCCAGAGAGGATGCACATTAACTGGAGATTTGAACAACTTTTTAAAATAGCATCATAACTCTGAAGGGGAAGGGGGACTTTTCACCTTGATTAAAATATAATGAACCTAAGAAATATGTTTTGAATGTTTCTTTCTTAAATATCATATCAAAACAACAACCAAAGCCCAAGGCCACAGAAAATGGATAAAGGGTTGTTAATAGGGAAAAGTTGAGGTTCTGCTACCTCTGAAATTAAAAAGCAAACTCAACTATTTTCAAAACTCCCTTCTACCTTCTACATAGGTATTTTTAAAACTTTGGTCTCTGCTTGCACAGTGTTGACATTCTTGTTTATACAGAGAAGACATATATGGCAACATAACGAACGCACTGAGAACTGAGAAATTAGATCTCAGTCTGAGTAGAACTCATTTCCTATAACTTTCCTCCCATATTTAGAAGGAATAGAAAAAAAGAGCCTATCATGAATAAAGAGGATATGCTAATGGTTATAGTATGGATATTCTTTTAATTCTCCAGAAGGAATTTTCAAAGGCTCAATAGAAAAGAAAGCAGGGAAAAATCTAAAAAAGGTTTTAACTGAACAGAGGTTTTGGTTGAAATGTATAATTGAGTCCTAGCTTCTCTTTATGCTTTTCTCAGCCATGAACAGCCCTCGTTACAAGATGAACTTAAAGACAACACCACTGTCTTCACCAGGATTTTGGACCGACTCTTAGATGGTTATGATAATCGCCTGAGACCAGGATTGGGGGGTAAGTCCTATTTTTGTTTTAGAGAAGAATATGAAGTCATTACGATTACAGCCTTGCTTTCCCTTAAGTGGCAAGGGTAGAATAAGAGTAGCAGAGTAGCATGTAGGTTAGTAATTACTCCTACTGTTAATAGTTTAATATGCATTCAATGTGCTGATATGTTGTGCACCTATTGAAACGTATTGAAAGACAGATACACAATTTTCACCCTGATGCGCGAAGGGACTACATTTACTTGCTTTCTCTCTAATAATTATGATTGTGCGGGATGGGAAGGAGACACCATTCTGGCTTCCAGACTATCAACTCTGCCATCTTCCTAGGGAGCTGCTGTTTACGCTGAATTCCAACAGGACAGTTCTGATTCTATGGCTTCAAACGTTTATTTTAGTAGATTACGTATTGATCTACTATTTCCTGTTAAGTTATCCATTACCTCTAGGATCAAAGGTAAATGAGAGAGATGGCATTTGTGTGTGTGTGTGTGTGTGTGTGTGTGTGTGCGTGTGTGTTTTAAAGCATTTGAACTCACATTTCAGTTTTCTGTACTAAGATTTTTTTTCTTGGCATACCAGTTAACTGGTTATATTGATAAGCTTCTGTTTGAGAAGAAACTAGAGCTTAATGTGTATACATATAACCACAGTATTAAATATTTCCAGAAATTACACGCTAATTTGAATTATCCGTGGGTAAAATAACCAAACAGTCTCATTTACTTAAAGATAATGAAGCCAAATCAAAATATCGATCTTAGAGGAAAAACCAGTACAGTGAGGAAGGAAGTCAGCATTCACAGTCCTGCAGGGGCCACTTCCGAAACAGCACGGATGTGACATCGTCTCCAAATTACTTGTTGAAACTATTTAATGTCAATAGTAAGAAAGCATTTTGATAGCACAGAAGCTTAAGAATGCAAACACTGGTTTTAAAACCAAAAGGTAGCAAGGATTTCAGATTAGTTATTTGCAGAGCTAGGGACTGGACCAGGGACCCTGTGAAGCTCAGGAAACTCTACCACTGAGCTACATCCTCAGCTCTACAGTGATTTAAAAAAAAAAAAGTGTTGCATCTTTAATCGTAGGCATGAAGCTGTAAAATTTCATTAATGTCTCAGAGGCTTCAAAAATGTATCTTTAATCCTTAAAGGATAAGTGAGAAGTGTTTATTAAGGGGTCATCAATATTTTGCATGTATTTTAATATTATCAATCACTAGAAAACTAATTTTAATATAAGATGTATTTTTAAGACATTGATAAAAATAGAATCAGCTATCAAATTAGAAAATCATGGTAGTACAATTTCTGGCTAGTATAATTTAAAATTATCATAATTTTTTCCTTCATGAATACATCATTTAATTTCACTTTTCCTATACATTTCCGGTATTTTAAGGATGACATGGATTACAGTAAATTTCTATTGAAAAACAGACCTTTTATTTTTTGACATGACTGATTTGTTTTCAGATGAAAAGATTATATAGATGAAAGTACCTGAAAGATTGTATCTAGAGTCTAAGTAGGTGAAAGTCTCCTCTTAGTAAATCTGTGATCTAAGCTAGGTTACTTTCGTTTAAAAGAAAAAGACATCTGCTATATTCTTTGTTATGAGAAAAGTCTGATTTCATAAAAGGTAACAACCATGCAACAGACAAGGATATTTTATTCTGAATATCCTCAGAAAATAGAAAACTGTGATAAGCTGAAATTTGAGACTAATGTAAGAAATGTTTCCATGTGCAAATTCATCATGACTTGTTTGTGCAGAAACACATAATGCATCAGAAGGTATAAAATTTCTCTTTGGAGAAGCTTGGGTCCAGTAGCTAGAATGATAGAAGATATCGGGGGATAGTGTAACACTATTTGAAAAGTTTACTTTTTTTGTAGGACATAAAAATACAATACGCAGGAAGAATTCTTTTTTTCAAGATCAGAGTGGTAAAATAGAGTAGAGTATGTAGAGATCTAAGAGTCTAATATATTCTCCTCAGGAGCTAAAAGAGAAAAACAAGCTAACCAGGTTCATATTTCAAATATGAAGTAAAGGAAAACTCTAAACAAACATGGATTGGAAGGATCAATAGCTAGAAAATACAAATTAAATAGTCAATAACTATTGAATGGAGTCTCACTTGTAAACGTTTTCATGGCGAAGGAGTGAAACTAGGGAGCTGAACGTGTTTTTGAGAAGCTTTCATCTGAGGCCTGGTCAATGTACAAGAATAACAGACTTGATAGGAGAAAGATAAAAGTCAGAAGAGGGGGAGCACATGAAAGAAAGTTAAAGAAAAAGAGAGCAGAAGAACAGGACAGAAAAGACAGAAGACGGAGAGCTGAGCGGGGCAGAAGAGAGTCAGAGGACCAAGAGGATGGGTGGAAAAGCGGAGGGGCAGAGGCCGAGGCCCAGCTGCTGGGTGGACCTCCGGGCTCGCTTGCACAGGCAAGACTGAGTTCATTTTTTCCAAGTTTTCTCCTCAGTGCTTGTGATTCTATCAGTGGCACCTCAAAGAAAAAAAAAATCAAATAATGTTAAGCTTCACAGATGTGGGGCAAATGTGATGCGTGTTCATACTGGCTCTGTTCGCACTCTGGGGATGGAATAAATGCCCCACCGGCAGAGATGCAGAGCTGAGTCCCCAAGGAAGGCATGAGGCCTTCAAAAATAAGCAACATCCTTCTTCTGGCCACACGATGTGACCATTGCAGTCTGATGGGTAGAGAGAATAGCAATTCAGACAGAGAGTGGACTTGATCTCTGCTATATTCCTGATAGCTTAGGTCTTAGGTTGTTTACTAAAATCATTAAAAAAAAAACTGAGAGCGTGCCACAAAAACAATAATTTGTGTGATATTTTGTGTGAGTTTGTAAAACTTTACTGGAGGATACGTACATTTTATTGGCACATTTTAATTGTACAAAGTTTATGATAGCATTTCCGTGCAAGCGTAAAATGCTCGTTTTAAAATTCCAATTTGATCTAGCTATAGTTTACAAGATGATTGATACTCTTAAAACTTTTATTATTAGTTTGCATCTCATGTGATACTGAGATCTGAAACAAAAACTGTATTCATATTTAACTAGTGTTACAACACATATTTTATATTTATATTACAAACAGGATTTCAAAAATAGACACAAGATGTGTCATAATATGGCACTGTTAAATAAAAAAAAAAGACTCTGCTGACAATGTATCTGAAAGTCAAAAAGGTTCAGCTTATGCAAATCTCTTCTTGCTGTTACCTTCACCAGAAAATGGTCTTTGTTATGAAATCTTTAGTTAAAATCTTGGAATCTTTCCTCTTGAGCATGATATTGTTTTGCTGTGTTTTCATGCAAGGTGTAGAGATGCTCAGATTTGGCAAATTCAACCTACTTCTTTAAACACAGAAATACTGTGCTTAAGTAATCTGTAACTCAGCTGAGTTTCAGAGAAAAGAGTTACCAAAGGGAGCTGCTCAATGAGAGGGAGGGCCACTTAGCAATTCCTGCAGTCAGCTCATGGGTCCAGCTTGTCTAAAACATTCACCGACGCAGCCAAAGGAATGTTCTAGCTTGTTTATAAAACTGTACTCTCACCTTGCCTCTTGTGTATAAACCATCTCTATATCAATGCCAAGCACTTCTTGAAATATTAGAAAGCTGCTGAGACTATACTCAAGTCACAGAGGCCAGTGTTATAAAAAAAAGTTGCATTTGATTTCTGTTACTACTTGATCTTTTTTTTTTTTTGTTTAATAGGGTTTACCAGTATAGGACCTTTAGAAAATGTTTTCTGTTAAAAATTGCTTATTTATGGCAGAAGGTAAAGTGTAATATTTGAAAAATGTCATGGGTCTGAGATGTAAATCTTGATGAGATCATCACAGATGGGTGTTTTTGTGTTTTTTTTTGTTTTTGTTTTTGAAAAACTTAATAGAAAGAAAAGAGGTCCTGGGGAGAGAATATATAAGATTGCTATATATAATTGTCACGTAACTAAAATGCTGCACCAGGAAATACAACGTCTCCTATTTCTAGAGCCCAAACCAAACCCCTTCCTCCAAGGGTCCTTTGCTCGTAGAAAACACTCCTTTATAAGGAGAGAAGAAAAGGGTGATTTCTCCATGAAAATGGGATAAATGCCTACTCCAACAAAACTGACCTTTCCTACTCAGAGCTAACTTGCATCATCTGACTTGTTGGAATCCCCAAATACAGAAGAATCGCAGATTGATTTGATGTCCTGAAACTTGGCTGTCTACTCTTGATCTAGACTCATTAGCTAACTATAGGCAAAATTAAATAGCTCCACATAAAAACCAGAGGGGGGGCTTTATAAGAACAGAAATGAGTGACAGACAAGGAGCAGAGATGTTGCTTCGGCGGTGGGCACTGAGTGGGAACATGGCTGCAGGGAGGTGCCATTGAGCTGGAGTTGGTGAGGGAGCCAGGGTGTTCTCCAGTCCCAAACAGCACTCTTTGAAAGCAGCATCTTGAAATGCATGTGGTTGCGAGGGGTGACTAAGACACGCCCATGCAGCCTCCATGCCCCGTGAACCTCTGTGTGAACAGACAGACCAGCGTCCAGCAAGCGTCTCCAGTCACTCCCTCTCGGTCTCTTTTAGGACGGCCATGTTTACCACTCAGTATGCACAGCAGCATCAGCTACCTTCCTGAGCCGCAGGGCGCGTCCTGTCACTTCTGTACCCAAAGGCTTCCTCTGGCATTAGGAAGGTCAGCTGCTTTCCAAATAAACGCCTCTTCAGCCAAGACTGCCTCTAGACAGTGATCGCTAGACGCTCCAGCTCCGGATAGGCTGGGCTCTTTCTTAAAACCCAAGTTTATTCTCGCCTCAGGTCCTTTGTCTTGTTTGTTTCTGGTCTTTTCTTAGACCTAGCCATCATTGAAATTTTGTTATTGTTCAACTCAAATGTCAGCATTCAAAAGACATTCTTTCAGGGCTGGGAAGGTGGCTCAGTGGTAGAGCACTTGCCTTGCATGCATGAGGCCCTGGGTTCGATTCCTCAGCACCACATAGGCAAAAAGAAAAAAGCCGGAAGTGGCACTGTGGCTCAAGTGGTAGAGTGCTAGCCTTGAGCTGAAGAGCTGAGGGACAGTGTTCAGGCCCCACGACTGGACCCCCCCCCCAAAAAAAGACATTCTTTCAGAGCATGTAGAAAGAGCTGAATTTCACTAGGAAAATTTGTGTACATAGCTAGATACATACTTACATCTATCATCTATCTACTTGTATGTCTGTTTATCTATCTATCTATCTATCTATCTATCTATCTTATCTATCTATCTATCTATCTATCTATCTATCTATCTATGTCTCTATATGTCTCTATGTATCTATCTATGTATCTATCCATGTATCTATGTATCTATGTATCTATCTATCTATCTATGTATCTATCTATGTATCTATCTATCTGTCTGTCTATCTGTCTTCCTACCTACCTACCTACCTACCTACCTACCTACCTACCTACATACATACATACTTATCTACCTTCCTAATCAATCTAAAATGTTTTCCCTATAAACAGCTGTGAGCAATACAAAGGAACAGGAATTTTCTGCATTGTGGTCAATGCCCGTCCTTTCTATTCTTCTCTGGAGCTGGGCCTAGCTGGCATATAGAAAATACCAAGTGAACATTTAGAGGCTAAATTAACAACCCCCCAAAATACTTCTGGAAGTACCTTCACACTGTAATCTCTTGCTGCACCCCAACACTGCATTCCATTTGTAGGCATTATTTCTTCATTCAAACCGTGAGCAACTGGCATCACAAGGATTATATGATTGTACCTAAAATAATACATCTTATACTCAAGGACAATCTGAGTCAAAACTGGAGCACTGCGTCTTCTAAGCCAACGTGCTCACTTCTGACTTTATTACACTGCAACTCTTGTTTGTATTCCTACACTAATCATCTTCTTGAATGATCACTTCAAAACATCTACTATTTCAATACTTATTAGCAGGATATTAGCACTGTAGCTTTATAAAGGGAAAACATATCAATTGGGAGTCAGAATATATAATACAATATTGGTACTATATTGTTTATAGATAAACTTAAAAAAATTGATTTTCAGTCATAGGGCCTGAACTCAAGGCCTGAGTGCTGTCCCTCAGCTCTTTAGTTCAAGCCTAGCATTCTACCACTTGAGCCACAGCACTACTTCCAGCTTTTTCTGCTTATGTGGTACTCAGGAATCGAACCCAGGGCCTCATGCCTGCAAGGAAAGCACTCTACCACTGAGCCACCTTCCCAGCCTTATAGATAAACTTTTGTAAGGGCTGCAAGTATGGGTGACATAGTCAGGTGCTAGCTCCATAAGCACAAACTGGAGTGCAAACTCTATTACTTGATTTCCTAAATTTATGCTGGAAAAAATGTTTTTTATAACAACAACACAATGCATTACATTGACCTCAAGCTTACTCCACAGTTTTTTTTCCTAAAATGTTTTATTAGAGTAAGATCCCTGATTAATTTTGGGAAATGCACAGGTAACTAAGGTTGGCTACATTTACATAAAATGTTTCCAGAAATATGGAATAAGCAGGGTTTTCAGGTTAGGGAAACATTCACTAGACATTCATTGTAACAGCTGATGATAAATCAAAGCTAGTTATTTCAGTATGTGGCAAGAGAAATGGGTTAGAAGGGAAACAATAGGGAAAGTTTGGTCTTCCTCCTCTTATGTTGCCATCTGTCAATAATTGGTGGTATGTGGAATTTTACTTGCTTCTGACCCCTCCCCTTATTCATTTATTTATGAATTTGTTGTTTTTATTGTAAAGGTGATATGCAGAGGGGTTACAGTGATGTGAATCAGGTATTGAGTACATTTCTTTTTGAACAGTGTCACCTCTTTTTTTTTTCTCCTAGTTTTTCCCTCCCTTCTTCCCCTTCCCCACAGGTTGTAGAGTTCATTTTCAACCAAGTGTCTAGTGAGTGTATCACTGCTGCATTTGTCCTACCATTTCTGTTTTTCCCCTTATCCTTCCCCAAACAGGTAAACTTACATACAAGACAGATGGTACATATATCCAAAACAGCTACAAAGAAGAAAAATAAAAACAAACCAAAACAAAACAAAAAGTAAATAACAAAAACCTCTTGTTCCCTTGCTTGGAGTTCATTGTGATAAACATTGTTTTATAGTTTCATATGGTCAGATGCACACAGCTGTTGAGCCCTTGTGATCCTCTCCTAAGAATGTCCTCCTTTGGTCTCACTGTGTGAATGTTTAGAGTCTTGTTTACCATGTCCATGTCTGTGTGTAATTTTTTTGTCTTTTACCATCCATTGGTTTTCTTGTAGATTTACAGGCACATTTTGATTACGAATGAGAGGACAATGCGACCTATGTCTCTTTGGGTATGGCTTACTTGGTTTAACATGATTTTTTCCCCACGTCTTTCCATTTCCTTACACCCCTTCCCTTTACACTTCATGGTTAACTAGTCTTTTTGGTCTTTATCAGCCTCCTCCAGTTTTGTAACGTGGAGTCTTTTGTTAGAATAAAAAGCAAATATATATATGTAGAGCATAGTCAGAAGCTGTAATGATATATGCATGTGCATGTGTGGCTCTAAGGTCATTTAGGGACACATGATATGGTGCTTACCCCTCTCCTCCCAGTTCAGGTTATTTGCATTGGAATCTTGCAGTGGCAAATTTCAGAGAATCTCAAGAGAGTATGGCTGGGAATAAAGTAAGATGAAGTATCTGCAGATGGTAAACTTGTATGGTAAATAAGTTTATAGCCAAAGATAGATAAAATAGGAAAAAAATAGACTTGAAAAATGTGGGCCCAGTCATTTATGTAAATTGCTTTCCATTTATGCCTAATCTCTGTATGGCACAGAGACAATTATGCACAGAAATAAATGTATCTAAACTTAACTTTGTTTTACATTGTTTGATTGGTGGTAAAATCTTTAGAAAAAGCCATTTAGGTAATTTAAAATTTGATTCTTATGTAGTTCCCTATTAGCAATCTACAACTTAATGGGTGGAAAATCATGCCGCTATTTAGTGAGTTGATCTCTCTCTTCTTCATGATGCTGTATCGTACAAAATAACACAAACTAGTGGCTCCTAACTCACCGAGTGAGTCATTCTGGAAAGCTGTCTGTCCGGAGGATTTCTCTGAATGTGCAGCATATATTCTGCCACACTCAAGAGACAGGTATTGATGAGAAATCTCCAGGAGGGCAATTCAAGCTGCCAAAAGTGTACATGTGTGCGATCAGGATTATCATTCCCCAAATTAAAAAAAAAAGTCATGTGCAGTGATATTTGACTCTAATCCCTGTCTGGGGAGACTTAGGGACTAGTATAATTTTAGTTCCTATAATCTACAGGATATAGATGATACATCATAGAGAACTCAAACGGAGCCTTGCACTATGAGGTTAATGAAGGAATACTGTTAAAAGCACAATAAGAAACGTTTGGTTTGATCAAGACTTACATGTTGGAAGATAAATTAGGTCTGAATTCTTCTGACCATAGTTAAAGCAGAAGTTAAATTGCAGGGAATTTATGTATAACTATGTATAAATATGAAGCAGCAGACTTATTCCAATAAGGGGGATATTTGGTATGAAATAATTTAGATTCAAAATATGCCCATAGCTGTTGTAGGGTGTTTTTTTTTGCTTGTTTTTGGTCCTTTTCATGATGATAAGTGTATATCTTATTATCTCAAAGAAAATCCAAGTGATGGCTTTATTGCTTCATATAGAAATGAAATGCCAAAAGAGAAGGAGAAAATCAACTTTATCTTGTGTATGTAGTTTTTGTGAATAAGTGACATAGCCTTGTATTTTTTCCCGATTGTTTTAAAATTAAAAAGTGGTCCTGATATTCTAGTTAAATGCCAGCCTAGTACAAAAGAATGCATGGGCCTAGAGAGAGGGGGCTAGCACAGAGGGATACATGTTGGAGAAATCTAGAAGGGACTAGAGCGGGAACCCTCACGGAAGATGGAAGAGAAGTTGAGATGGATGGCTAACAGCTCTGCAGTCAAAGGATTTTACTGCTCGTGGATAGAACTGTGTTTATAATATCCTATCCCGGGCCGGAGAAGCAAACGTACGGAGTTTCTGGACTGTCAGTTCTCAGAGCTACGGTGAAAATGACATGGCCACAGTCCTCATTGTCACCCTTCAACCAATTGTTCCCTTTTATGCAATCAACATTTTTCTCTTTCTTGATGAGGGACTGTTTTTCTGTGAAAGCGTCTCTGTTGAGTTGTCACAGAACTACAGTAAAAGTGTTTTATTGGTTATATATATATGCCATCAGAGGCCAATAATAAAAACACATGGAGCGTGCAACAGAATCTATGCCACAGTAGGTCTGCCTTATCTTCAAAATTAAAAATACTTACCTTTGTTGTCCAATATTTCCCCCGGGGTGAATTTGGATAATTTAGTTAAACTTTACTACAAGAAAGCAATCATTTCTAAAACATACTTTTGAGGTCTTCAAGAGTTAATAAAGCTTGCGAAAGTCGACTCTAGAATTCCCAAGAGCAGTCTATGTGTGCCTGAGGAATCTGTGTAAAAATATTTAAAGTGTATTACCCTGCTAACATATTTTTATTACTACATAAAGTGATTCGGTAACATTCAAGCAAGAGTGTCCGTCCCTTCTTGAAGAATTCATTCATGTACCCAAGGCGGTACGTGCGCAGCCTCTGTTCTCCACTGAAAATATTAACTGTGAAATTTCCAATGTAAGCAGTAAATTATCAGGACAATTCAGTGGACCAGTTTTAGAAGTAGCTAATCAAAGCCAATGAATTTCCCATCCGGGTGTGAGGGTGTGGTGTGAGATCTAATGAGGGACTTGCGAAAAACTCACTGGCCCAATTTCCTGCTCCATCAGAGCGCGTGACCGAAGTGAAGACAGACATTTTCGTCACCAGCTTCGGACCTGTTTCCGACCATGATATGGTAAGTGATGGCCGCTTTAGTTCTTTTGGGTTTGTTTTTACATTGAAGTGGTGAGAGGAAAATATAGACGGAATATTTATGGAATTGTTTGTGTATGGAGCAATCTGTGAAGGCTTGGTTGTGTCTCTTGTTTCTGCATGTCTAGTATCTATTCTAGAGTAGAATGTATCTGTGAGTGGGGTGTGCGTGTGTGTATGCCATTTGCTTCCCAGATAAATCAACCCTTCTTCTCTGTCCTTTAAATGCCTTGGTTTCCATCCTACAGGGCATGCAACACCAGGACTTAGGAGGCTAAGTTGATGCAGGGGTGTTAAGTTTACAGAGAACAGGTCAGCCACTAATTCTGTGGTCTCTGAATGATTATTTTTGCCATAAAGGAGAAATGGCTATTGAAGTTGAGGGAGCACTTGAGCAGCATGAGAGAAACAGGTATGGTAAACCCTCGGATAGGAAAGGTGCTGCTTCATTGCAAAAAGTGCATCAAATTATGACCAGAAGTGGAAATAAAATTATATGTATATGACATATTTGATATATATGCATATATATTTCATTTTTTCCCCTAAGGCAACTAAGTCAACATGAATTTGTAGCCTACCAGATGGGAGTTGATAAATCAGTAGAACTCTGCAAATACTTTATGTTTCTGAATTTGTAATGGTCAAACGACTATAAGTGAAATGTCATAAAGAAGCCATGAAGACATTCCACTATGAATACTTCACAGCTACATCAATTGAACGTTTTGTTTTTTTTTAATGCTCTTATGTTAGCAGTTAGTCAAAAAGTCTTAGAAGGTAGTTCAGAGTGACTCACAATAAAAGCTGCAGAATCATTCTGGCTAAAAGCCAAAGTCAAACTGTCATGTCTGGCTTCCGTTGAGCTCAGAACCATGCACCATTGGCCCTAGGCTAGTTGTTTTTGAACTCTGGTCCTGGGCACTGTCCCTCAGCTCTTCAGCTCAAGGCAAGCACTGTACTGCTTGAGCCACAGCGCCACTTCCGATTTTCTAGTGGTTTATTGGAGATCAGAGTCTCACGCACTTTTCTGCCCAGGTTGGCTTTGAACTGTGATCCTCAGATCTCAGCGTCCTGAGTAGCCAGGATTACAGGTGTGAGCCACCTGCACCCGGCGGCCCTCATTAGTTTGCTATATGAACAGCCTGCTTTCTCTAAGGTAGCAACACCGGCTGCAGGATTACAGGCTGTGGGATTTTGGGCAAATCCACTGCATTTCCAACATTCTCTCAAATGATTATGATGGTTGCCTGTGCCAGTAGGATTGTTAGGAATTTAAATGAGATATGTAAATCAAGAGTCTATCAATAGTCTTCAATAAAAATGCGCTGTTATTGCTTTTATCTCAGTTGTCTCTGATTCCCCATCTTCTTCATGGAAATTTCCTCTCTGTATTCATCTAAAACCTTTAGTTTTACAAAGGCCCACATTGAAACCCAAATGCCTTGTAAAACCACTTTTTGATAACTATAGTAATAAACTAACATTGCCTTTTACTTTCTAATCACATTTATTGACCATAAGATACATTTAGGCTTTTGGCTACGTACTCAGTAGCATTTGATCATTATTTTTCTTATCTCAGATCAATGCCAAAAAATTGAAAATAATGTCATCTCACAAATTTCATAGTATTAGTGTACTTCTGGCTTAGGTTGAATATTGAATTACATACTTGATGACAAGTGTAGGAGCCTGTATTGTTAAAACAACAACAAGAACAGTAGCACTGAAGTCTTATTGAGGGCCTGAATAAATCAAACCTTCATTTCTGAGTTTTGAGCCTTTTGAGAAAGAATAGAATAAAGGTCTTGGGAAATCAAAATACCATGTTTTCTCTAACAATTTGACCTCACTCTCTGGCATGTGGTATGGAGCCTCACAAAACAGAGCAATTGATATTTTCAGAAACTGTAAGAAGGAAGCCACCTGTGATTAAAACATTAGCTCTTCATCAGGTGTGGTAGCTCATGCTTACCATCCTAGCAGCTTGGAGGCTGAGATCAAGAGGATCACAGTTTGAGGCTCTCTCTAGCAAAAAATTCACACGAGCCCACCCCCATTCTCAACAACAACAAAGCCATAGGTGCTAGATAACAGGTCTGTAATGGTCAGTGTCCAGGACAGTTTGGGCAAGAAGCAAGATTCTCTCTCAAAACCAACCAGAGCTAAGAGGCCTGGAGGCATGGCTCAAGTAGTAGCTTGCCTGACTAGTAAGCACGAAGCCCTGAGTTCAAACACCAGTGCTGTCAAATTTTTCTCTTCCCTTGAAGAGTGTTTGTCTCAGATTCATTGAGATTTCAGCATCTATTAGATTATTATTTTATTTTATTTTTGGGTCTGGTCATGGAGCCTGAACTCTGGGCCTGGGCACTGTCCCTCAGCTCTTCAGCTCAAGGCTAGCGCTCTACCACTTGAGCCACAGTGCCACATCCGGCTTTTTTTTTCTGCTTATGTGGTGCTGGGGAATCGAACCCAGGGCCTCATGCATGCAAGGCAAGTGCTCTACCACTGAGCCACCTTCCGGGCCCTCCATTAGATTATATTTTCTTAGAGAGTTAGGATCTGTCATGCACCTTAACCCATGGGTATCCTCATGACTGACGTTCTGTGTGCAGTGTGATCTAGTACTAGACGAGTGTATCAGTGTCCACGCCTGTGCCACGCTCACTGCCTGACACTCCTGAAACAGACAGGGCTTGAGTTATTCTCCCAAGGGATCAAATGAGGCGATGGCCTGCAACTGATGAGCTAAGTGGCAAGTGAAATTGTCCCTGATCATCTCCCCATGCTATAGAAGATTAATCATTTAAACCACGTGATGATGGGAGGGTCATGTTTAAAGGGGGAGGGGCAGTGTGATTTAGAGGCGATCGAAATCAAAATGATAAAGCTATGCGTTTCAAAAATGAGAAAAAGTATTATCATTTTGAATGTGAGAATAAAATACCTAATTAATAAAAATCAGTAACAGTATCTACCACAACTGAATATATAATGTAAGACACCATGATAGAACTCTATAAACCATACTCACAAGCCCTCATTGGAAGCCTCTCAGCCAAGCATAATTCTCATCCACTCTTGCCAAAACAGAGTGACCCATTGGTGAATTGTACCAACTGTAGCCCAGGTCTTTCCCCCCCTCTGCCCCCCCCCGCCCCCCGACTCCTGGGCCCCAGGGCCTCCTACTTCATCTGGAATAGGACACAAAACGAGGCCAGCTCCTTCAGTTTATTTTAAAAACCATTAATTGGCTATCAAACAGCAAATTCCCAGGGCACTAGGTTGTGACAGAAATATCCAGACAGCTCCGTGATCGGCCCTGTTTTCTAGAGTGCTTAAAACGTGTTCAGTCCGGGCACGCACAGATGGCGGTGCACGGTGGAGTGAGAACACTTCAGAATGAGATTGATTTAGGAACATAAGGATGCGCTGTCACGAATCTTCACGAGAAGGCTCACGTTGGCCAAGGACCTGCACTAGGAGGCAGAGTAGCTCTGAGAGCCTTGCCCCTGGGCTGGGGACGGGACTCGGAAATCTACCATATACTTTAGCAGAACGTTCTAGTTGCTCAGGCTCTCTTTCAAAAAGTCCCGTATTTTAGGAGGCTTTGCTTCTTCACTTACTTCAGGTTTTTCCTGCCCTGCAGCTTTTCTAAAGAAACAATCACTCTTTGCTTTCCGCTGCATACAAATCTGACACAAATTTTTGTTGATAAAATGAGAGATAACTAATGGACTGTAAAATTTCCTGAGCGCTTCCTGTGTTCTAGGAATCTGTACAGCCGTTCTCCAGTATGAACCCACTTCTTGTTACAGTCAGGTTGATGTTCTCTATTTCATAGGTTAGGAAACAGCGTTAGCGAGAAGATGGCGAGGACCTGAGGTGTCCGTTCTTGAGAATCTCTGTCCATAGTCACCGATGACCCTGGCGTCTCACTCCTCTTCCAACTCCATGAAAGAGGGGTCTGGCCCGCCTTGGCCCAGATACCAATTCTGTTGTTAATCTACTGAACAATGCACACTGTCTCCTGGGGCAAGGTTGTGCTCTGGCCAGGGCCACCAAGGGCCACCTAATTGCTAAGGCGGTCACACAAGGACAGTTGTCACAGCATGGGGGGGGGGGGTAAATAATTACCCTCTTGCCCAGCGTTGGTGGCTCACACCTGTAACCCTAGCTACTCAGGAGGCTGAGATCCGAGGATTGCAGTTCAAAGCCAGCCTGGGCAGGAAAGTCCATGACACTCTTGTCTCCAATGAACCACCAGAAAACCAGAAGAGGTGCTGTGGCTCAAAGTGGTAGAGCGCTTCCCTTGAGCAAAAGAAGCTCAGGGACAGAGCCCAAGCCCTGAGTTTAAGCCCTACAACTGACCCTCCCCTCAAATATATGTCTATATCTAGTTCTATCTATATCTATAATTTAGATATGTATTTACACTTTTGGTTAGGCACAGACCAACCCTCAATTGTGTTATCCAACTTTTATTTCTGCTTTGAACAGAGGCAAAATTAGAAAGAAATTTACTTCATAGCATTGTTCTCTCTCTCTCTCTCTCTGTGTGTGTGTGTGTGTGTGTGTGTGTGTGTGTGTGTGTGTGTGTGTGTGTGTAGACAGAGGAACAGAGGAAGAGAGGGAGAGAGACAGGCTACTGAAGCATTTGAGGAAAGAATGTCTGAAATGAATTTGAGAATTTCATTGTGCACCAGTAGCTGAGTCAAGCCGGGTTGATGTCAACACACTAAACCTGTATTTATTAGGACTCTCATTAAGTCCTAATTTTGTAATGGAATCATTGTCTTTGAGATATGTTTTGCCAAAGAATTGATAATAAAAATCTATTTTAAGCTTATTTTATATTCAAACTATGTTATTAGCAACCCAGATTCCTGGAAGAAGCAGACAAAGGAGACAATAGTTTAGATCTGTAGGGGTCTGGTCAGCTTGAACACCTTTGCAATCTTAATTTATAAGTGGCCATTTTCCTGTACTTCGGAGCAGACTGCCTGGCTCAGTTGGAGAGCAGATAAAATGAGTCACACATCATCTCCCACAAATCCAGCTCTTGTTCAGAGGAAGAGAAAATGCAGGGTCTAGACTAGATCCATCCACCTGCTTCCCTGACAGACCAGTACTGTCACATCTGTCCCTTGGCCATGCAGTCCCTACTCCACCTCCCACTTCTCTCCTCTAAGGAAATACTCTTCCAAGCTCATCACATCCACCATGAGTGCATCTGACAGCACTCAGGGCTAAATAGTTTCTCTCTCTGCTGAATTTAATGATGCTTAGCAAATGTTTGCCATGTGTAAATTCTGGTCATGGATCATGGCGACTTTCACCTGCCAACTCCAGACAGAAAATCCTAAGAAATGAGGCAGCTTGCATGGCCTACATCAATGGAATGGTGTCAGGTGGTGTCTTGGTATCTCAGTAATGAGCATGATGCCTGGCATGTGGCAAACTATCCACGAACAATGTGGTTTCCTCCACAAGTTAAGGAGTTCAGCCAGAGGATAGTGCTTCATTCAGTCCTTACCCAATCTTTCTTAATTCCCCCGGAAGAGGCAGGTAGTGAAATTCATACACACAAGGCCTGAACACTTGACACTAGTTCTGTCCTGAAGAGGGTATGTGTAAGATTAAGAATAACGCACAAAACCAGCTGCTTTCGGATGCACCAGATTTTAGAGGATTCAAATCACATGGCGTGATGTTTTCAAGTTAGTGTTCCTTCCGGTTTGGAGCCTTTGGAGATGAATGAATGTGGTCATCTTTATTCTAAACCCCTGAGCTCCAAACGTAATGCCAGGAGACAGGCATTGCAAGGAGGAGTACTACTCTTTCATTCTTAGGCACTGGTAAGTCACGTTGGTTATTTTCAGATTGGCAGGTGCTATCTGTGGCTCCTGCCATAAGGAATGCTGTGTTTATTCAAATAAATGGCTGTGAATGATGATGAAGCTCACACATTTCTCATGGGACTTATCTAACACAATCACACATACACACACACCCCATAAACATGCACACATGGGCCCATTCTGAATTCTTTCCATTCTTGCTCTCTTGCGTCTCCTCTTCTTTCTCTCTCTCCCCACCCTTCTCCCCTTCCCTTCTCCTCTCCTTCCTCTCTTCTCTCTTCCCCTCCTCTTCCCCTCAACCCCCATGTTCTCTGGAAGGGATCCTAATTACCAGTGGATATTGATATCTTATTTTCATAATCTTCTCTGTGTAGGAGGATTGGAAGTCTATATACATTATCGGTGAAAAAAATGTTTACTTAGCCAAAAAAGGAGATGAGATTTTTTATACCTACTTTAAACCTATGATTGCATAGGATTTGGTTGTTAATTTCGGGCGGAGCCCCCACAGAACACTCTGCTTTACTTTTATGACTGGGATTACCTAATTGAAGGGTTTTCTTGATCATGCTGCCTTCTAACATGACTTTTCTTTTCATTGCATTGCATTTTGTGTCTTCTAGTGCTGCAGTGTGGTAGGTTACCTTCATCTGACATACACAACAAGGTGAACATTGGGGATTATTTTTTCAATCCAAGCAATATATCAGGGATTACATGTTACTTCTTTCCTGGGGTGGTGCTGGGGTTTTGAACTCCATTCCTAGGCAGACATACTATCCCTTCAGCCACACCCCACCCTAAAGGTCTGTAAGAAGGAGCCAGTGTGCCCACGCCACCGCAGTTTCCTTCTGGAAATACCACCTAACCTCTATTCTGCTTCCGGCATGACGACAGCCGCCCTCTTTGCAAGCTACTGGCCTTGCAAGATAGGACACCGTGTCCTCTTTTCCGTTTCCCCAAACCGCCCAGGAGTATACAATAGACGTGTTTTTCCGGCAAAGCTGGAAGGATGAGCGGCTGAAGTTTAAAGGACCCATGACAGTGCTCCGCCTGAACAACCTCATGGCCAGTAAGATCTGGACCCCGGACACCTTCTTCCACAACGGGAAGAAGTCTGTGGCGCACAACATGACCATGCCCAACAAGCTGCTGCGGATCACCGAGGACGGGACCTTGCTCTACACCATGAGGTGGGGGGCGTGGCCGTGCACCAGGGGGCGTGGCCTGCCTCAAGGGCAGGGTGTGGCCATGCACGGCGGGGGCGTGGCCTGTACCTAGGCGGGGAGGGCATGGCTGCATCAAGGGGAGGGTGTGGCCTGGGCTGTGGGGGCGTGGCCTGTACCTAGGAGGGCATGGCTGCATCAAGGGGAGGGCGTGGCCTGGACCGTGGGGGCGTGGCCTGTACCTAGGAGGGCATGGCTGCATCAAGGGGAGGGTGTGGCCTGGACCGTGAGGGCGTGGCCTGTACCTAGGCGGGGAGGGCATGGCTGCATCAAGGGGAGGGTGTGGCCTGGGCTGTGGGGGCGTGGCCTGTACCTAGGAGGGCATGGCTGCCTCAAGGGGAGGGCGTGGCCTGGACCGTGGGGGCGTGGCCTGTACCTAGGAGGGCATGGCTGCATCAAGGGGAGGGCGTGGCCTGGGCCATGGGGGCGTGGCTTGTACCTAGGCGGGGAGGGCATGGCTGCATCAAGGGGAGGGCGTGGCCTGGGCCGTGGGGGCGTGGCCTGCACCCCGGGCCAGGGCGCTGCGGAGCTCTGCGGGGCGCCCGGCCGGGGCTGGAACCTACAGGTCCTATGGAGAAGATGATACAAATTGCTTTGTAGTCATGTGAGATCAGACGCGTTTCGTGAAACACTTTCTGAATACTTCTCTTTTCAAAGCCGTGACCGGGGCTGGGAGGTGGCTCCGGGGTAGGGCGCCCGCCTCGCGTGCGTGAGGACCTGGGTTCGATCCCGCAGCCGGAGGTGGCGCTGTGGCTCTGGGATAGAGCGGAAGAGCTGGGGACAGCGCGCAGGCCAGGGTTCAGGCCCCAGGCGCGCACGCGGGCCTCGCGGGGCGGGGCGGGGTGGGGGGAGGCCCCCCACGCCTCGGCCCGCACGCGCCCCGCCTCCACGCCCCTGGGGACAGGCCTCAGCCCGGAGGAGGCCGCCAGCCGCGGGTTCGCGTCCTGACCCGTGTGTGTCCTGCCCTAGGCTGACCGTGCGAGCCGAGTGCCCCATGCACCTGGAGGACTTCCCCATGGACGCCCACGCCTGCCCGCTCAAGTTCGGAAGCTGTGAGTGCCCTCTGCCGAGACTTCCGGCCCCCCTGCCCCCCCCCCGCCCCGCCCGTGCTGTCTGCCGAGACTTCCGGCCCCCAGGTCCCTCCCTGCCCCACCCCCGGCCCACCCGTGCTGTCTGTCCTGGCCCCTGGCCCCTGGGCGCTCCTCGGGCCCTCGGCCTGGCCCCTGGCCCCTGGGCGCTGGGCGCTCCTCGGCCTGGCCCCTGGCCCCTGGGCGCTGGGCGCTCCTCGGCCTGGCCCCTGGCCCCTGGGCGCTCCTCGGCCTGGCCCCTGGCCCCTGGGCGCTGGGCGCTCCTCGGGTCCTTGGCCTGGCCCCTGGGCGCTGGCCCCTGGGCGCTCCTCGGGTCCTCGGCCTGGCCCCTGGCCCCTGCGCGCTGGGCGCTCCTCGGGTCCTCGGCCTGGCCCCTGGGCGCTGGGCGCTGGGCGCTCCTCGGGTCCTCGGCCTGGCCCCTGGCCCCTGGGCGCTGGGCGCTCCTCGGCCTGGCCCCTGGCCCCTGGGCGCTGGGCGCTGGGCGCTCCTCGGGTCCTCGGCCTGGCCCCTGGCCCCTGGGCGCTGGGCGCTGGGCGCTCCTCGGGTCCTCGGCCTGGCCCCTGGCCCCTGGGCGCTGGGCGCTCCTCGGGCCCTCGGCCTGGCCCCTGGGCGCTGGCCCCTGGGCGCCTCTCGGGTCCTCGGCCTGGCCCCTGGCCCCTGCGCGCTGGGCGCTCCTCAGGTCCTCGGCCTGGCCCCTGGGCGCTGGGCGCTCCTCGGGTCCTCGGCCTGGCCCCTGGCCCCTGGCCCCTGGCCCCTGGGCGCTGGGCGCTCCTCGGGTCCTCGGCCTGGCCCCTGGCCCCTGGCCCCTGGCCCCTGGGCGCTGGGCGCTCCTCGGCCTGGCCCCTGGCCCCTGGCCCCTGGGCGCTGGGCGCTCCTCGGGTCTTCGGCCTGGCCCCTGGCCCCTGCGCGCTGATGGGAGGCAGCGGCCCTTGGAGCTCAGCGCCCGCCCGTCACGGGCAGCCAGTGACAGTGCGCAGGCCCTGGGGCCGCCATGGCCGGGCTGGCTTTCAGGGTCTCTGTCTGTTTGAGTTCCCGCTTACCCCTCCTCCTGGCTGGCGGGTTTGGTCTGAAGTTACCGAACCCGAGTGCCAGATGAAACGTCTTCAGAAGCAGCAGGACAAGAGAGAAAGGGCCCTCCCTAGGGGAGGTTCTTGTTAGAAAGTTCTAGATCATCGGGTGGTGCAGGAAGGCCGCGCAGCCCGCACGCAGACGCCCCAGCCCAGGCTGCCGCCTAGGACTCGCTCGCCCTCCGACATGCGCCTTACATCCGGGGTCACTTTTGTGTCCCCCGAGCACTGGCTCCCATGTTTTTAAGTGAAGAATGTGCCTATCCTAAAAGAGGAGCTGATTTGGGCAATGACACGTTAGGATTTATTTCCCTAGTAAGAATAGCTTGATAAACGTTTCATATTTTATATGTAGTTTATATTTTCATATAAGATGGATGGAGGGAAGTGATGGGTGGTGGGCTGCTCGTTTTGACTGGTGAAACTCCAGCCATGGCACCTTCTTTTCAAGAAGCGGACAAACCATTGGTGAAAAAGAGACGAGTACCTTTATCAAAAAAGATAAAAGCTCAGCTAACAGGCTTCTCCTCATATCCCATTAATTAAATGTGTGTCACGTTGCCAAAGTTATTTGAGAAGGAGGTTGGGAAGAAAAATATTTTTATCTGGGTACATTTGCAACCTGAATAATTTTGGAGATAATTTTAGGAAGAAAGAAATGGATTGTGTGTGGAAAACAACTAGTGAATCACACAGGAAAACTAGAGTAAAGAAAAGCACCTAGGCAGCTATCCGCCTCAGTGCCTTTGCACGGGATCTTTGCTATGCCAGCATTAACTCTACCCTCGATGCTTGACAGGCCTACCACCATTCTTATCTAAACATAAATATCCCCAGGGCCTTCTTTGGCTATGTCATAGACATTTGGCAACAGTCCTATCAATCTCAGCCTGCTTGATTCAAGAGCACATTTATTTCAGGCTGCTTCTCAAAGTGTTATTCCTTTTATTCATTGGTTAGTGCATTTAGTTTCTGACGCATGCCACTTTTGTGAGAGCAGGGCCCACGGAACGCATTTCCTAATGCAGAGGTCAATGCAATGATTTCTGGCACTACCTGCTGATTGTACAAAGACAGATCAAACTCATCGGGCTGCAGATATGTCTTCAGGGCTCAGGCTGTGGAGAAGAGGGGTGTGAGGTGTGGGCAAATCCAGCTAAGAAACTTGGCTTTCCCCGCAGACCTGGCCTGGAGAGAGGAGGGGATCTGTGGCGGGATTAGCCTGTTCAGCCAAATGCAAATTGGTGGGACTTGGTTTCTGGAGCAAAGACCTTGCTAAAATGTCAGCAAGGAGGATGCGCCAGAGGGGCTCAGGAAGGGAGAGAACGCTTCCCCGTGAACGGTGAAGAGAGGGGCTCCTTTCCACGTGCGCCCCCTCCCCCAGGATCAGAGCCAGGAAAGCAGAGAGCAAGACAACCACAGTTTAGGGGCAGCCCAGGAAGGAGCTGGTGAAGGATGCCCTTAGTTCCATCTGCCCAGGGGGCCCAGACAGGAGGAGCCCAGAGCCACACCGGATCCTGCCTGAGAAGTGAGTGGAGCAAAAAAGAGCTGGTGGCATGATTCAGGTGGTCGAGCCTCTGCCTACCTGTCACAAAGTCCTGAGTCCAAGGCCCAGAATGTACTGCCAATAAAGACTAAATAAGGAGTAAACGAGAGATTCGGGTGCTGGATTCTGATGTTAAGATCCAGGCAAATGTCGGGTTTGGAAGCTCTTCGTAATTGTCTGCTTATCTGACCGGTTATGAGGCATGGTGCCTTGTAGACAAAAGAGAGAATGAATAGAAACTTAGATGAATTCTGGCAAATACATAGCTTCAGACATGATTTAGCTCAGCTGCCTCCTGCAGATGGGAAATCGGAGGCCGACAATAGAGAAGCGATAATACCAATTACACTCTGCTATTCCAATACTCAAGCTACCCTTCCAGTATTGTACCACCACCAAGTCCTGGAGTAACCCTGCCAGATCATCGTATCTCCATCATGTTTCCTTAGGTAATGCGACTGGGAAACAGAGTTCGAGATCTATGACTAAGTAGTTTTAGACTATTTTAATTATATCTTCCTTTCCTTAGGCTTAAGACATCTTAGCCCAGCATGGTGGCTCATGCCTGTAATTCCAGCTACTCAAGAGGGTTGCTGTTCAAAATCAGGCAAAAAGTTAGAGAGACCCCATCTAAGCCAAGCACGGCGGTGCATCCCTGTCATCCTACCTCTACAGGAAGCACAGATGAAAGCATAAATAGTTGAGAGTGACCCGTGTCGAAACCCGAGACCTCGCTTGAAAAACAGTGAAGGCAAAAGGGACTGGGGTATGGCTTAGGCTGCCTAGCAAGCAGAAGGCCCTGAGTTCAAACCCCAGTAAAACTGAAATAAGAAAACGACGACGTCTCCTCTTAAGTAAATTTCCATAGGAAATATTTCTAGATACTGGAATCTGAGGAATCAGTAGGATCTATTAGTCTTAGACCTTAAGGTTATGATGTCTCTACTGCAAATCATCTGCGTTGGCCATCTGAGTGCATTCTTTGCTAGTAAGAAGTGACCAGCACCTCCAATGAGTTGTCACAGCTGCTCTGTGGCGGATGTCCTGAGGACCTGCATGTGAACAGTGCCACAGCTCTACGGAATGAGAAACCAGGGGTGCCAGGCTCCGTGGCTCTCTACAATTGGCTCTGGCCATGGCTGCTAACAGCTAATCCATTTGTGGACTGCCTTCATCGCTAACGCCCTGAACACTGACTATACTTGCCTGGCTTATGAGCATTGAATACACAGTGTCTGCCTCTAAAATCTTACTAACGACAGTGGAGTAGAATGAATGACATGTTGCCCCATCGTTACCCCAGTTTTCCCTCTAAATAGGGATGTGCCACTAGTCATTCAGTGCTCTGTGCCTCAGTCTACCATCTGTGAAAGGTGAGGACACTGTGTAAACTGAAGTCAGTCCATACTGAGTTTCTTCTACTCAGTGTGTCTTCTTCAGAATTCAATTAGAAAAAAAAAGGTTTTGGCTACATGTAGGGATTTTGAAGTCCATAATAATGCAGTCTTTCTCAAACTAGGGTGTTCTGTGCTCCTCTGAGAGACTTAAAAGATCCTAGTTTATACTCTTCTCACATGATATGCAAAAGCTGACACATTTCACTCGTTAGGCCAATAAAGGCAACAGTGAAAGAGTTGAAGAATCAATACGAACACATTCCAAAGTAGCCGTTTGTCACCTTCATCTCTCTCAGGAACTACTAAATTATATTCTTTCAGACTCCTTGGAAAAATTTGTGTTAGAGATATCTGATTATCAACTGATCTATATATGATGTCGGAGCAGGTAGGATTCCTACAGAAAAACACAGAGCATTGATGACGTTTTTCTCTCACATCAACTTGAAGAAGAGATCTCTTGAATAAAAAACTCTGTCTCAGAAATGAAATAACATTATTTTCCAGGCAGCTTCATGATTTTACATTTCATAGTATTCCAGCTTAGATGAAGACGGATCGGGACACAGCCCCCACGCCTGGTCTCTGGGAACGGTGGGGGAAGAGCCATGAAGAGCCATTCCTCCAAAACAAAATCCAAGTTATATGCGATGACTATGTCAGAATAAACAGGAATATAGTCCAGATTAGAATGTATCCACTTTATTTTCCCATTTAAAATGGATTAAAACATCCTCAGGCCCTGGGGACTGTGTCCACTAAGGAAAGAACTGGCCACTGGCCAATGAGTGGAGCTTTGGCCAACTTTGGCTTTCATGCCCTCATGCCCTGGAAATAGCTTATTTTCTCTACTGTAATATTCCTGATTACTTCAATATCCCTTTGCATTTGACCAGAGAAGAGCAAGTAGTATTTCCACTTATGGGAAACACAGGTTCTTTTTTTTTTTTTTTTTTTTGTCAGTTGTGGGGCTTGAACTCTGGGCCTGGGCGCTGTCCCTCAGCTCTTCAGCTCAAGGCGAGCGCACTACCAGTTGAGCCACAGCGCCACTTCCGGTTTTTTCCTAGTGTTTTTTTTTTTTTATTGGAGTTAAGAGTCTCATGGACTTTCCTGCCCGGGCTGGCTTTGAACTGCGATCCTCAGATCTCAGCCTCCTGAGTAGCTAGGATGACAGACGTGAGCCACGGGCGCTCGGCGGCACAGGTTCTATAACTGGGAATCCCAAGTCTAGGACTTCTCCTCCTCCCTGTTGCTGTTCTGTTACTGTCCCACTCCAGTCTTCATGGATATCAGATGTATGACCAAACCTCTCACAGGAAATGGTTAGACTGAAGGTGACACAGTAGATGAAAATGGCAGAGGAAAAGAGTTCTACCGTCATCACCACCATCTTCACAATGAAAAGCATCACCAATAAACAAGGGGCAGACTCGGCAACAATATTTCTAGAATTACTTTTCCCATTGATCCTAACTTGCTCCTGGCTTGATGTACTATAGATCCAAGCTACCGACCTTGTTCTTTCAATCTGAAAAGGTTTTCCTCTAACGCACTGGCTTTTTCTTACAAGAGAAGAAACATTTGCTTTTCTTTTAAAAAGTTATCTGCCATTTAATGAAACAGTTAATGAACACCGGTCCCTCACAACGCCCTTTCCCTAAGCTCTTCCCCATCAATTCTGCCTGCCTCAGTTTCTCATGCTGATCAGACACTTGTATCAACCTCACCTCCTGTGAGACCCCTCCCCCCATGTCAATCACCTTACTTGAAATGGTTCCCCAGTCAGTCTCTGACCCTTTCCCTAGGTGTGTATGGTTTTATTGTATTTAGCATTATATCGAATCATGCAGTTATCTGCGTCTCGGTTTGTATCCCTCCTCCTACAATGTATATCCTCTTAAGACCAGCAACCTTGTTTTCGTGCATTACTGTATGCCTAGCACAGAACTGGGTCCATCGTAGATACTTAACGATCATCTGTTGGACAAATGAGCAAATGGCTGAAAGGAGAAACAAGTGTTTTGGTATTCCCAAGAGAATGAGCACAGGTGTTCCTCTCCTAGCCTGTGCCCTGAAACCAGGAGATTGCAAATAGGAAGCTGATAAAACACACTAACCAATTAGGAGAACCAATGAGGCGAAAATGCATTGATAGTGCCCATCCTCTCCTTTTAGACGCTTATACAAGAGCAGAAGTGGTCTACGAGTGGACGAGAGAGCCGGCTCGATCCGTGGTGGTGGCAGAAGATGGGTCCCGCTTAAACCAGTATGACCTTCTTGGACAGACCGTAGACTCTGGCATTGTTCAGTCGAGCACAGGTAAGTGTCATTTGCTTTTCATGACTGTTGTAGGAATCTCTTCCAGATCACCCCATTATTGTCATGAACTAATGAATCTTGGCGAGCCTTTCACAATGATTGGTACAGTCAGACATTAAAACATCAGCTGCTGTACAAATCCACTTATATGTCTACCCACGGAGCTCCTCGGGCTAAAGCCATTGGAGATGTAGCCACAACGCTGGTCACCCAGTGCCACCCTCTCTGACAGGGGTCATTGATGTCCTTGTGATATCCTCTAGTTGCATTAGATACTATTAAAAAGCTGAACCTAAGCAGGTCCTGGTGGTTCACACCTGTCATCCTCACTGCTCAGGAGGCTGAGATCTGAGGATCATGGTTCAAAGCCTGCCCAGATAGGAAAGTCCCCACAAGACTCTTATTTCCACTTAACCAGTCAAAAACGGAAACTGGAGCTGTGGCTCAAAGTGCTAGAGCACTAGCTTTGAGCAAAATTGTTCAGGGACAGCGCCCAGGCCCTGAGTTCAAGCCCAAAGCCTGATCCAAAAAAAAAAGCAAAAAGCTGGGCCTGAATTTTTGACGTTCCTTCAAACAATGAGGTTAGCAACATCCTGTCTTAAATCTGATTATGGGACCTGATAATTATAAATAAAAGCTGACTTTTTAACAATTAGGTAAACTTCCATTCCCCGTAAATAAACTTCCATTCCCCGTAAATATTTTAAAACATTCAATTCCTGAAATACTTTCAAGAGCCAACAAATTATTTTCACAGGTGTCTTAGAAAACTGGAATTTATGTCATTTACTTTGATTTGTGATTTGTTTAAAAAAGGTAATTTAGTAGTGTTTAAGGATAGTGATATTAATATTCTCATAAAAGTTATTTTAAATATTAGATTTTTATCTTGGGACATGCACAATCACTACACATTCCATTGTTTTTTTCATTATCTCTTACCATGATTGTTGAGTAAGTACTGCTTTAAGAACCCACAGTCATCTTAGAAGTTCAAAAATATTCCTATCTCTTGGTTTTGAAAATGGGAAACGCTGTTGCATTAAAGATGGGCTTGTAGCCAGGCACATGGCTCAGTAGTAGAGAAGTTGCTTCATGTGCAAGGCTTTGGGTTTGATCCCCAGCAGAGGAAGAAACTCAAGAAGGAAGGGAGGAAGGGAGGGGGACTGAGAGGGAGGGAAGGAAGGGATGGTAGAAAATGATGCAGAATGTTCCATAGTGGCTAACTTGAGCTATGAAAATACCCCAAGGTGGAAAATTTGTCTTTCTTACAGTCTATTGTGTTGTAAAAGATACTAAAATAAGCAGTGTTTATTTCTTAAACATGGATGCTATTATACGCTGGATATGATGACAGGCCCTAGCGAATCACTGCTAGAGAAGGCACAGACCTTGCTCTCTCGGAATGTGGACTCTGCGAGCAGACAGCACATAGACTGCAATTATGGAAATGGGTGGCAAGTGCTGTGATTAACCCTTGGGGCGAGGTCAGGGGCCATGCCTGTCTTCAGTTTCCCTGTGATTTCCCGCGGCAGTGGGGACACCAGAGGCCCTGTTCATGAACATCTGGAGATAACCTAGGTAATTGAAGGAGGCCTGCTTCAGGAGCTGGCTTTTCACTCTTCCCGTCCGCATGTGCTGGGGGACAGAGTATCAGATGCGGCAGGTTTCCATGCATTGGTATCAGGGTGGAGGCTGGAGGGTGATGCCAAGGAACCACGAGACCAGCAGGAGCAGGCATGCAATAGTAGGACAATCGGGAAGGCTGGGAGGAGGAGGCCTTCCCTCCAGTTCCAGTCCTGAGAACCTTGACCACGTCACCAGAGCCCTCCATGGCCCCTCGTTCCCATGTCTGTAAACAACTTGAGACGTACTTCACCTATTGCTTCCTAAGGATTCAAACTACCTACTTTGTAGGTAGAAAATATCTCACTGTTTCTTCCAGAAGTCTAGAGAATAATGGAGGAAGAGAGCCCATGAAAATGGTTAGATAAAAGGCCTCTGTGTTCACCTGAACTTCTCCCAGGGACAGCAGTCTCCACAAATGAACTGCTTCCTACTCGCCACCATCAACACACGGTGAACACAGAATCGCGCGGCCCCTTGACCCCCATCAGCTCCAACACTGCTGCTATTTCCAGGCCGTCAGGGGGAAGGGATGAGGATCCTAGCACCATCTTTGGGTTTTACAAATCCAGAGTGCACACACTGAAGAGGCACGCCCTCCTCCCAGAGCTAAAAATGAGCTTGATGGCATCTTATGGAACAGGAGCAAAACCAGGATGGAAACGGCAGAGTGGTGAATTCTCACCAGGTTTCCAAATCAACCCGATTCTCAATTACTCATCCACTTAGCAACTTGTTCCTTCTGCCATTTGATCATTTTCTGTGTAAAACACAGTGACTTCACCCAGATAAGAGAGATGGAAGACACCGGCCCTTCCGGCAGGAAGTGAGTGAGGCAAGGAACTAATATTATTGGCATTCTTCTATTCTACTACCTTCACAGAGTAGTTCTAGAATTGTAAAATTATCATTATCCTCATTTTATAGGCTGAATATCTGTCTGTACCCCAGGGATGTTTGGTCAGTTTCAAAGTCACACAGGTACAAAGAGGGAAAGGTAGAATTAGATCTAGGGCTGTGGGGCTGTAGAGTGAGTGCTGTTTGTTACACAGCATACATGACTGCTAGACAGGACTTTGAAACATGTGTCCTCTCCAGGTGTACCACCGCCAGGATCCAAATGCTGGCTATATCTCTTATGGATTCTGTGAGTTTCGGAAATGTGTTCATTTTTCTCTTCACCTCTTCCCATATATCTAACTCATAAACTGCTGTGAGATTCAAGTGGGAAAACGCGTATCTGCTGCTTAGGGGTTTCTGGTGTGTAAACACTCTGGAATGGATATCAGATGTTTCTATTAGCGATGGTGGGGCTGGGGCCAGGGAGCTTCGTGTTGCTGTAGAGGAGGATGAGGTGTGACTGGAACTAGATCCCAGCTGAGACCCCCCAGGCCCCTCCCATCCCATCCCATCCTGTGACACTCACTAAGCATTTCTTTAAGGGGAATTCCTGACAAAGTCACCATGGTGACCACAGATCACACACGATGACTTAGGCAGAAAAGTAAAGCAAATGAAATTTAGCATTAGGCATAGAAATCACAAGCGTGTTGAAAAGCCGATGAGACTGGATGCACAAGCAGTGTTTAAACAGATGCAGTGATGACCCCAAGTTCCTCATATTTGCCAAGTTAAAGCTGATCTAGGTTAGTTGGGGAAATAAGATGTACCTTCGGAGTGACTTTCATCATTCCTCAGAACAGAAGACTAAGAAACTATGGGTCCTCTCTTCTCAGATACCCCTGCTTTCCTGGATGATATGATTAAGGGTGACCTTGCTAAGGTCAAAGTACTGAGGAAAGTAACTGACTCCTTTTGACCACAGAGCCTCAGTGATCATCAACACTCCTCAAAGAGTCAGAGGCGCTCATTTATAAAGCCCAGTACACGATTTCTACAAAACTAATTATAAACATAGAATGCGAGACCTAAACAGAAAAAAGAGAGAAAGAGAAAAGGTGCTCTCTGGTTACCTGGTCAATTCTTTTCTATTTCAAATCAGGAAATGGCTCGAGGTTAAGTGGCCTACCACTGCTCCTGAAACACTACCACCGATGTCTGAAATACGTTAATACAGCACTTCGTTTCAAATGCTCTTATCTGTAGGAAATACTGAATTTAAACAACTTGGAAGGAATATTATAGCATTTTGTGGACTCAGTATACAATAACACTTTATTAAGAGGCCGAGTGGTTGATTTCCTGAGCTGGTCAGAGTGTATATATCTGTTGTTCTATCTTTTAATTAGTAACCTGAGTAAGATGGGAACCAGATTTTTTAAAAAAATTACTTTCACATTTTCCTCAAAGCATCCTGGAAAATAGTTCAGCTAAATACTTTTCTATTAATTGGACAAATCAGCAAAGCAAAATCAGGTGAATTATTTATCTTCTAGTAACTAACATTTGGGAAAGTGAATGTGAGGAGGCAGCTCTAACCGCACATTACTGACAGGTTTTGCCACATCACATCCCTTTCTCCATTCCTCTACTCTCATTTATTTTATATTGTAATAGATCAGAAATATTGTTACATCTAATTTACCCAGTTCCCCTAGGGCTCGATGATATGTAGAAGGATATTTGAATAGCAAGTCTTCAAGACTGTTGAATTAGAGAAAAAGCATTTCACATGCTTAGAGCATAAGCATTTGGTGTCTAGACGCTCAATCCAATTTTGTTGTTGTGTTTTCGTTTTATTTTTAAATTATTACAACTTGATTCAGACGTTGCTGTCCTTTCTTTCCCTCACTTAAAATTTTAGTGCCAACCCTCCTTAAATTTCACTTAATTTAAGGAGATGTTTCCAAATATTACAAATCCTCCTATGCTTTCCACAATCTGTAAGGGAAAGAACTTGTTTATAAAACAAACATAATGTCAAATAGTGGCTCCTTAGATCCCTAAAACACCCTCTTCTTTTCAGACTCAGCAAAAAAATGCCACACCACACACAACAAACAATAATTAGACCTGTGTAGGTACTCATCTTCCAGGCATTATAGGAAAGATGGATTTTTTTTTTTGCTTTGAGATGGTGACATTTTGCTGGGCACCGGAACGACTGGTCAGGAATAATAACGCGCACCCTGTGGTGCTGAGAGCCAGGAGGGGTTTGTCCTCACAGGAATGGATTTTAGCTGAGCTTTTGGAAGACTGGCTTTCTGAATTTTGTTTTCATATTTGGATCACTCCTTTCTCTTTTATTTGACCTTGAAGGCATCACCAAAGGCATATAGACAATATAGAAAATTAATTAGCTAGCAGTTGGCTTATTCTTCAAATGCAGATAGTCATGGATTTCGTTTTGTGTGACCATTTCATCACAGACAGGTGTGGCTTCAGAGGACGTGTGGGGTCACGCTGTATCTGAAGAACTGCTTCTCTCTTTCAGTTTGGTAGGATGGGCATAAACATACAGATAACTAAAATAAAACATACGAGACGCTATGGTACATATAAACAACAGCTATAAATTAAGTTGAAAGAATTTGGGAGACGCTTGGAAAATAGCAGGTGTTGTCATTAATAATCATTACTACTGAGAGAGCAGGAATGAATGCATGGATGATTCTCTCCTGTAAACAGTCAATGCATTTCTTCTGCCAATACATTTACCAACGTGGAAGAAGAGTGGGGAGAACAGAGGAGTGAAGGGCACGCGTTACTCAAGGCTGTGCCGCGTGAGCAGCCAGCTGCCAGATGGCTGCTTTTCTTTCCTTTTCTCTGTTATTTTTCTCCTTTGGGTTGGTGCTATAGATTTAACTCGGCTCTTTGCAGAGCTGGCCCTGTCTGTCTGATCAAGGCTGGTCCTCTAACACTGGATCACCACCTCCAGCCTGGTATTTTTGCTAGTTAATTAGGAGATGGAGTTTCTCAGGCTTTTCCACCCTGGCTGGCTTCAAATCAAGAGCTTCTGATCTCAGTCTTCTGAGTGGCTAGGATTACAGGCATGAGCCACCAGCACCTAGCTACAGAAGTGAGATTTGTAAAGAGGCTCTGTTTATGGGGATCAAGGGGGTGCTAAGTAGTGGGAGTCATCTTATAGGGGTTGAAGTCAGGTGTCCAGAGGGCTGTACAAAGGTGTAAACTACACAGGGGAAGTTCAAAGGAGAAAAAAAAATGAGGGGGGGGGAAAAAAACCCTTGTAAATAGAATGGAGCTTTCTAATGCAGAACATATCTACTTCTCTTCTCTCCACCCACAGAGAGCTAAGCTTATCTTCTCGGTGACTCAGGACAAGAAGTTCTAGGATTTGTAATTGGAAAAAAAAATGTAACATGAAGAAACACAAACCATTCTTGCAGTTTGGGTGGTGTGTCTGCTGTTCCTGGCCTCTAAATAAAGCCAGGGTCTGAAGCGGAGAAAGACCATGGGGACGCTGAGGCTGCCAGGCTGGGCAGGGGTGCTGGATCACCAGCCGTCACAGGCCATGACGGAGCTCAGTGGCAGGGCGCTCCCCTGGAGGGTGTGAAGCTTTGGGATCGATCCCCAGTACTGAGAAAAGAAATACATCTAGTATACTTACAGATTTTTTTTTTCTGGCAACTTAAGAAATGGGTTGTAAATCTAGGTGGGAGCCGAACTCATGCTGCTAGGATGCTCTGGGAAAGGAAACTTGGAAACACGTGGAGCTCAGTCTGCTCCTCGCTTTGGATTTCAGGCCATCTAAATTACTCACTTTGGTCCAAAAAAGTATTAGAACTAAAATGTGCCTGTCCTGACTTGCCTACGGAAGTACCTGCAACAAACACCCTGAGCCAGTTCTGCATGTTCATCCTGATGTCTGCTCTTTTGGATTTTTTACTTTTTGGTGCTGGTACTGGGGCTTGAACTCAGAGTCTGGGTACTGTCCTTCAGCTCTACCACGTGAGCCAAGAGTCTGGGTACTGTCCTTCAGCTCTACCACGTGAGCCATAGTGCCACTTTGGCTATTTTTGAGTGGTTTATTGGAGATTAGAGTCTCATGGACTTTTCTGCCTGAGCTGGCTTCAAACCTCGATCCTCAGAGTGCAGGATTACAGGCGTGAGCCACCAATGCCTGGTTCTATTCTATGTCTATATTAATATATGTAACCAAATCTGGCACATTGAATCCTTAAAGCCAGTCTGCAAACAGATGATCAGATTTTTCCCCTAGACATCTTGTGTAGCAACGTGAGGGGGTTTGAGTATCTGCGAGGTTTCTGGAAACTCAATTTCATGCTCGTAGTGATTTGAATGTATAATAAAAGTGCTTCTTTTCTCTCTTGTTCAAAAGTCTTTATCTCCAGTGACTGGATGTCACATAGAGAAGGGACTGTGCTGCAAATGGAAAAACCTCAGAAACAATTTGCTTTCCAAGTTCAAATTGTTCAACTTTCCATCTGTCTCGCCCTCCAGGAGAATATGTTGTTATGACGACTCACTTCCACTTGAAGAGGAAGATTGGCTATTTTGTGATTCAAACCTACCTGCCGTGCATCATGACGGTCATCCTCTCACAAGTCTCCTTCTGGCTCAACAGAGAGTCGGTGCCAGCGAGGACTGTCTTTGGTAAGTGTCATGCAGCACGGGTCTAGAGGGCACTGAACACCACGTGTGCCATATGGCACAGAGATGGAAGCAATCTCTTGGACTTTGCTCTGACGTTACTCTGAAGGCAAGGGTCCAAGAATTGTTGTTATCCCTATTATAGTTTGGACAATACTGTTTTGGTGGTTAAGATCATTCTCTCTCTCTCTCTCTCTCTCTCTCTCTCTCTCTCTCTCTCTCTCTCTCTCTCTCTCTCTCTCTCTCTCTTTCTATCTATCTAGCCATTTCAGAGAGTGTGGATGAACTGCATTGATGACATTTGATCTGATTTTTAAGTATTTTTGCTTTTGTTTAAGGGGAGCAGGTTTAAAAGACATTCAAACAAATACACTGGGAATAGTTAATCTATCAGTACCCTTTGAAAAGACTCTCAGAAGACAGCCATAAAGTACATCCCTCCTCATATAAAATTCCTGTTTCTAAACAAAAACAGAACCAAAGCCCTCATGTTTCCTTAAAGAGGGAGAGCTCATGACTGACCCTGACCATATAAGGCTGTCCCGCTTTACCTAACACATACGCTACTGAAGAATTACAAAGATGCATGTTATCCTATGAAAACCTTTTAAGTGACCCAAATCATTCAAGTAATCTGGTGAAGAATTATTTAAAGGGCAAGCAACCTTTCTCTTTTTTTTTAAATTATAAACATTTTTTTATTGTGAAAATACTGTACAGAGGGGTTACAATTATATGGGCAAGATAATGAGTACATTTCTTATCAAGCATTGTTGCCTCCCCTCCTTTGTTTCCCCTTCCCATCCCTTCCCATCCTCCCCCCGCCCCCACCACCAAAGTTGGCAAGCTTTCTCTAATGGGAAAACTGCCGTCCTGGTGTTGTGTTTCAGAGTTTACATTTGATACAGTTTATATTTGATCCAGTATCCTATTTCAATTGTACTTATCAGATTGATGAAAGTATTTCACTATATTTATTCATTCAATCTATTTTTATTTGAAACCTACTATGATGCAATATGCTAGGAGCAAAATGCAATGTCAAATTGAACACAGACCGCTCTTCTCATTAGGGTAAATTCTGGAGCTTGATATTGGAAAAATGATAAAAATCATGGAGGCTAGTTACAGTGTGCCTTTACACTGGGCACTGCTTAATATAATTAACCTATATTCTGTCACTTAACCCTAACACTGCCCTACCTGTTATAAAGACTCTCATGTTACTTTCATAAATGTGAAACCACAGGAACACTACACTAAGTAGCCTGAGGGCCAGAAGCTCTGAGGGGGGCGGTGGGGGGTGAGGACAGCACACAGGCACTTAACCCCAGAGCTGGTGCCCGGGGCTGATACCATCCCACTGCGATGACAACATCTACGCCATTCCTTGAAACGTAATAATCACATGTTCACCCACGAAAGACACGATGACCAAGGTTTACTCTATAAATGCCAGTGATAGCCCTACTGTGCGGAAGACACTGTGGTCTGAAGGAGAGCACGGGACAGGCATCCCTCCACATGTGCCACACGTGGAAATCCAGATTCCACCACCAGTATCCTGAAAAGTTACTTATCTCAAACAGGACAGAGCCTCCAGCTCTGCGCACTGTCCCTGACAGCAGCCTCGTTACAAACACAGACCATGTCCAGTTCTAGAGCAAGAGAAAAGTTCATTTCAAACTCATTTCTCTTTATAATGGATATCAAGATGAATAAGTATTGAGATCCCCAGAGCCTGATCTTTTGGTAAGATTCTCACGTACGTGTGTGTGTGTGTGTGTGTGTGTGTGTGTGTGTGTGTGTGTGTGCGTGTGTGTGTGTGTGCGTGTGCGTGTGTGTGTGTGTGTGTTGTGTATCAGGACGCATGGATAAGTTTTGAATGTGTTTTGCTTTCTTTTATTTTTGATGAATAAGGCCATTACTTGAGTGAAAAAGATTCTTTTAGGTGCCATGTTTTCTCCTTCTCTCTGCAACAGATGCTACCCTTTCTACTTGGGAATTGTCCGAGGCATTTTTAAATGTTTTATATATCAAAAACATTGCTCTTAACATTTCCAGTGACTGTATATCGCAATCGACTCCTGCCCTTTTGAGAACAGAACTATATATGTGTAAACTCAGCTGGGCCAAGTATTTCTGTGTAACACGTTATATGTTTCCAGTGTTTAAGTTCAATCAGATCACAAATACAACTTTCCTAGACCTTTAGCCTTCTAACATTTATTTAGTACACATATTTCTATTCTTTTTAGCCTGAACTTAGCACATTACTCTGAGCTTTATATGTGCCTGAGTAGATCTCCAGTACTTAGAATACGAAAACAAGGAAAAACAAACTAACAAGAGTTGTCTTTTATAAGCTAATTTTCAAAAGAAGAATCTAGAATGCAACAGGCTGATGGCTTCTTCATGTCTTAAAAGGTCGTCCTCGTGGCTTTCCACACTCTCTTTCACTTGTAGGCAATGGGGTTTGTCATGTTACTTCCAGGAAGTTCCAAGTTTAGGGTCAGCCTCATCAGCTGCCATTTGTACAGAAATAGCTCATTTATCTTTCTGATTTCCAGTTGCCTATCAAGTGAGAGTTCAGGGAAAGTGAAATAGTGTTGGTCAAATAATTCAGTGAGACAATGATTATATATAGATCCATCTCTCTCTCTCTGTCTAGATATATATACGCATATATATGTATATATGCGTATATATATGTATATATATGCATATACATATATGCATATACACATATATATGCATATACATATATGCATATACATATATATATGCATATATACATATATATGTTTAGAACTTAGTGGCTGCTCAACAAGTTTTATTCCTTTTTTTCTCTAAGGATTTCAAGACACACACACACACACACAAACACACCCATACACTTCTTATGCTTTAGTGCTATTTAATTGCTCGCAGTCCGTGGATACTTTAGGTGGATGCATAACCATTGCAAATTACTTTGCAATGCTGCTATAAAAATATTTTTTTACTGATAGAATTATCAAATAGATATTGAAATTTGCAGTGATAACAGTCATTAATTTTGCCATTAGTCACTCTGAGCCTAAGAACTAAACACTTGATTATACTACCTCACTGAACACTCAAACAGCACTGTGCTTTTGACTTTAAAAAATCAAATAGCAAGGAAAAAAAAATCAAACAACAAAAACCAGAAACCCAAGATTGTGAAGCAGTTGTCCCAAGGTCACTCAGCAATTACACAACTGGGACTTGAAACTGGGTTGCTGTGTTCCCCAAACACTGACTTTTAATTACTTTGTTATTTTCTCTAGTTAGTATTGATATGTAAATTTGGGGGCTGTTTTCCAGCCAATATTCATTAAATGATTGTTAGTTATATAAAACCAACAGTGCCCCAGAATTTTCTGTAATCCCTCCAAAGCTCAAAGTGATTCTATTTCATATAACTCTGACCATGTGTCAAAGATAAAATGTTGATTAAAAAAATCTTGCCATATTTATTCTTGATGATATCCTTTCTTAGGCTATCTTGCCTTGAAATTCATGGAAAACTAGGGAATATTTGTTGGTGGGAAACAGATTATATTCACCACCTACCATGTGACCCAGCTGATTTTCTAATGAGAAGAATCACAGGTTCGAGCCTAAGGCACAAGAAAAGACAAGACCTACCACCGCAATACATTATTTATAGTGTTGAAACGATCATTTTGTACAACTACATTTGGTCCTGTGAGTGACGGGACAGAAATCTCCCTCTCTGGGAATTATACTGATGGTGGAGAGAAGGAGACAATGGAGTGCAAGCCGTCCAGTTTGGAGCTCTGGAGACTGAGGAGGTGTTTGTTTACCGGAGGATGCTGAGGATCAACAGTGGAGGAGCTCAAGTCTACTTCTGTGGCAGGTCACCTGTTTTCCTGTGGAGTATTTTCAAACGTTTTCCAGATGGACTAGGAGGAGCCTTGCAATATTATACTCAGTGCTGCATAGTACAGTGTATATTATGAACTGTTATGTACCATACTGCATTCTAATGGAGTAGATGAAGTATGCGACACTGATGAAATCAGCTATTTAGTTGAACATCCAACAATATCATCTTTTGCATAGTAATTCATCTTACCTAAATAAATTGAAAAGACTAACTTGAAAATGGCTTTGACCTTGAATGTAGGTCATTTAAATCCCTGCAGTGGAGTTCCAGAATGAGAGAGATTGAGACAGAATTAGCATAAAAGCAAAGAGCAGACAGACTTGTGGTTAAGGTTTATATTTTGCTTGTCTCTTAGCTGCTGACTTTAAGCAAATCTGTAAAATTTATTATGTATACACATATATACAGTATATATGTGTGTGTAATAGTTTTATGTAACCTGCTGTATATATACACATGTATATACATGTATACATAATATATGCATATATATAAAATATATAATATATACACATGTATACATATACTTGTATATGTGTGTAAATATGTATATATGTGTATGTATATGTATATGTGTATATATGTATATATATGTATATATACACATATACATACGCATAGACATGCATATATACATGTGGCTCCCAGGATTTTCTCTAAATGGACAGTTGTTTCAGAATCAGGAGAAAATAGTGAAAAAGAAAAAGAGTTAATAAAGTGGCAGATTATCATCCTAACACTTTATCTCTTAATTATCAAGCAATCACTGGCTTTCTGGTTGAATATTAAAAAAAAATCATAAACAACCCTGAGGATCTACATATTCCTTGTGGATCAGCGGCAGTACAGATCTGTGATTTCTCTTTCAAGAGCTGGGTACAATGAAGAATGTTCTTTTCTATTCTACTCAGCATGCCATATAGGGGAAGTGCCCATTTAAAAAAGTTCATGAGCAGATGAACAAACAGCTCCTCAACCAAACCTTGGTTTATCCCTCCAAGACTTCTCCTCAATCCTGCCATCCCACAATCCACAGAAGCCACCGGGGTTAGATTTTCATTCCTCCCCATTCCTAGCTAAAGTGGGATGGCTTACAAACCACATTTTGCACAGAGTGCTGTTGCTTTCCTTAGCTCCAGCGATGAGAGTTCGCCTGCTTTCTTTTCTTTCCCTCCAGGAGTGACAACTGTGCTGACCATGACCACTTTGAGCATCAGCGCCAGGAACTCCCTCCCAAAGGTGGCCTACGCCACGGCGATGGACTGGTTCATCGCCGTGTGCTATGCTTTCGTCTTCTCCGCTCTGATTGAGTTTGCCACCGTCAACTACTTCACCAAGAGGGGCTATGCGTGGGACGGCAAAAGTGTGGTTCCAGAGAAGGTAGGCACTTCCTCACACCTGCGGTACCCCCCACATGAAAACGTTTTAATGTAAAAGATCTGTAAAATGTTCTTACAGTCCACCCAGAGCAGCCCAGCCACGGTTCTAGGGCTCAGGGTTCACCGGTGGCTAACGGCAACTCTATCAGACCACATCGCTTTAAGCTGATCGTTTCTGAAGAAATGTTTGTATGAAAGAAATGTTACCAGGTTCTTCACTCATCCATCACGTAGCACGGCTGAGCAAGTGAAACTGAACAGAGATTGAACGAAGGGAATCCTAAATAGCCCTATGTATCTTTTGCCCACTGGAAACATGAGGAGCGATCATCAACTAATTAATTAATAATTAAAGAATAATTAGCTCAGCAACTGAGCACTGTAAAGCAATACACCCCGAAATGTAGTAGCCAAAAACAACAGCCAATTACTTGCTCAGGATTTGGGGGTAGGAGCAACGTGCTGGGGTAGGGGTTCCCTCCCACAGCTGCCGTCAGCTGGGCTTCTCTCTACCAGACATTCAGTGTTCTCACTCAGCAGTGGCGTTCGTGGTGGGTGAAGGTCGAGGTGTTCACTTTATGACCTTGAGATTGCATAACACCACTCTGCCACTCCTAATTCCATTTTGCATTAAACCAGGGAAGAAACAGACTCCGCTTCTTTTTTTTTTTTTCTCTCTGTGTTAGGTTTTATGTGGTTTTGAACTCAAGGATTCTCACTTGTTAGGAGGGTGCTCTACCACTATGCCAGGCCTCCAACCAATTTTTGCACTGGTCATTTTTGAGTTTGGGCATTGACTCTTGCCTGAATGTGTACCTGGGACCACCATCCTCCTATTTTATCTTCCTGCTGTAGCTGGGGTGGCAGGTGCCAAGCCGAGTACTCAACTTCTTCCACTGGTATAGATTCTTACAGAATTCTCTGCATTAAGATGGCCTTAAACTGCTATCCTCTGGATTGCAGCCTCCCAAGTAGCTAGGATTACAGACATAAAAAAAGTAGGTGCTCAGCAGACTCCATTTTTTTTAATGACAAGGTAAATAATATATTGTCTGTCGGTGAGATTTTTAACTAAAAACAGAACTGAGTTTCAAAGCAAGGGCCAGTTTAGCCAGCAACTTGTAATTTTGCTTCTTACAGTGGTGTGTGTGTTTTGTGTGTGTGTGTGTTAAACAATTGCTTTGCTTTTCCTTCTGCAGCCAAAGAAAGTGAAGGATCCACTCATTAAGAAAAACAACACTTATGCTCCAACAGCAACCAGCTACACCCCTAATTTGGCTAGGGGTGACCCCGGCTTAGCCACCATTGCTAAAAGTGCAACGATAGAGCCCAAAGAAGTGAAGCCTGAAACAAAACCCCCGGAACCCAAGAAAACCTTTAACAGCGTCAGCAAAATCGACCGGCTGTCAAGAATAGCCTTCCCGCTGCTGTTCGGCATCTTTAACTTAGTCTACTGGGCTACGTATTTAAACCGGGAGCCTCAGCTCAAGGCTCCTACCCCGCACCAGTAGGTCCTGTCAGTCACGTTCTGTTGTTCCGTCCTCCACACTGGGAATCGCTTTCTGTTCAAAGCGCAGTGATTCCTAGCTGCTTAATTGCCTCTGTCTTAAAAGAATTTGAAGGTTTCCTTATTTCCATAATTCATATAAGAACAAGAGACCCCCTGGCTGGCAGTCCAGAGCCGAGCAGAATATGCAGCTCAGAGTCAGGAAAGAAAGCTAGAGAGAAAAGTGGTATCCAAGGAGACCAAGGTGACAGGGAGGAAAAGAAGTCCAAAGCTAAGAGGAAAAGTGGAAGAAAAAAGAAACGGAGCTGACCTATAACGCCCAAGTTGCTTGTAGATGTATATTGCCAAATATTCTTTGAAAAAAGATACTGTATATGTCAAAAACTATTTTTGTGTGAAGGTATTTAAGAGGATAAATTATAAATGTTTAATGAAGAAAATTCTAAAGCACCGTTGTCTTTTTGCCCGAGCAGTGGGGGTGCTTCTGGAGCTATTTTCCTTTTTAAGTGGCTGTACAGCTTTCACATTTTGTTTCCCAAACTAAATATTCTCCATATTTTCTCCTTTCCAAAAAAATCTCTACTGCATTCTTTAGCTGTCGAATGGTATTTTAAAATTCATAGAAATGATGTAGGCCAGGTTGCCACTGCTCGACGTAGAGTTCATTCACTCCGAGGCGGAGAAACACTTTGAAGACCCTGCTTGGCTACCATCTCATGTTTTGCTACTCTTCTCGATAAAAGAATCATCTTAAGAGACATCTGAATTATTTAACCAACTAGTTTTTCCATTCTATTTCCAGACAGCAAAATTGATTCAATGATCACTCTATTCTTGTTATGAAGATGTTTTTAGAGGGGCAAAGGTATTTTGCAAGCTCTAGAATTGTTGAATGTATTCTTTTATACAACGTCATTAAAAGCTTTAGATTGAAATTTATGACTAGGACACGAAAATACAATATAGAAAATTATATATGTAAATATTCAGCATGGGACTGTACATTTTTTTTACTTTTTTAAAAGTTATGTTCATACTATTTGCATAGAAGTCACCACGGGTAGCCGTCAGAATGTGGTTGAAAGCTAGGAGGAGACATCCCGAGCCTATACTTCAAACAGGACAGCATGTCAGGAGCACGTGCAACATACGATGTGTTGAGTATCAAGTTCTCTTGTACAGCAAAAGCGCCTAATATAGACTGTTTTGTTTGGTGTCCCATAGCAGATCAGTGGCTCTCTGCTCAAGTCCTGCCATCCCACATTTTCCTAGGTTAAGCTCTTGTAATATAGAAAGAAAATGGGAAGTATTTGCTGGAGCTAAACAAATTCAACTGTATATTATTGCTATATTTGCTGATATCAACTATTTCAATAAGTGCTGTACCATATGTAACATTCACTATAAAATACATGACAGAGTGTACAGGAAATAGCTTTTATCGGGTAATCTTACTACATTTCATTTATACTGTAGCAATATATTTGTAGGCATACAATGTAAGGGCTTTAAATTAAAAGAGGTCCAGTAAGACTCCCTATAAAAATTCTAGTCTTTCATTACTGCCCAGATGTTTTAGAAATAAATATTTATGCAGAAGGTATTTTTTGAAGTCTCCTTTGTCAGAGTTTCACAGATATTTAAATTTAGTGTTGAGAGTCTACAGGTCATGGCGTAAACATATTTACAATAATATGGCATAAACATTTCGCATCACTACCAAATAAGACAGTTGAGATTCCAATCTTAGTTTTGAGCAATGGTTTTTCTCTAAAAGCTGCTATCCAATGATGGAGTAAAATATACCTGTTTTCCTAACCAAACTCTGGTTTTCATTTTTCAATGTGTTTCACTGTTCGATTTGGTCTTGCCTAAACTTCATGAGCTAGTCCAATAAAGGCTGACCAAGAACATTCATCCTCTGGTATCATCTGTAGATACTATGTATAGAAAATAAAATAAATGATGGCTCTAACTTCTATGTTGCTGTTTATCTTGTTATTTCTCGACGTTGATCTAATGTATTTCTTGAGAGCATTTTATCTCCCAGACTCCTCTCGGCTAACCTTTGATCTGTACTTTGCTCATTAGATGTGAATACTTCTTCTTAGTCTGCTTTCTGCTATGCAATGACTGCCTTCCTCCCATTTCTTAGTTGTTAGTACATGTGGGTAGCACTCTATTGTATGAACTGATTGCACAGTTATCAAAGACCAACTATTCTATGTAGCTTTTTCTACAGTGCTTTGCTAAACCATGTGATGCTAGTTGAGTCTTCCTTGAAAATAAAGATGCACTCTTATAGAGGACAGTTCCTGTTTACTCCCAGGACTTTTTCTTCCCAAAAGATGACAGTGAATGTTTATTGCACCTTAGTGCAGTGAAGTGGCAATAAAACCCAACAAGAGTCAAGGCTGTTTATGGCAGATGCATGTATTGCTTTACAGAGTTTAGCAAAAGCTCTTGATTTTATGTCATACTGTATTCTATTATCATAATAAAGCTAATGTTATTCAATAATAAAATGGGATACTTGACTCTCTTTTCACACTATCCAAAGCCCATCCATTTCCTTGTTTATCACATTTTCAGGTTAGGTGAACCAAAAATAACATGACTAGGAGCAACCTTACAATGTGGAAGGGTTCTCACAATGTACCGACTTTCTTCCTAAACTATGACTTTTAGAGACTTGCTTCCAAGTAAAAATGTACAGCCAGGCACCAGTGGCTCTCACATCTATAATCCTAGCTACTCAAGAGAATGAAATCTAGAGAACCACAGTTCAGGGCAAGCGCAGGCAGAAAAGCCTATGAGACTTTACAACTAAAAATAACTAGCAAAAGGATGGGATGTAGGTGTGGTTCAAGTGCTAGAGTGCCCGACAAGCAAATAAGTCTAGTGAACATGAGATTCTGAGTTCAAATCTCAGTATCAGAAAAAAAAATACTTCTTTTAACCACTTGGTAGCATTTCAATATCTGTCAAACTAAAGCAAAACAAAAAAATCCAATGCTAAAAGTGTTTGTAGCGTTTGCATTTATCACCAATACAGAGAATTTATTTCCTGATCTCTCCATAGAACTCTGGTTAAACTGTTTTCGGAAATAGAATCTGAACTCACTCAGTGACTAATACATGTAGCTAAGGTTGAGAATCATTATGTTATTTATATTTATTTATTTATTTGCTGAAAATTTCTATAACCAGAAAGTAAGGTAAAAGCATTTATACTCACTTGGAAGACTGTACAATGGTGTTCAATGTCATTAGTCAGCCAAACGAATTAAAGCTATAATGACCATAAGAATATACCCATACAAGGGCTATCATCAAATGATAGACCATAAACCTGAAGAGAATGTGGAGAAATTGGAACCCTTACATAGCGTGTGGAAAAGAAAACCAGTACAACTACCTTGGAAAATGATTTGGAAGTCTCTAAAATATGAAATATCCACGTATCTCAAGTCTCAACAGTTCCACCAAGAATAAGGACACACATTCTCACAGGAACTCATAGATGAGTGTTGAGAGGTATATTAGTTCCATAAACTCTACAGAATGAAGAAATAATAGTATGTGAAAAATGTTTGGCCGACAAATGAGTAACAGAAGAGATGCAGATGGGCTGAAAGACATGATGCTCTGGGGCTGTGACTCAAAGTGATGGACAGACTGCCTAGCAAGTCCAAGGTTCTGCGTTCAAATTCTAGTAACACCAACGCCCCCCCCCAACCTCGCCATCATGGTAAGTGAAGGAAGCCAGACACAGGACACAATAGTGAATGTTCCAGTTACACAGACTGTCTGCATTGGCAGAGCAGATTGTGGGATCTGCTGCTGAAATGGGCCCGGGTATGTGGCTGCTATTTGTCATCTAGACCTTTGGGGCGTAACTAGAAATATGTTAAAATTACATTTAAACAATGTTATTAATTTACCAAAACTAAATGAAAAGGCCTGTTTGAATGTTGTGGACATGTAATGTGCGTGAACGAATGCAGCATGCTCGGGGTCCTCTTACAAAACTGAATTTCTCTCTCACGATCATGCTGCTTTTTCTATGTGGCAAAAAAAACCCAAAATTTAACCTAAAGACAAAAAAAGAAAACCAAAACAGGCCATACCACAAATAAAAAAGGAGAAAGAGATTTCTTACCTATAAATAAGTTGAAGAAGGCTTCCAGGATCATATATGTAAATGATCTGATCCATATTCATGAACCAGGTGACTTATTCAACACCTTGGTAGGAAGATTTAGCCCTTCTCTTGACAACCAGTGTGATCATTAAAAAAAAAAATGAAACTTCTCCCTTAGGGGACTGAAGAATTCAGCACCCAAGTATTTTAGAAGGTTTTAGCTCAAGGATTCTCCAGTGCAAGCATGCATTAAAGTAGTGGAAAGATTGCTAGAATCAACCTACAGTTCGCAATGTAGTAAATCTAGATAGTGCTCACGGATTTCCATTTCCAGTGAGTCCCTCAAAGTAACCCTGATGTTGCTGTTCACAGGGACAGCGTGGAGAAACTGACCTAGAAATCCCATTACCTGGAGTCTGTTGTAGGCCAGAGCTGCACTTCAGAATTTCAGGCAATAACCCAGGTGAATGAGGATTAAACATAAGACAGGATTTAAACGATAAAGAATGTTACGCATCTTTTCCTTTTATTAGGAAAGAGACGCACATTTTACTGTTAATAACAAAGAACCAACGAAATAGATCTTGGAGATGTTGTCCCATTCAGTATAAAATTAATAACTAATAAATTCCTTTCACCAATGGAAACAGGAGCACAAGTAAAATGAAGGAATAAAATTCAATGAACCTATTAACACAGAGGCTCTGTTTTTTTATCCAAGACAACTCAAATATTTTGGAAAGTCAAATTGTTTTCTTCTTTGCAGAGGAAACTCAGTTTCAGATATCCTGAGCTGTCCTGGCACCGTTAGCCTAAGTCTGCAGGTGAACAGCGCTGCTCTGCTATCTGCGGCTGGGTGCACTCTGCTGTCAGCACGCCCTTCCAGAACAAGGCGTGGTCTGTGAATGTTCTTATGATAAATTCCTGCCATCCTGCAAGATGGAAGTGTAGATTAGCTTACAAAGCTTTACTATTTTTAGAGTGGAAGATGTGCAGATCATAATAAAACACTGCCAGGATGTTTATAATATTGAAGGTTGTAAGACGACATTGTTGAATATAATTTGAATTTTTAGTACCACAATATTTCATAGTAAAGGGGACAAAATAGTCTCTTTATCATTCTGTTGAATACTTTGTGTAACAAAGCTCTTCAGCCTCTAAAGGGTAAATACTTAAACTTGTTTTTAATGTTGGTGATTCTCTGTTGCTCATGACTCAGGTTCTTCATACAGATTACTACTGGTGGTTCATATGTTCATAAAGTTTGAATATGCATTTATAAAAGTCAGTTGTCCTCATAAATCCAGCTTTGTACTACAAATAAAAAATAATGAAAGCCACAATCCATAAGCCCTCAACCAAAAGTAGATCCAGCATTATGGTACATACTTTTGAACTTCTAACAAGAAATAAAAATATGAACTTACTGTTCTATGTTCATGTTGCCATAACCCTTAACTATTCTACTTTATTAACAAAGAGAAATATTTAAACAGATGACATTGTAAGAACTGCTTTTCTAGATTAATCCAGATGTAGATTTTGAGGCTGAGCTAATATGTGTAATGAGTTGACTATGTATCAGGCATTGTGTTAGACCTAAGCCATAGAATGCGGATCATATCTCCTTTTCAAAGCACTCAGATAGTATAGCTAGTAATGGACCAAAGCATATTTTACATTTGCGTGCATATGAACACAATTATGAATGTGTTCAAAAGTACATGTCTACATTACCCCCAATTCCTATAACTTGTGAATATGATTTTATTTGGGGAAAAAAGTCTTTAATGAAGGATCTAAAAAGGGAGCTCATACTGGATTATCTACCCCTCAATGTAATGACAGCCCTTAGGCAGCAGTGCTTTTAGAAGTAACAGGAAGATTTAACACAGACATGGAAGACTATGGAAAGCTGGAGACCGAGATTGGAATAATATAGCTGCTTGAGTGATAAAGAAAATCTCCATGCCTTTAGAATTAGGAAAAGATGAGAAAGGGTTCTCCCCAGAGCGCCACTGCAGGGACTGCGGGAAGTCTCCATCTATGCTGTGAGATCAAGTTCTGTTGTTTAAACCATGGGGTTGTGACCATGTCTTACAATGGCCCTAAGAAATGAACACGAAACACGAAGAGACTTCTCCTGCCTTCCGAATGAGCAGAGTTCTCCCTAAGCAACCAAGCTGGAACGTAATGATTACTAAACCCTTGTAATGTGAGAGTGATCTGTACTGCAAGATTTAGACCTTCCTTACATCAGTCAGCCAAGGGATAAAACTTCCACCCTGAAAAACTGAGGACTCTTCTCCAGCAGGGAACTGAAGTTAAAAACCAAATTTTTTTTAAGAAAAGATTTTGATCTATATTAGATGAGGACAATAGGTAAAAGATTTTGCTCCCATGAACGATAAAGAAGCCATTACATAGTTGATAAATCCATGAACACTAGAATGTAGATGAGCTTAAAAATCATGAGAAAACGGATTCTTTAACTTTATACACTGGCAGTCCTCCTCCGATCTATGTTTTAAATCCATCAACTATCAAGCAAAACGTTTAAACATCTAAAATTGATCATGTGCTTTTAAACAATCTAAATCTCCAAAGATGATAGTGACACCTGCACATCTTCTCTGGTTTCGAACTCTAACCGGACAAAAGACAGCCCTGAGTCTAAATGAGACTTGCGGTTGCTGATGGTGTGAAGGCCACCGACATTTTTTAAAACAAAGAAAAGACAAATCCCCGATGCTGGAACCCCTCGGCGTTTGCGACCTGTTTGCTCTTGTTGTTGCCAAAGGTTACTGGGACACAACAGAAATGACAGATTGTGTGGAGCCCGTGAGGCTGCCCATGGCCCAGGGCAGCCCGGGCGGTCCGGGATGCGGCCTTCCGCAGCTGCTAGGCCTGGTGCTCTTTAATCAGGAGTGCTAAATGACCCAGGTGGCGTGGAGTTTGCACACCATCGAATAACACAGGAAAAGTAAGTGAGTGTTCCCTTCCCAACTGTTCCGTTGGCTCCTGTTCATTGAATGCAAATATCCTCCAGGGAAACCGGGGCCTGATTCAGGGAGAGGTTACAGATTCCTTCATGATCCACAAGAATAGGAAACCAATACAGATACAAGAAGAAAGATAACTGGATATCAAGGCGCACCCATTCACACAAATAGAAAGCACCGTTTATCAAAAGGTGGGAAATGGCCGAAATACCCACATGGTAATTCATTTTTAGGCGAATTCTAGATAGGATAGGTAGCTTCAACCTTGCACTGTCCCGAGAAGACTGCCGTCCTTATGCGACTGCTGGCGTTCCTGTGCTGCCCCGCAGGTCTTTCTGGACCTTTGTCTGAGAGGATGTAGTCAGCCCTCCAATGTCTCCTCTCACCTCTGTGGAAGCAGTCTTGTGTCTGCTCCATTTCTAAATCTTAACTCCTTTCGTTAAATTCCCAGTTTGTGTTTCATTTTTTTTTCTCTCATTACCTTCTCTGAAAAAATTCCTTCAAGGAATTTTGAAACTGAGTCACTTAAATGGGATGCGCGAACTAAAATATCACAATGGACATATTAAATAACATTTATTAATTTCTTACTGGCTACCAGGTACTTATCCATATGACCCAATTATTAGCCATACCTTATGAAACTTAAAAGGGAAGAGCTAAAGTAAATTATGGAAATCATCACAACTAATAAGCGGCTTTAAAATTCAGTTTGGGATTTAAAAAAACAAACATTTAAATTGCATTATCCAAGTTGAAAACCTTAAGCTAGGGAATAGAAAATGTAAACTTTCCTGCTAATCAGTGGGTGAGAATTCTTTTACCTTCTTCAGCCCTTGACTTCCACAGCTGTAAAATGAATAAACTTGCTCAAGTTATCTTTAACAATGTATTTGTATAATTTTATATTTGTTTGTCACAAATTTCTGTTTTCCTACAGATATTCAGGGAAACTGGGAATTTCTAGGAACAGTTTAACTCAAAAAGCCAACTAGAGCATAATGCTTTATACCAGAATTCAAATGGAAAATATATATCCTTCCTTTTGAGAGGTAATTTATCTTCCTAGGCAGACATTGCTAATCAATCACCACTCTCATTCATGCCAAGGCTAGATGGGGCCTCATTAGCCTGCTAAAACTCAGAATTGATAGATGAGAAAAAAAATTGTCAGCATATCTACGTAGTGATGAAATACTACCAGCCTGAACAGCCGGCATTGTGAAATACAGAGTTCTCTGTGCCAGGGCCAAAGCGTCCTCCTGTTTTTTAAAAATTCCTTGCACCCTGTCTATCAATCAGGGATCCAATAAAGCCTCGTGTGTGTGTGTGTGTGTGTGTGTGTGTGTGTGTGTGTGTGTGTGTGTGTGTGTGTGTGTGTGTGTGTGTGTGTGTGTGTGTGTGTGTAATTCAGGGACGGGGTGCTGTCACTGAGGTTTGTGCTCAAAGGTAGCAGTCTGCCACTTGAGCCGCAGATCCACTTCTGGCTTTTTGGTTGCTAACTGGAGATGAGAGTTTCATAGACTTCTGCTGTGGCATTTGTCTTTTTCCCCCTTAGTCAGAGGAAATGGAAGGAGTTTCTTTGAACTAGCTAAATCCCAACCCACACAGCAGAAGGAGAGCAGGAGTAGCCAGACCCCAAGCAGCAGAGGAACAAAGACTGCCAGGCAGGCTGGGGGTGCGTGGCACGGGCCCTGGCACACACGCGTTGCACTGATTCTGCACCCCCAGCACCTCTCGGCCTTTCGGCCTTTGCAGTGCTCTGTTACTCACGCAGTCTTTAGAAGAGTGTTTTTGTCTAGCTTGGGCCATTTATTCACTCCATGGAGAAGCACCATGGCTGCCAATTCTAAGAGTCCTACTGTGACATGCCCTGGGTAACAGGCCCCAGCGAAAGGTTCAGGGGAAGAGCGCCTTTCTGCTGAAACAAGAAACGCGCCTCTGCTGAAGAGCACCTTATTCAAGAGAAGGCTGCTGCATCACCACATGAAGTTCAGAGACGGCGGGGGATGGTACACTCCTACACTTTCATGTGTGCATTGAAGAGAAGCAAACATTGTATGGATTGGGGTGAGCCATGCTGGAGATCTTAGGGTCTAGGGGTGAGACATGATGGAAAGAGATTTGAACATGGTTGCTGGGATAGTGAGAAGGAAATCAGCTTAAGAAATAGTTCCGTGGGATGAAAAGGGAAAGAAAAAAGCTCCATGTGTCAGAGTTGTTAGCGGTGGTTCACACACAAGGACTGACATAAACTAAAATACAGAACTCTGCGGTTAGAAAGGACTGAGTGTTATGATAGTCTATGTATCACAACACTTGAGGTTTTTTTTTTAAAACTTGCCCTTCATTTACTTATAATAATTTCTTCTAATTCCACCATTTCATAGTTTTGCTGCCTAATTAGCAGTAAGTACCCACTCATGCATAGAAAATGGGAAGTTGTTTCATTTGACAGAAAATCTTAATCTGAGTAAAAACATGAACATGTCTGAATGGGAAAGGAAAGATTTCTAAATTTGTGTTGTTTCAAACGCAAAAGGTGGAACATTTCGGTAAGCAGCCATGTACAAGTAATGCACATTTCAGGTTTGTTAGAGTAGTTTTACAAAGCTCAGAGTTCAGCATCTTTCTCTTCCACAACTATAGCAAGCATAGAGTGACCTTTGCTCCTTTTGAGAAAAAAAAAACAATTTCCTGAGAACATGGAATTTAGCAGTAATTAAATGGAAGGCATGGATGTTAATAAGGTTGGTATAATCTGTTCTACAGGAATTAAATTCTTTTTCCTTGTAAAGATTGAATCATGGAGGCTAAGTTTTTATATAACTATGTTTTGGGGAACAAAGATGTATATAGGGAAAAGAAAATCACCCAATTTCCTAAAGCAAAACAAAAGAAAAAGAAAATTACTGCAGAGATAAAGTGGCTGTAGCCTACCAACCTGAGCAGGGTTTGGGAGTTCCTATTGGAATCTATACTTATATCACCCTATGCACTGCCACAAAAATGGAAAATGAAAACGCAGAGCCCAGGGCTCAAGAGAGTTAGAATTGAAATATAAATTAAATGTAATCATGCAGTGTATTACCACCTCTGCCCCGACACAGCTCAAAAACCCATTTCAGCATAAATACGGCGCTCAGCCGATCCCGCCATAACAAGCTGACCTCCTCAGGAGGGAAAACAAAATGATCTGTTTTCGCAACTGGAGCTGACTCTTGAGTAAGGGAATGTGATTGTGTAGGCAGAGTCGGCCCAGGGTTGTGATTCCAATGAACTCTTCAGGTTCGAAAGGATATTATTACTCGGTCTGCCAGTACACTTCCTTTCCTTGTCTCCCGTGTCTCCCCTTCTCTCATTGGGAACAACAGATCAATAAGATGAAGAAATCAAATTGAGAGGAACAATCATGTCTAAAAAGAAAAGCTTTGTAGGCGATTTAAAACAAGTTTTGTAGTTATGAGACTGAAACACAGTGCGCGTGAGGATGTGTTGATGTGCGAATGCAAGCATTCAGACGAAGAAATTATGATTGTCCAACTGCAACACCTATCTAGGTTCAAAAGTAAGCTCCCATGCTCTGGGTACTTGTGGAGGTACTAAACAACAAACACAACACTATAGAACCAGGATTACAGCGATGTCACTCTAGCTAGGAACGCTTCAGAGACTGTGATGTAGAAAAGACCTTCCAAGATTGGGCATGGTGGTGCATACCTGTAATCCTAGCTACTTGGGGAATGGAGGATCTTCATCTGAGGGCAGCTTGGGCAGTTACTGAGAAATCCTAGATGAAGAGCAAATGAAAACAGAAGAACTGGAGGTATGGCTGAAGGAGCCGAGTGGCAGTCTAGCAAGCAGAAGGCCTTAAATTGAATCCCCGGGTTCCACAAAATAAGGAGGGAGACAAAGATATCTGGGGCTCGCTCAGGTCATAGAGAGGTCTCCGCTCCATACGGTGTGTAGGGCAAGAGTTGGGCACACAACACCCTAACTGGCCCTGGGGCAGTTGGTGGGCAGGAGTGTGAACCCTTAGGCACAGATGTGCATATTTGCTTTTCTCAGTGAATAGTGCATTTTGCTAGATTTCATCCTGCGCATTTTTAGAGGTAACTTAATAGCATGGTGCTTGAAATTTCCATTTCAAACAGTTCATTCCTCTTATATAGGAAAGCAATTGTATTTCGAACAATAACACTTTATCCTGCAACCTTGCTATATAATTGCATATTAATTCTAAGGACTTTTCTTTTGTTAATTCTTTGGGATTTTCTACTTTGACAATCATGCCATCTGTGAACAAAGACAGCTTTACTTCTTATTTCTTAATCTGTGTACCTTTACCCACACCACCCCCTAATTTTTTTTGACTCACTGCAGTAGTTAATATAATAATATTTTAATATAATGTGAATAGTCATGGTGAGACAGCCCGCCCTGGCCGGGCTCCGCAATGGAGGGGAAAATATCCGGTGTCTAACACTGAAGTACGTCCCCTTAGGGTTTGGTACATATTCTGTATAAAGTTGACTAGCTTCCTCTCTATTGATATGGTTATCTGTTTTCTTCAGTTTGCTGTTGCGATGGGCTATGTGAATTGGGATCTGAATGCTGAACTCGTGTTGAATAACTGGCACAAATCTCATTTGATTTTCATAAATTAAACTCAAATATATGATAAAGGAAGGAGGTAGGATGGGTTGCGTACTATATGGTTCCATTTTTGTAAGACTCTAGAAAAGTCTGGTGCTAACAGGATGCACCTTGGCATCGGCCTGGTTCCAAGCATGAAAACAATGAACAGGCAACTTGATACCACGGGGTACCTTGTCATTATTCGTTGCAACTACATGACCATTTGGGGTATTTTTCTTTGCAAGCTATACTTTCCTAAGTTAAATAAAATGTAATAATCAAGAAACTATAGAGAAACACTGTGGAACTGTTAAGCATGCCTGATGCTGCTCTGATTTTACCAGGATCTAGGGAAAGTCACTAATTTGATGTGTAAAAAACTAAACTGACTTGGATGCAGAGGACTGCCTTGTAGAGACATTAATGAATACAACACACCCACCCTGCTGAGCCACACCCAAAAGGCTACTGTGTAATCAGAAACCTTGGATTCAAATCCTACTCATGTACTTGTTATAAACCTTTGATTTCCTTCCTTTCTTCCTCTCTCCCTCCTTCCTTTTCTTTTCCTTCCTTCTTTCCTTCCTTCCTTCCTTCCTTTCTTTTTCTTTCTTCCTTTTGTTGTGGGGTTCAGGGCCCAGAGCTCTTTTGATCAAGGCTAGTGCTCTGTTACTTTGAGCCACAGCTCTAGTATGATTTGTTAACTGGAAAAAATTCTGAAGCTACTTCATTAGTTATGAGAGTTAGAGTAGTTACTATAGGTGATACATTTAAAATGCTACAAGGCCTGTATTGATCTGGAAGGACTGAAGAGGAGACTGTTAGCTTTGGAGTATTTATTTTGCATTTTTAAAAAAATAGCATTTGAAGCAAATAGGATATATGTGTTTGTAAGTCATCTGTTGAGTTTCAACTATTTCTTCTTTTATTTGAATGGTTTAATAGGACTTAGACCCGCTTTCCTAAAAAATCATACCATGTTTCTACAAAAAGAAATACAAGAAATAAAAGGTTATATAAACTTTTCAGTTTTCTCTATAGGAAGCAGAACCCATTTACTTGTCTAATAATCTTGCTATACTATGACACATTTTTAGCATATATTCCAAGCATATTTACATTAATGGACTAATTTTACATACTTGCATACATTTCCTTTTACCAGATCAGGATAGTAAAATTCAATTTGCATTATTTAAACATGAATATAAAATGGCTAGATTTTTAGATATGCCTAACATCATTTTTTATATAAAATTTTATCTTCATTATTTTTTGTAGACTTTCTTGTTTGGCTCAGTTACTCTCAATTTTAGCCAACTTAATAATGGATCCCTAGATTCAAGCATCTGTTGATCAATTGCATCTTTTATGGGCTTTAATGTTGATTTTTTTCCTCATTTATGTTCTCATCAAATTTCCATATATTTTCATATTTATTCCTGTGTCCTAGATTCCATAATTGGTTATTACATTTTGAAAAAGCATTTTAACATTATATCATAAATCATTTCTGAAATATGTTTTCAAAATCAATGGCCAAAATCATGTAACTTCAATATTTTCCTTAAAGGTAAATTGAGTTGTCAGACTGAATGCTTCTGGGATTAATAAACTAAATTGAAAGTTGCTAAGAGAGAACAATGAGAATAGAATAAGACTTCTGTCTTGAAAGAAGGTTTTCTAGACTTTTCCATGAATCTGAGCTTTATCTATCTCTAAAAAGTGCAGTCCAGCTAGCAAGAGTCAAAAATAAGTATTTTTGTTGAATAGACATAAAATGAAAATAGTTTATTGATATTTCCTAACATCTAATGAAATTTTTTTATCTACCAGGAAGTTATTTTCTTTGAGATGCTCTTTCACCACAAGTACAATAATTATTTTCTGTGTAATAGCATTCTAGGTGATGTTTACAATTTTTGAGCTCTATGTTCAATTCTTTATGTCCCACTATGATTTTTGGAAAAGTTAATTAAACACTTAACATCCTAGAAAAGCCCAAGTTCAGAACAGAAATTAGATTTAATGTCATTCTGCACCCAATAGTAACATTTCTGAAATGAAGCAATTATTAAAGTAACTATAACAGAAAGAGCTGTTCCATAGACAATCACAGACAACTCCCATGAGAAATACACATAGGTAATCGTGGTTGTACTGCACATACTGTTATTATAAGAGGTTATTTCTACAGGGCCAAAAGAATTAAAGTGATTTCCGTAATTCATTATTAATAATCATTTGTTGAAAGCTTTTGGTGACCTCAATTCTGGCTAGCTAATCAACTAGTGTTCATACGTTAGGGTTTCTAGAAGATACAAAAGATTCAACACTAGATTGTGAACCCTGCTGACCTCCACACCTTTATTATAATGGCAGCAAGCAGTTAATATAGGTGTATGGCCACATTATTAAATGAATGAGAGAGAAGATTGGCTAGTAATGCCCACAGGAATAAATAGATGGTCAACTGATAACATAAGCTAGTAGAAAAAGCTGAATATGTATGCATGGACTTTCCTCACAAGAAACAATCCAGTAGGCTCAAACACATGAGTATTCTATGAATTAGACAAACCAGATACTTAGGACAATTGGACTTATGAAATGAGATCAGCAAATGGAAGTGTTAGAAGATCTACTTCAGAAGCATTCCAGGCCCACATTTATATACACATGCAGCTGGAAATCTACCTCTCTAACCACATGGAAGATAGTAGTTTTATTTCTAGCATAAATTAAACCTGGTAAGATTCGTCTTATGCCACCAAGAATCAGGTGTGGTAGCATCTCAAGGACAAAGGCTTAGGGATTTGAGAAGTCTGAATAACTAACAGCCTCATTTCCTACCAAAGTTCAGAATTACCTGCGATATATATATATATATATATATATATATATATATATATATATATATATATATATATATATATACACAGATGGAAATCAAAGCATCAGAGTTTGGAGTAGTCAGCGGAGACCTTATTCTAGAAAGTAAAGTGGACTTACTAATTCTTTTCCTAAGAGTTACATTAAGTCACCTAGTCTGCCAAGGTCAGAACTGTGAAGCTCTTGACTTCTGTAGACTTCTCTCCTGTGAATGTATGGCACAGAGAGTCTGAGACCTCACACGGTCAGACTGAATCTTCAAGGGATGGATACAACTATTCATCTGATAATGACACAGGGGAGGAGTGAAAGAAGAGGCCAGGCATTTCTCCTTTCTGGGGAAAGTCATCTAACCACAATGGTGATGACTCCAAAGTCAAAGCACTGAATCTCAATACTACTGCAACCTCTTCACTCTCCAACCATCTATCATCCCCCTGCGGAGTGATCTCTTTTCCCCTCCCTGGCCATCCCCTACCCCAGCGGCGAGTCAGAAAATGTTCTCTAGAGAAAGTCAACTTGCACAAGTAAAAATATCTGCTGGAGACACAAACTATCTGGTTTGTATTCTTAGGAGACAATTTTTTTCTATAAACTTCAGCCATGGAATAAATAATGCAAAAGAGTCAAAAACAAAACAACCATCACCACAACTGAAAAAAATTCCAACATAAAAATCCAATAATTAAGCAAATGATCACTGTAAAAGGTATCAGAAAATGACTGTTGATAATACTGCAAAAACTGACTTAGCCATGATGTTTATTCAAATACTACAGTTTCCTGGTCGGGCTAATATTAATTAGATGACAGTATTTTAAACAGGATGCACCAACACTGGTAAACTCTGGTTAAAACACTACATAGGAAACAAGAATTAAAATGTTCTGAGCGCTGAGAACAGGAGGTACTGATGCGGCCAAATCTGACCCACTCACGTCCCCCACTAACACTGGATCAGGGCCTCATGTCACCTTGAGACCATTCAGCTTGCCCTCAAGTTTTCTCTACTGCAAGTGATAAATACTGAAAAACCAGTAAGCACAAGTCCATAGCTAGTATAATTCGACTCTGATCATACTTATTCTAGACTGAGAGATTTTCATTTAAAATATTAACTTTTTCATTTTTAAAATGAAGGGGCCATAAGCCAAGCGTGGTGGCTTACACCTGTAATCACAGCTACTGTGGAGACAGTTGTTGGAAGGATCGAAGGTCAATGCACTACAGAAGTCAGCAAGACTTGCTCTCAGACAATAGAGCTGGTGTTTCGTGCTTCTCCCCTTAGCTATGTGAAGATGTAAATAAGGGGACTACAGTCTCAGCCTATACCTGGTCAAAGTCAACGACCCTTTTGGAAAAATAACTAAAACGAAAGGGCTGGAGTACGTAACAGACAAACCAACTCTTTGAGCTTAAGAAATAAATGAAGGCTACCACAGCTGAAAGGCCGTGTCCATTCTGGTCTTTTCTCATAGCTTGCAATAAATCAAAGTTCAGTCACACTGCTGACAACCCTTCTTCAATTTTTCGCCATTCAAGACTCCAGCTAGAACTTCCTTAAGTGTGACTCCGACATTTATTAGTGGCAGAATCTTTTTGGCAATCTTATTTAATCCTTATAGCTCAAAGTTTCCTCAATGTAAAATTGGAGAAATAATATTGTCAGATTCTTTACTATGTAGACCAAGAAAATAGTTCATAAAACTATTGACACATGGTTGGTACAAGGTACATATATAACAAAAATGTTGAGTTATTCTCATCATAATCTTTAATAAAATTAGGATTACTGTCTAAATCCCTGCAATGGTCTACCTGTGGGAAAGGTTTCAACTTGGGACTTATGAGTCAACGAGCTGAGGGTTTGCAAGAAAATATCAAACTTAATTCAAAAATAACATTTCATAAAAGAAACATTAAACTGCAGTGCAAATACTGAATTATTTATATTATGGTACAATAACATTCTTAATATATTTTGTAACTTTTTGAAAATGCATTAATAATTGACTCCATTTTGGAAGGACAGATAAAAAGGTCTTCTAAAAGACAATATTTATGTAAAGAAGGAAAATACAACCTTAAATAGCAGCACTGGGGATATATACAAGGAGCATAAAGAAGTCTTTAAGCACTTTAATCACCTGACCATGGAAGTGAAGAATAGTGGCATATTATGAAGATGAATGTTCAGGACATGACCCTATTTATAGTGCACCGTTCACACCTGTGAGTCACATTTTTTTGTCTTAACACATTTTCTGTGACAAGTAAATGTAATTACACTTAACCTCTCCTATGCTTATTTAGACTCACACTGAACAATAAGCTTAATCAGGAAAATGTCAGTCATAGTTTGAGCCTAAATCAGAAACACTGAAAAATAACATTTTTAAAGTTTTCAAATGTAGAACATTGGAACCATTCAGGAAGTTATTATTGCATAATCCAAACAAAACAGTGTCAGATCAAGTGAAAATGGGGTGGGAAAGCACAAATAGTGCAAGTACGTATGGTAGGAAAATATTTTCTGAAGAAAGTGGAGTGGAGAGTTATGAAGAAATACCATTAAAGTGTATTTATCAGCAATTTATATAAAAGCCTGTGTCGGTTTCATGGAAAATTGGCAGCACAGTAATTACAGTTAAGCTTTAATCGATTTATTTTTAGGATGGTGGGTAGAAAAATGTTGAAGAGAGTCATTTAGAAATGATAACCCTGAATTTTCAATGCTCTCTTTGGGTGTAACCTTTAAAGTTGGGTAGCTGCAGAAGACATCAATGGTACGCACAAGTCTCGTGAAAAGCACCTTTACCAAAGCACAACTCTAATCAGCTCGTTGACTGCTGATCTCTGATGGGGGAAGGTCAAAGGGATGGTTAAGAAAAAGGCAATGGTAGTAGAATCCTTCGTATCTTCCTAGCTACTGTCTTCATAAGTAGTCAAGTGCTAGCTATCAGTGCTAACGACATTAAAGTCTGAATGGTCTATAACAGATTTAGTCCACTCAAGCCTCAATATCTTCAACACAGAAAATAGCTTAACATGATTTTCACAGAACCTTAAAGCATATATTAGTTAATACAGCTGTTGACAGAGAAGTCTCAGGCTCTTCACTGTGCAGGGCTGTTGACTCTGAGTCCAGTGTAAAAATCAAAGTATTAAGTGTAGTTAGCCTGAGCAATATCATCAGTCTTTTATATAATACCGTGGCATTACTCCAAAGAAGGGGTTTCTGACCCTAAATTTTCTCTCTGCACCCAGGCACATTTTGAATAATATTTTCTGGTACGTAACCATATATATTGGTTTGCCCAGATGATTCTCTCTCTGGACATCAGATTTAACTTAAGATCTAAAGGCATTTTCTCATTTCTTCAAACTGAGTTAGCTGCAACATCAGAATAGCTTCCCTTTGACAAAAATATATACATTTTTGAGCATACCCGAAGTCACACAATGGGATCAAACTCACTAGCTATTTTTTTTTTTGCACTGCAAAGAAATTCTGAGAAACAGTTGTGAGTCATTAAGAATTTTCTAAACATTTTGCAGATGAAAGCATAAGTCGATATGGGTGGGCTGTGTGGGGCCTAAATCTGATACAAGTACATCCCCTACACGGCTTGAGTTTTCCAATGAAGCCATGTGTAGTGTGTGTGTGTGTGTGTGTGTGTGTGTGTGTGTGTGTGTGTGTGTGTGTGTGTGTGTGTGTGTGTGTGTGTGTGTGTGTGTGTGTGTGTGTGTGTGTGTGTGTGTGTGTGCGAGTTTTCCAATGAAGCCATGTGTAGTGTGTGTGTGTGTGTGTGTGTGTGTGTGTGTGTGTGTGTGTCTTTGGGGAGCATTGTGGGTAAAAACAAGACGTGGACACAAGGAAAATGGCACAGATCCAAAGGCAAAAAAAAAGAGTTTTTTATCTCAGCTTCAAAGTGCTCCAGAAATCCCAAGTTGAGTGAAGACAGCTGTGGAGATCTGAACTAGACATCAAGAAACAGGAAACGATTAGACATAGGAAGCACAGAGCGTGAAGGTGGTTTAACCAAATGAGAAGGGAGAGGAGTTAAGTTTCAGGGATTGCATTCAGAGGCTCAGGGAAGGTGGCTTCATCCCCACGCTCCCCAAGCAAGCAAGGTGGCTGCCAGCTCTATCTAGATTTGAGCTTAAAGCCCACCACGGACAGGATGTCTAGCTCTCAAACACCCAAGAGCTGATGAGAATTTCCCTCTGACAGGCCTTTGGGTTTGTCTGGAGACTCACAGAATGCTCTGCTGTGGTTGCCCTGTATTGAATCCTAAGCTGCCTTCAAGACGGGAGTGTTATCAGACCTCCATAAGGGAGAAGGCGTGTCGATAATGTACAAACACACCCACAAAACAAAACAGACGTTCAATATACACTTAATACATAGTCATATCATACTTAATATTTGTCTTCAGAAGTTTACAGGATATACTGGCATAATTAAAGAATAATTAAGCCTTTTTCGGAGTTTACTACTAAGGTTGTGGCTATGTTGGTTCCGGCCACTAATATTTTATCTAATATTTGCTTCATCAAAGAGATGTTCAGATCTTGACATCTATATTACTTGGTAAAAGTTAAATATGATGTCAGAGGCTGGTATTAAATTTGAATTCTAATTGTTAAATGTGTGATTCAGAGCTCTTATTTACTCTTGTATGAATACAGAATCGTGATTCTTAAATTCAATCTTGTCAAAATGTACTAAGAGAGAATTTAAGAAATACCATTGGAAGCTTTACTCCTGGCTGTTGAAACAAGACAGAAAAGTAGTCTGAAATCACAAAATATTGGAAGGAAAATGAATGTCTACCAATATAGAACTGCATAAATAAATCATGAGACTTCATTTTAATGAAAAATCATATAGTCATTAAAAACTGAAAATCTCTACAAGATTGTCACTGGAAATACTCTCAAAGTTATGTTAAAAGTCATAAGCAAACTGCACAATATAAATTGGGTCAAATACACAGAAATCAATAAAGTATTACACTCAAACACTTGTAGAGAAACAGAATATAAATGGATGGTAAAATAATTTCTCCAGGAAGAAAAAATTGATAGCCGTGAAATGAAGAACTATTGTTCACCCTGCATAATTCCTAACTCTGCAGTAAACTATCTCACAGTTGTATTTATGTCCTTTGGGAGGCTATAATACCCACTAGCAAGAATTATTTAAAATAAAATACCTAATAGCAAAATTTATTCTGAAAACATATTCAGAGCAAAATTTCCAGCTGCCTTTCTCAAACACCTTCTACCAAAAAAGAGCCAACATATAGAGATTGAATAACCCACAAATGAAAAGAAGATGAACTTGTCAAACTAGAAATGCTGGACAGAAAATACGACAATATGGCAGCTGTCTTATTGATTCCTTTGATCATTTCCATTGCTCAGTTACCATAAGCAATGCATATTCAGGACCAGGGCGCCAAGGATGGAGCCCAAGAGCTCCAATAAGCTGACAGGACTCAACTGAGCCAAGGTCACTCAACCAATCTGTGTTAAAATCTGAAATGAACTACAGCTCATAATGGAGTCCTCATTTTACTATACCACAGTGTCTTATCCAAATGGGTGGCATTCATCATGGTGACATTCTCCTTCAGCTAGATCGCTGTGCTGTGACAGCCTTACTAGAAGAAAAGTAGCAGAAGAGACAGAAAGAAAATCCACTTATCGAGAGGATTCTCTTCTACATGTACTCCAAATTTACCGGTCTATCTGTTTTATCCCTTAAGGGGTACAGTATTTGTGAGAAATCAGCACTCGACCTTCATGTGGGTCATAGACAAATTCTACCCTGATTGCTGCCCAAACTGGATTTCTGGTGGACGTTTCATTTGTCCACTTCCTACTTTTTTCTTCATCATAAATAATGGCAGTTTTAACGACAGAAATACACAAAAGGTATTCAAATATGATTTGTCTTCCAAATGTGGCTCAAGCTTTCACTTGTAACATTATCAACAAAAATCAAATGCAAGTATATTACAATGCATGCCTATTGTATAGCACAGAATATTTAAATTAGTTTGAATAATAATGATATTTCTCAACACTTTGGGGAGGAAATAAAACAGTTACTTTTTTCTGTCCTTCAACTGTCATAAAAATGACTTCATTATTACTTTTCTTTGTAATAGATTATCTCTGTTATCATTTACCTTGAAGCTATAAAATCTGAACCATTTTTACAAGGAAATAAAAAATATTTTCCTTCATGAGTACCTTTATACAGAGTAAGTTTAGGCAAGGTACAAACACACATGTATACACACACACACACACACACATACACACACACACACACATACACATACATACACAGAAGGAACCAAAGTTAATTCAATTAAATATTCAGCCACTCTTTTCTTTTTCAGCAGTAAGTACACATTCCAAGATAGCTTGATGACAGGGCACTTGACTAGTACACCTGAGACCCTGACTTCAGTCTCTAGTACCTCACTCCACAAACTAGAGAATGAAGGCGGCAAAATCATCCTAGGGTCTTCAGTGTTTGAAACTATGACACATCAAATGGAAAACTTAATACCAGTAGCAATCTTTCTTCTATTTTGCAACATCAAAAAACCCCTTTTCTGATATTGTGACTCTAATATTGGTGATTGCTGTTCTCACTGATCTATTCTTCAAAAACTGAAAATTAGAAATACAGCATCCCTAATCTGTGTCCAGTCTCTCATCTAGCTACTCATTTAACAAATCTCTATATAATACTTATATATCAGGTACAAGTTAGACACTAACAATACACAAAATAATTGAATAATTTCCCTATTCTGGAAGAACAGGTTTATTTCATAATTCTTAAATGTGGTAAATAATTGCTTCAACTAATATTCATAATTTAATATTAGCAATATTAAATATGTACTGACCAATTTCCAGTGAATTATTATTCTCTTATAAATGTAAAAGGAAGCACATTAAGATAAATTCATTGCCATTTTGTGGACATTGTTGCTCTTTAAATATTCAGGGAGTATTTTTGATAAAAGTTCCTGAGATGAGAAGATGGATCCTGTCAGTTTTTGTACAAGTAGATGCTCCTCCCTGAAGAAGATGCCCTAATTCTCTATTAGAACCAATCAGATAAGTCCTTTCCACATTGAAGTTGAGCTAACTATATGGCTTAGGACTGTATACCTATTAATAGAGTGCCGTGTGTGGAGGCAATAATAGTGTGTGGAGGCAAACTTTTCTTGTACAAACAAAATAAAACAGCTAATAGGATGATTTTGGGGTTGAGATGAGTCATTTGTTATCATATATAATGTGAATGACTGCTGCTTTTTTAAACATGTGCTTCTCTATTCATCTGACAGGAGTGGCCATTTAAGAATGTATCTGAGGGTTTTAAATAACTTTTCTGTTGCATTTTCTCAAAGCTAATTTTAGAATATATTGCAAGATGATTCTCTCAACAAAAACATCTCATGAACCAGAGAGTGAAATAATCCCTCTTCACACCATTTCACTCACAGGAAATAACATTGCTGCTATTTTTTGGAAAGGAAATAGTTCTTCTTGATTGAATTCCATGCCTTCCTCTGTAACAAGATAGCAAGTAAAGACATGAAGGTTCTAGTAGACCTGAAGGAAGGAAAACTCTGAAGTTTTATTTTAAGCTTACACTGAATTTAGCAGGACAGTCTCTCCTGGTGCAAATGGAATGTGAATACGTTTGAAATACAGATGTTTTCTGACTTTGCAAAAGGAATGTTTTATTTGTCAACTGCTATGGGGGCGATGCCCACGAGTATCTTAGATGACATTCAATTATGTCAGCGGTGCCCCTATTGAAGAAGAAACTGTGTTTCTTCCATATCCAATGAGATAATAGGGAATTTTTTTTCTGATAGTGAGAAGTGGAAATGTTTTCTCAAAAGTTACAGAAGGAATGACTAATTCGCTCTAACCCAACCCCAGGGCTGGAAAAGGGAAGGAGGGTGGTACTTGCTATTCGCTGCTCCTCTGGACATGAAGAGAGTGCTGAGCCAGCGTCTGCCTGCCCCAGTTACCTCCATTAGGGGGAGCTCTGACAGTACTCGGCCTCACTGGGCTTTAAAACAAACCACACCGTGCTTAGCATTTTCTGTCATTTCCCTCCCAGGGTAAGAACAAGGTGTTTTGTGACAGGTGT